>NW_012104854.1:2776915-2905463 GCF_000951045.1 Mandrillus leucophaeus | reverse complement strand
AGCACCCCTCTATATTCTACATACCTAGCACCCCTCTATATTCTACATACCTAGCACCCCTCTATATTCTACATACCTAGCATTTTTATTCAAGGAAGGACAATTCAGAGTAGGTTTTATACACAGAGCACACAGGTAGAGTGGTTCCAGGCAGCTCTCACTTAGACTGTTGTCTTAATGTTCATACTGTACTATCTACTGCACTGTTCTCTGACAATTTTTGTGAACTGAGTTATGTTGACCTGGACCCTGGTCCAGAATTCTTGCCACATTGTATGAACCTGTGCTGACCTCCTCCACCTCATAACTCCAAGAAAAGTTATGAGGGGCAGTAGAAAGAGAATAGATGCTACATTCAGACAGAGATGATCTTGGATCTCTTTTTGAGGGAACATTTTTCAGTCAACAATAGTGGTAGCTTTTTTGGAAAGTTTCGGACCTGAGTTTTACAGAGGAAATGCTAACAGCAGTGCTGTGGTGGTATTCTACCTAGAGGACAAGACACAGTTGAAGTCCTCTCTGCCATACTGTCAATATGTGACTGTCTTTCCTGCCAAATTGATAACTTCCTGGGTAGAATATATACCACAGGTCTATGCCTCTACTGCTACAGCATCTATCTCAGTGCCTGATATGTAATAGTAGATCAAGAAATGAGCAGGGTATATTTTTTAGTGGGAAAATAAGTGAATTTTGGAGCCAGACACCCCTGGGTTCAAAATACTGGCTCTGCTAATTAGTCTGTGTTTTGGGAAAAGTCAGTTAAATTATGAGTCTGTTTCCTTATCAGTAAAATGATAATAAAGCTTCCTTGGAACGTTTAAGGTTTAGAAACAGTCAAGGCAAAGCAGCTATTGGATAGTAGACACTCAATGTATTGTAGCCAGCAGCAGCAGTATTTGAAGTTGATAGCACACCATTAGTAGCACTCCATTAGTATTGGAATGATGGATTTATTATAAATATCTGAATTATGAACCATGTCATAATAAACTGCCATGAACCTTTTGAGGAAAAAAGTAGGATTTTATTATTTAAAATAACAAGGATTTTGACAATTAAGAGCCGTCTGTCTTGTGAGGTAGTAAATCCCTGTCGCCCAAAAAAATTTCAAGCTGTCTTTGAACAACCACTTAAAGTTGGGAAGGGAGTTACATTAGACCATTGCTGGGAACCTTCCAATTCAGCAGTTTTTGAAATTCAGACTTATTTTTGGTAGTGAAGGCTTCCCAGTCAAACACTGAGCCTCATTGTTCAAGATAAATTATTAGTAATTTGCCTTTGCTGCAATTGCATTCTATGGAGAAATCAAAGAGACTACAGCTAGATTTTAATGAATCAATCTGTTTTGCTAACAGCAACAAAAAAAAATAGGCAAACTTTACAAAGAAGGGAGTGATAATCATTCAACATTTGATTTATAGTCAAAATGCAGTGAAGGAAGGAAAATGGTTTTGATAAATCTCCTAGGATGAAAATAAACAGTTCACCTTATCTCATACTGATTAGCACATGGACTCGAGCTTGGCATATGTCTTAATAGTTTGTTTTCAGAGTGTGGCAAATGTATAGAAGATGGAATGTTCAGCCCATCTATGACCCCATGGAGCTGATCCTCCAGCACATCCCACAAGGGGGTGGGTCAGAGAGGGACAATCCAAAGAGGAAAGACAACAGAAAAGGACATTCTCATGAGCCTAACAGCAGATAAGTGAGACACTGCCATTTGTGTCTATTAAGGAACAGAATTTTAATTGGAAGACTATTTAAAGACTAAATTGTTTGTGCCTGGTGAAATGACATCAGGAGACTTGCCATGATTGAGTTAGCCCTCACTCAGAGTAGACTCCATAAAGCTCTAAAGATTTGTTTCCCTACCTTCTCTGTGGTCAACAGTATATCCACCCAGATGTAATGTTGTTTATATGCAAAGTCCAAAAGACTTACATGTACTCAATGGAATTATAAGAGATACCACTTTTACTGTGTCCTGCTCGTCCTTTTACATACATACGTATACACACACACACACCCCTGTTACACTCATCCTTCAAGACCACCTAGATGGCATTTCCTTTGTTAAGCTTTTCTTTCCCTTTTGTCTTCCCACTGTTAATTGTGCCTCTATAAGTTAGAAGTATATGCAATAATGTGTTTTCTTAAATTTTGCCCAAATAAAAATCCCAGATCATCTTTGCATTTAGTTTTATATATAGAAACTTTAAACTTTTTTTTAAATTGCATAGTCAATTGTATTGGTCTTTTCCTTTTATTAGCCCAATTTCTTTAACGGTGCAGCCTTATTCCTTTAGGAAACATAGAAAACAACTTTATGTATGTTCAGTTTGTACATGCCCACAGCCTACTTCTACTTGTTTTTTAATTCGGTGAGCCAGAGGAACATGCTCATATAGAGAGGTCCTCTTCCTCTTGCTTACTAAAAGGGTCCTGGCTTTGCCCTAAACTTCCTCCTCTCCCCCTCACTCCCTGACAAAGGAAGATCTTTTCTTTCCAAACTCCTTTAAGATTTCATGCTACAGAATCAAAAAGAATTGTAGCCCTAGAGAAGGAAACTCAGAAGGTTTATCTGGAAGAGATTTAGAGACAATTTCTGGAGAGCAAACAACTATGGGGTCTAGGGGAAGTGAACACAAAACAATTTTTAAAATATTGCTGTGGTTTGCGAATATTCTTCAGTGTCTGAAAAATACATGCAAAGAGCCTGCTTTTCTTTGAATGTACATTTTGGTGGAGTGTTTTTCTTTGATCTCAGCACTGCTCGGGTCTACTACATATGTTATTTTATAAGCAAGGCTTTTTAAAATTTATGAATATGAGCAGGTGCACGTCTCTATCATATTCTATAATATATGTTCCCAGTATTTTCAGATACTTGGTTTCCCACATCCTCTTCTCTTTCTCATTAGAGGCCCCTTGTGGTATCATAGTGGTTTTTTTTTCCCCAGCCACTTAATGAATGGTTACTTAAATGAACCATGATAAATGTCTGTCCTGGCATGGTCTCAAATTAAATCCATTACAAATATTGGGTTGCTTCAGCTAAAATGCCTCTTATCATCCCAGAAAATGAAATTCCAGACTCATTCAGAATTAGCTAAGAGCCTACATTCATAAATTCTCTCATTAAAAAGTGGTGTAGTGGTGGTTGAGAACTCAGCTCTGAAACTCACTACCACGGTTTCATCTTAGTTCAGCTACTATTGACTGTAATCCTGGGAAAATTACTTAACCTCTTTATGCCTCAGCTTCCATATCTAAAGCGAGAACATCAGTAGCGTTAACCTCAGGGTTTTGGTGACACTGTGTATGAGTTAGTTCAGGTAAAGGACTAGTAGAGTAGCTGACACCTCACATATAACTGCCTCCAAATAGGAGGTGTTTTAAGAGGTTGTCTTACAGATACTGCATGAAAACTTGGTAGAACTAAAGGCAGCCACATTTGGTGATCCATATTTGAGTTCCTGGGTTCTAATTCATTCATTTGCTAATTCATTGGTAGTTCATTGAGTCCCTTCCATGGCAGTTCTGGCCGTATTCCAGCTATGAAGCCACAAAGGATGAACAAGACAGTTGTTTCATCCAAAGAGTTCAAGCGCCGCAGATAAAATAACTACATAACAAATGAAAAGGCAGTGTTGAAACAGCGAGAATAAAAAAGCCTAGAAGAGACAAAGCCAGTGCAAAGGAATGAGTAATTAAGACTGTTGAGGGGCTCTCAGAAGACTTTTTAAAGGAGATAGAATATTATTAGCTGAAGACTGTTGAAGAATGAAATAGCCCAACAGGAAAACAAGCAGGAAAAGATCAAGGGCAAGGTAAGTAGTGTGCAAAGTTCTGAAATAGTAAGCAATGTAATCGTACTGGAGTATAAAGTTTGAGTCTAGAAATAGCAAAATGGTGCCTAGAGCAACTTAGTGCACCCTGGTAAGAAGATAGATCCAAGTTAGAGACAGCTGCTGTTTGTTGCATAACTGTATAAGTAGGGGTTCAATTTGGAGTTTTCTCCATACCCGGAGTTAGACACAGATTGTGACTAGGTGGTTATTTTATTCCACCCATACTTCCATTTTCCTACTTTAACATCACTTGAATTGACTGCTTGAGCTTGGATCCTTAGAAATAGGGATTCATCCAGAATAAAGCCAAGCACCAGCATGGATGAATGATACACAGACACATCAAGATGTGTGCAGAGCCCTTGATGTAACTAATTGCAATAAGCATTACACTTGTCTCATTTAAACACTCAACTTCTCATTTGTATAGTTTGAGAACCTTCTATTTTTCTAGTCCAATTTTTATTTCAGACCTCTTGTCCAGGCTGAGCTAATCATTATGTTTTCTGTATCTAGAAAGTCTGGCTTCTCCTGCTGCTTTTGAATTTTCTTGAGCTAACTTTGCAAGGAGCCTTTCCCCCAACTGTCTTTTATTTTACACATGTCTATTTGCATTTACCCATTCATGATATTTCACTACCCTACTAAAAATGAACTGTCCTCCATTGAATCATGGACTTATGAGTCAACTCATGTTAGGTTGCACCAGTCTTTGGGCTAAAGTCTTGTCCCCTTAATTGCCATTCTTTGCATATTTCCCAAAGCAACACTTCCTTTGGACTTCTCTGGAAACCATTTTTGCCTAAAATTACTGCCTCCATTGACTAAAAACTCTTCCCTCGAGACAGATTAATACCCTCAATCACAGGTCTACTCGAACTAGATTGAGAACTTAAATCTTCCTGGTTTTCCTGGCAACCATGGTATGAGCAACCAGGACCCACAATAATCCAGCTAACTTTACCCTGGATGTCGTGTCTGCAGCCTGTTCTGATGACGCCTCTCCTTTCCCATGATGCGCAGTGCTCATGTATCCTTTCGCTTTTAGTAAAAAAAAAGAAAAGAAAAAACTACTGGTAACAAGATTGTCAACAGCACAATATTTCTACATTTCTACATGATGTGCTGTTCTTTGTTTTCTCTTCCGGAAGATTCCCTTTTCACCTACAAATGGTGAACACAAAACAAAATCATCCTTAATATGTGATGCTTTGGCTTCTAATATAATTGCTGCCTCACCAGTATAAAACTCCTTTGTCTCATTTAAATTATTTAACTCTTTCTTGGCATTCTGTAGAGATGCTGCCTAAATCTCAAAGCACTTTGCTAAATAATCTGTAATTTTTAAAACTGGAGGCTAGATATTGACCACATCATGTCAACTACCTGATGAGTCAGTATTACATTAGCATTGTGTGTATGTGTGTGTTCATTTCTGCTGTCCTCACTTCTTCCTTGTTTAAGGAATTCAAAGCTAGAGGATTTACAAAAGCTAATTATGAGCTTTCACATTCATATAGCACCTTTCTACTAAAAATACACAAAATACATATTTTCAACATACCCCTACAATGATGTCAGCTCTGTATGCTCAAAAGATGTATTTCACTTCATTTCTAGTGCCCTAAGACATTCATAGAATTTTTTAAATGTTTTCTCTGAAATATATGTAATTAAAAAGTCAACAAGATACTTAAATGCTTTCATTGAAGACAAAACTGCATAACACTTACCCATTATGTGAATATGGAATGGATAATAGCATGTGTGGCTAATTATCAAATTATGTCACATTTACCAAAAAATTCTATTTCATTTCATAGTTACACTGGATTCTATTATTTACTGTAGCATACCAGAAGCACTATTGTAATTGAGGTAGTCATATTAACTGTGAAAGGCCTTCACAAATGAGATGGTGCCCTTGAAATTATTGAATTGTTTTCAGGAAGGCATTGATACCCACAGTGAGAGCACAGGTTCTGAATTCAAAGTAATGTCATTTAAAAATATGTCCTATAAGGAAATACATGGCTTTATCTATTTTGCCTATACAAATCCCTCTGAAGCATAAATCCATAAAACAGAAAGAACACTTATCAACTGAGTTTAGCAGTATGCTGACAAATGCTAGAAAAATAAAAGCAACTCCAGACCATCGTACGAAAAGACCCTGAGGGTTGATTTTTCTAGAGTGCAGGTGCTGCAAGCTAATGCATAATTTTTGCTTTTTTAGAAAATATTTGAATATCCAAACAGGCACATTAGTTAAGGAGTTGCCTGGATGTTGTCAGTTCTGTGGTTTGCAAAAGCTGTGGAATGGAGAAAGACACAGTGATAGATATTTATCAACTACATAGTGCTCATAGCTAGCTACAGTTACACTCTACACTCAAAATCTGCAACTCACACTTCATTAGCAATTGCTAACTGATCTACCTGAAACGGTATTTTGGTTTGCCTCTAAAGACTGAGGTCAAACAAGTGAGAGGAAACAAAAGATCTCTGAAGAAGAGAAGCAATTTTAAGTAAGCTTAAGTAAGTAATTCACATAATTTATAATTTAATAAGTAGCAATTTTAGCTTTAAATAGTTTTTAGAAATAAGAGAAATGACAGGTCATTAGCTATCATCCCTGAAAGCTTGTTCTGAGAGAGAAATCCTTGTGTTCTCCAAGCCAGAATGGAATGAGTTTTCAGTTTGTTCTACAGTCAAGAGAGATTACCCTCGTTTTCTAGGCTGACTTGCAAAGCCCTATCCTTCAAGTATCACACATAAGGATATTTGAGTTCTTTGTGAGTTGCTGAAATTCTGGGCTTCTGGGACACAAAGAAAACCCAGGCTGAGCTTTCCTAACTAGAATATGTGCGAAACCTCCAACTAACTGCCTAGAATATGTACATTTTGGAAAACTGACAGAAAACGCTCCCTGGAAAGAGAGCTAAATAGAATGGGCTTCTCGGGAAACATTCTAAGGAGGGAACAAGATCCCAAAGCAGAATTTCGAAAAGAGAGAAAATGAATAATTAGCTTTCTTCTGCCGTTCACAGCTGCCCCTCTACCTATTCAACAACCGGCAAAGGAGCTGCGTTGTTGCAAGATGCACACTGGGGAGCAGAGCAGCAGCTGGTGTGCAGATAGCTGAACACCCCAGCAAGCCCTGGCCCCAGGAAACAAACACCTCACAGGTTTAAGGTAGAGTGAAAATGGGAAATGAAGCTAATTCACTTAGGAGGAGCCTCCTAGACAGGGAGGGGGAGGGCCCGAGGCCTCCAGAGCATATGAAGCTTCACTGAGGCATCTCTTAGAAGAGAACTACAGAAGTTCATAGAAATGAACAGCCCCTTCTTGGAGAAAGTGATATTGAAGTTGTGTTTACAAGAATAAAACTAACAAGGGCCCACTGGAAAGGGATGGACTGGGGTGGTGGGGGGTTGGGAAATCCTTGTTTACTGAACAAATGTCCTTCAAGTCGACTATACATGACTTGGGTCGCATTCACTCCAAACTCACTGAAGTCAGCTAAATCTTCTGTCTTTCTAATGAATTTAGCAGATTATTCTGGTTATACTTTTTAATTCGTACATGATGTGAGCTTTGTAAGGACAATATTAAACTGGGGAGAATAGAAACTGCAAAAATTTTAAAGTAATTTTTTTTGCCATTATAAAAGTAATCCATTCTCAAAATATAAACTAGGAGAGAAAAAACATCAGTCCCGTGATGAAATTACCTGATTGACATTTTGGTGTATTTACTTTCCAGTAGCCTTTTACAACCATACCATGGCAATTTATACTCCTACTGCTATGCCTCCCCTTCCCACCAACTAAAGCTGTTAATGGTTCCCTCCTGCACAGGTTTCAGTAGGGCAGAACGGCAGGTCAGTGCAAATGGGCAAGAATCTTTGATGACTGCTAATAAGAGATCCCCCTCCTAGCATTGCTGCAGTGTCTCCAACATGCTCCCATTTCGGAGGGTACTGACTCTTGCCCTACCCCCATCACTGAGCTTCTTTTGACTTAGGAATTTAACATGTATGGTTCTGAAGACAAGCTAGGAATTCAATGAGATTTCTTTAAAGAATGTATGCACACCTATTTAGTGTAACTGTGTGAGCCCAGTGAACATTTGCAAAGGGAATGGAAGGCACAATTCACATACACAACTAACACAACATAAATAAGTGAAGGGATCATAGGAGCAAATGCAGAGGGTTTTGCAGGCTTTGTACTGGCTTCTGTCTATACCATGTTTTCTAGTATTCTAGCACATTTCTCATCTGATTTGAGAGCCACAAGGATTTCATATGGATAAATTATCAGAGAAAGAATGAAGCTGACTGGGATGCTGTCTCCTAAAACTTTCAGGCACACAAATCTTAGACAAAAGAAGGCAGAAGCCTGATGGAAGACTTTATTTTAAAATTGGTAACCCTTCTGTTGTACACTATTCCCCTGATGTGGCACCATCTACTCGACCCAAACCAAAGTAGAACTTTTCAGGGACACAGTGTCCATTGTCTTGGGTGAAAATGTGGAGAGTGTTTCTGGCACGATCTATGTCAGTGTATGCTCACTCATGGGTTATAGGTTTTCATTCCAAGATTTCTGGTCTGTCACCAACTAGTTACAGGATGACAGGCAGGTTGTTTGAACATGCTTGGGTCTGTGTTTTCATCTGTGTAAAAGGGACTTAAAAACATCTGTGTTGCCTGCTTTGTCAAGCTGCTTTCAGTACTGAATGAGAATGCCCAGAGGCACTGAGAGATGGAAGGTATTTCTGGCCCCTGGTTCTCTTAAGCTGTAGCTAGATTCACCATTGATTGCCTGGAATCATAAGGCATGAGCGGTTACTTACGTGAATCATATTTACTGTTGACAAAGACAGGATGCCCCTCTACTTAGGCAGTGGGAGCCCGTCTGTGGTCAGCATTCCTGTAGTCCTGGAGACTGAAGGGGTGCTGGGCAGGCAGTGTGGGCACTTTCATAATAGAGCAACAAATGCTTCCTCAAAGTCCCAAGAGAAAACAGCCTGCACCTGGACCTGGGTTTTTATCATGTTGTATTTTTTTTAAAAAGAATTGAATTAGATCTTGTGTGGAATTGTGAATGTCCGTATACCTACTTCATGACAGGACAGCAGAGCAATCTGTTTTCAAAGGCCAAAGCTGTTTTTATTTTTCCCCCAGCTCTGGTTTTTCTTTACTCTCTTCATCCCAGTGAGGCTTTTCTTCCCCCTCATTTTGAGTCAGCAGACTGCCGGTAACAAAGGTACCCAGCTGTTCTCTGAGCCCTAATCTCCAAACAACTTTTAATAGGTACTGCCTGGCTGGCACGCAGTTGGCTGTCACAATAACACACCAGATTGAAGATATTTTGAGGAGGATTTGGAAGATTATGGTGAAGTGTGGTTTCACTCAACAGTTGAAGAACAGAATCACTAATATCTCTCTGTAATGATTTGTCTTCCTTTGATAGATGAGTGTGTGTTCTGGAGAGCTTGCTGCCATACAGCACTGAAAGGGAACGGGCAGAGGTCTCCCAGGTATTCCCAATCAGCCCTGGACAAACAATAATCATAGCCGACATGGACAGAGATCGTAATTATCTCAACTAATCTCACCCTAAGAGCAATGCTGTGTGGCAGACACCAGATTGTCCCCACTTTAAAGATGAGGAAAGTGAGTTTGAGTAGTGGCTAAGATCACACAGCAAGTAAGTGGCAGACCCTAGATTCCTACTAAAGTAATCTGATGTCATCAAAATCCATCAGCTTTTTAGCAATTTAAGTTTGTAAGGTGGTGGATTCAACTGGATTGATTTCATCATTCCACAATGTAAACAGATCAAGAACATATTGTAACCTATAAATATATATAATTATGTCAATGTTAAAATTTTTTAAAATAAATTGTAAAAAAAATACCCACTGGCCATCCTGTTTTTCTACTGAAGTGGGTAGAAATGGAGACTGCTTAATATATGCAAAACAAAGCAAAACGTGACGGATGGTCCCATTGTATTTAGTGAGTATCTCCAAAGCCTAACACAAGCCCACCCTTGATATTTTTAATATATCGGAGAAATCACATCTTCTATGTAGTCCTGGCCTCCAAGAAGAGTTAGTGCTTCTCCCATTTTGAAGGCTCATTTATAGCCAAGGAGACGCCTCAATATGATGAAAGCTTGGCCTAACACTATAAAGTCTCATTAATCCAGACTCCATTAATTATACTTCTCTAATATTGATTCTATAATAAGATTATATCATTTAAATCCTTGTTCTCAGGAAATCTGTCTCTGTGTCTCTGTCTCTGTGTCTCTGTCTCTCAAAGTGCAATGTGGCCTTGAGTTCAGCAATTTGTCAACGGTATGCAGGTGAATACAGGATTTACTTAAATGACTTCAGAGTCTCATTTTGAATCTTTGTCTGCCTTTTGTTTTTCCATTTCCTTCATTACTGGATTCACTGTCACTTTTTGCTCTTAGCAGTACCACCTTCTTAAGCTACAATGTAGTCTGTTTATAATATATGGTATGGTTACAACATGTTAGAATTTTATTTCAAATAAGATTAATTAGCTTCCGAGAAAATATCTGAGTAACTCAGTCACTCAAACTGAAAGGATGGTGCATTACTGCAAGTGCTGTGATACCAGGTCCTAGAGCAGACACTTAATATCTGCTGTTAGATACTTAAAGCATTGAGTGGCCAACACTTACTATTTCCCACTTCCAAGCCATTTTATACATTTGGGATTGCCAGATATTTAGCTTCTAAGTGAGTGAAGTGTCTCTGGGCCTTTTTAAATTTCATCTTTGTGGTGCAACAGTAACCTTTATTAGGAATTTTGTAAGACTTTTTCTAGGTAAATTGCATAAATACCAGTGAGTCTTAGTTTAGGATGTTGACTTGTTAGTCAACACATAAATATTAAATAAAAACTACATTGTGATAAATATATCTACATAAAAGTAAATATACACTTCATTTTATACTTTTCTATCTCAATCTCAAAGGCCTCACTTAAGTGTTTTCTCATGTTCCAAGTTAGTGTTGAACATGAGTCATTTGTGCCTAAGTTCTCACGTTCCATTAATAAGCACTTGTCTGTGCAGTGTTTGATTCTTCCCTATGATTTTTGGCTTTACCTGAATCGTCAGTGATAGCCAGTTACTGTCTGAAGTATATGGAAGCTCTTACAAGTCAGACTACCTTCTCCCTGGGATCAGCTTTACTTCTGTATTCTGATCTCTGGTGGCCTTGCATCATCTTCTCTGATTTCTGGGATTCCAGATTCATTTTCTTATGCTCTTCACTTGAATTGTCCTCTCCTTCAGTAGGAATCTTCCTATTTCTCTAGGGACTATGCAATTATTGTGCCTTTAAGTTTTGTTCTGACCTATAACCTTGATCCAACCAACAAATACTTTCAAAGTTATATAATTGCACGTTAATAAGAAGAGATACAACTGTTGAAGAATTTGTACATGCCAGGAACTATTCTAAGAACTTCCCACACATTATTTTATATAATCTCAGCACCCTATGACATTTATCTTTAATTTCTAAAACAGCTAACGATTTTCATAGTTTCTATTAGTTTTGACTAATTATTAGTTTTGACTATCTCAGATTTTTAAATGTATCTGTCGTTATTGCCTATTTCAGGTCACTTTTTATATCTGACATAATCTTTTATTTTTGACTGTTCTTTATGTTATAAATGTGGTTCCTTTCATAGCTGCTCCTGCTGCTGGTACTCAGAGTGCTAAATTTCCCCACCTGCCTTTCAATTTCAAAGTGACTTAACCATCTCTCTTGCCAAACAGATCAACAAGCCTTGCGTCTTCATTCTCCTTTCTGTTATCTGAGTATCTCTGAGACGTACCCTGCCTGTTTTTAATTTACACCTTAGTGTTTCTCAATATATTGGCCACAGATCAAAGGCAGCAGAACAGTAGGATGCTTGTTAAAATTCAGATTCCTGGATCCCACTCCCAAGAAATGATTCTGTGGAACTGATCTTGCGTTTTATACTAGCATCTAGTGATAGTAATATGCACTAAAGTTTGAAAATCAATGTTCTAGATGAAAAATTCTTATCACTTGGCTTCTTAAAGGGACCTTATTTTTTGATATTTAAATACCATCAAAATATGGATAAAGCAGATTTCATAGGGAGAAAGACATAGTGCTGAAATTTCTCTTCATAGATGGCCTTTTATATACTCTCATCTAGCCCCGCCTATCCTATTTCTAAAAGCTCCTGTGAGTCTTCCTAGTAAACACCTAATAAGCACTTGTCTGTGCAGTGTTTGATGGTTGCCTTGGGGCCTGCTGCACCAAGATTAAATTGGTTCCATAGGCTCAGAAGAGGTAAATTTTGGATGATTACAAATGTGTGCTTGTGTGTGTCTGTATACTTGATGTATATGCTTTACCTATATGAGTGTAGGCAGCCCTCCATATCTGTGGATTCTCATCCATGGATTCAACCAACTGCTCATCAAAAATGTTCAAAAAGAAAACAAAAAATACAACAAAAAACACAAATACAGTATAACAATTTGATAGCATTTATATTTTAGTGTTACAAGTAATCTAGAGACATGGAAGGATATGCATAGGTTATATGCAAATACTATGCCATATTTTATAAAGGACTTGCGCATCTTCTGATTTTGGTATCCATGGCGGTCCTGGAAACAACCGCCTGAAGATACAAAGAGAACTATATATATACAGATGTTAATTTCAATGATTATGTATATCATTATCTTCTGTGAGTTATGTATATACATTTGTATATGAGCAAATATAGCATATATAGAAAACTAAATCCTATTTCCACCTTTTATAGTGTAGATGTCTGTAATATCCTACCAACTCATGATGTAACACTATTGCTATGACAGGCAGAGTAGCTTGAAAAGCTAAAAGTGAAAGATGAGAATCAATGAAATATAGATTTGATATGGCTGCATTGCACCTGCCTAGTTGTGGAAAGGCTATGTTAAGAGTCTACCGACTCCAAGCCTTCTAATTCTGTTCAATGTAAGCTCTATATAAGCCTAAACTTAGCTTCATAATCTTAAAACACTGGTCAAGGGAGTCAGTAACAGAAATTCAAATATAGCATGAATGATAAACAGTTTTGAGAGAAAAAAGACAAACACTATTTTCTTCTCTGAATTATTGATGCCTAGCACAGTTTGACACCTACTGCTCAATAAATAACAAGTTAAATGGTCAAGAAAAAACCTCCAGTTGTGAATCATTTTATGACTTAAGTTTGATTTCCTCTTTAATTGGATATTACATACCACTCCTATATACTTTTGGGACCAACCCTGGACACATGAGATTTCATCTTGGATATGTTGAGACAAACATTTACGGTAGCTAAATTCTTAATCCAAGAGCATCACTACCAATTCCTGTCTCCTGATGAATATATGGGAAGCTCCTCAAGGGCACGGCTAGAATAATGATAGCTTTTATCTACTAAGTAGATACGACATGTTTGTCATTGTGCTAAATACTTCATATAACACCTCTCATTTAATCTTGCCAGAAACTTTGTAAAATGTTTTATTTTCCCCATTTTAAAGAAACAGAACACAGAACGGTTGAGTAACTTGCCCAAGGTCACATTGCTAAGAAAGTGGTGAAACATGGGTTGTCTGCCTCCACCTGTAGGGTTAGACAGACTCGCACCTTACATGCTGTCTTCCATCCGTGCTTGCTTCACCAGTATTTGCCGTAGCTTCCTACAAATAAAAGGTGCTGAACAATTTTTTGTGATTATGTATAGTTCAATAAACTGGCGCACACACACGAGATTAGTGCTTCACGTAATTTTAGGCATTATTTGGACTATGCCTCAGTCATGGTAGGTAAGATCATGAACTCCTACAGCCAAATTCCTGTGTTTGAATCCTTGAACCACCACTTGTGAGACCTTGGACAAGTTACTTCTCTATACCTCAATTTCCTCACCCATAAAATGCGAATACTTGGTGTAAGAATTAAAGTACATTGATATGTGTAAAGTTATTTGAAGAATGAATTCTGGCATAGAGTAACTCCATTTAAGTGCTTCTAGGGTTATCGGTGTTACTGTTATACAAGAGGTAAAATATAGTGTTCAGTGACTTTCATCTGTTTAGTAATGTATTATGATACAACAATAGGTCAAGTTTATGTTAAGTGGATGAGACCGTCATGGTGCTTGCCCCTATACAACTGACAGTCTGTCGGGAAAAATGGATAATTAGATAACTACAATAAGCTATGAAGAGTTGCATGCAAATTTAGAAGTGAGCAACACACAGGAGATCCAGATTGTGAAAAATCCTTGAATGCTGAGATTTTCAGCAAGATTTTTAGATGAGGGCAAGGTTTAGTCATCATAATGTCTGAGGCACTTATAACTGGCAATAAAAAATGAATGCTTCAAGGAGCAGAGAATGATAGTCAAGAGAATAAGGATGTGGTTACAGTAGTTCAAATGTAAGGTTATAATGCTTCCATCTAGAAACAGAGCAGAGGGAAGAAATGGAGGGAATACCTCAAAAATAAAGCAGTAAGATGTGTTGACTGACTTGAAAGAAAATAAAAGAACTTGCTTTAAGGACTTCCAGGCATTTAGTTGCTGAGATGCAAGCTTTCTAACTTGGGGTCCCCATAGTAAGAATGCAATAGTGCAGTAATTAAAAGACTTTTCATTATTATGTGGTTCTCAAAGTGTGACTACAGCACCATCCCAGAACTCCTTAGAAATGCAGATTTGGTCCCAGCTTTATGAAGCAGAAACTCTAGGGGCACAGCAACCTGTGCTTGATCAAGCCATCCGGGTGATTCTGATCAAAATGTTTGAGAAGCCCTGCACTAACTTATTCATTCATTTAATATCTATAATGCCTTAGGTGGATACATTTGCAAAGTGGAATCCAGGTGCCTTTAAGGAGTTTACAGTCTAGTAGGGATGCAAACATCAAAAATTACCCAAGTAATAAAACCTTAGCAACAAAAAGGGCATGAGTACACTTAACAAAGGTATTTAAACTTGCCAGAATAAATAGAAGTTCCCAGGAGAAGTATTTATTTAGGATGAATCCTGAAACATAATCAGGAGTTTAAGTAAAAGGAAACAGTTGTAGAGAAGCTAAAGGAAGGCCTCAGTAGCTAGAGCACAATAAGGAAAGGCAACGGGAGACTGGATGAGGATGAAGCATTGGAGACCCAAATGATCATGCAGGCTCCTTGGTCTTCATCCTCTGTGAAATGGAATGCCATTGAAGGAATTTGAGAAGAAGAACAGCTTGATGAGATTTGCATTTTTAAATTACTACTTTGGCACTACATGTGTAGACTCTATTTAACGCCCCTATAATCTACACAGGTATGAACCCAGCCATCCTCAGCAGTGGAACCAATATCTTCAAAAGTCTCCAGTTTGTCTGGCTCTCTGCCTTTTGTATGGGAAGCGTAGCCCTGATGCCGCTCTTCAAATCTGTATGCTTTCTGACCTAACAATTCTCCTGACTAGTTCAAAAGCAGTTATTAGAGTTTGAGTTTTAAACTGGCCTCCAACCATGAAACCACCAAGAGTTTCAATTTAATTTCCCTTTCATGCCCATTCACACCTTGACTCCTTTTGAGAAAAACCAACTATTGATACAGATAATAAGCTTATTTTATGCTTTGGAAGGAAAAAATGCTCAGCTGAATTCATCATTAAATACAGACCTCTCATGATGGAGTCTACATTTAAGTCAGGCTTCTATTAGCTGAGAAAAGAGTGTCCACTGAGGTATAAAATGTTTATTGTAGCTAGTTCCTGCAAGCACTGCCAAAAGAGATAGTATTTTCAATGGCCAAAAGCCGAAATGCACAGGACATGAATTATGTATGCCTGTCTCTTTAAAACAAATCAGCATAAATTATCCCATAGGGCAGACTGCAGGAATTGAGGGCCCCTATAAGATATATTTTGTCCTGGTCTTCTCAGCATCAGAAACTTTGGGATTGTAATAGTGGTGACTGAATGAAATTCCAAATCACAACCTTGAATGTTTAAGGGGAAAAAAGGGTAGGAGCAAGCAGTGACCTGCATTTCTGAGCATCATCTGTCAAGATACCGGTAATCAACACATGATTATTATTCTCATCAGCCCAAAGCATGAAAGTAATTGAGTGAAAAAAATCCTCACATTATGTGAAATGATTACTGCCTTTGAGCCATAATAAACAATGATCTCGCCCTGGTGCTAGGCAGCAAAACAAATGAGGGCTGCCTGTTACTGATGCAGTGCCAGAATCATTACCAGAGTCTACAGTCACCAATCCCCTACTCTAGTAAGGACCTGATTTCATTGTTGGGGCTGGGGAGATGCAGCTTAAATGCTGCTCAGATGCAACACATTTGGCTCCACGTTGGGGAAGTTGGCTGCCTGGCACAAGCCTACTGTTCAGAATTCAAGTTCACATTCACCATGTGACTCCTCAGAACAGTGAGGATGTCCATGAAGAGGCAATGACTTTGGAACATTGTAACTCACTTGTTGCTTACAAATGTAAGTTGTCAAACCGGGCAGCCAGGCAAGCATAAGGCAGTTGGAGGCAGAATCTATTACAAAAGGAGGCTTTGGCCCTCTCAAAGAGTGAGGCTGGAGATGAATGCAAAATCTGAAGATCTGAAAGAACTCTCTGCTACTGGCCCTATTCCATCAAAGCCTCAACAAGATGAAGGAATTCTTGGAGCAGTTCTGAATGTTCCCCACAAACTGAGCTAACAAGAGCCACTGGATTGTTTCATAAAATGGTTGGAATTGATGAGCTCGGACTTCAGTCTCCCCTTGCAAAACAGGGTCGGCTGTTACCCACCCTCCACCCATCCTCCGGGCACCTTTGTACAAACTAGATGCCACCTCTTTTTGCTTCCTAGCCTGGTTGTCCTTGTGTAGAGCACAACCTTTACAACTGTTAGGAAGCAGCCCTGAAAGTACTTAAATATTTTAAAATCATGCTGATTTGCTTAAAGGTATCACTAGAAATGCAAGGTTATTTTTTTTTTTTTAAGGACCATTTCCAGTTGCAGTTCCCACACATAAAGAGCTTGGAAATGGTCACTCCTGTTCTTAAAATTAGAAAAATCTGAGCAAACTGAAAAATCAGTGACATTTCTTGGACTCATCATAGAATTGAGGATACAAGGCAAACTGCTATCCCAGAATCTAAACACAAAGGTGAATCCAGAGAATCAAAAATGAAATTTGCTTCCCTTGACAGATGCTACTGGAACCATAAATGGGTAGAAAAACCTCAGTGGTAGATTTGATGGATTGTTGGAGGCTAAGTATGGACTAGCTAAAGAAATTCCTGTGTGGCATAATCTTAGGGGGCCCCATACTTTGGTGAATTTTATCTCTAGGAAACTCAAGTTCTTATGTTAGAAACCTAGGAAATATCTCTTCTTGGCTTTGCCCAGGGAGAAGAGTTACCATTGTGAAATATGCCAAGAGCATTCTTCATTAACAAATGTCAACTCCAGAGGAAAAGGCTTTATCCTGCCAGGAGAAAGATTTCTCTGACTTCAGCATCCTCTAGCTTTCCTGTTTCAACTGGGCTGTGGAGAAGCGAAGAAAACTTGTAAGGTCATAACCACAAAATACAAGCCCATTGAAAGACTGAGATTTCTTCATAAGAGTATAGAGTATTTCCCCTCTCTACACCTTACCACCATATCAGCAGGATTCAAATACAGTAACAATGTGTTACAGATGAAAGAACTGCCAGGCATAGATTCTATTTAACGAGATGACAAAAACAAGGATATTAGAGGAATTGGAAGCTTCAAATTCCTGTATTCGGGTACCCAAATACAGCAACCATTAAACACAGTTCAACTCCTAGCCAGATAAACATTAAACTTATGGGTTAAGGTTTATTTACTTCAGCTCCTATTACCTGAAACATCATGCCCAACTTTCAACAAAAGAGTACAAGGTTTAGTAAAACACAAGAAAAAAGTCTAAAGACAAAATGCAAACATCAGAATCAGACTGATTGTGTGACACAGATTTTTAAATTATCAGATAAGGAATTTAAAATAGCTGACTAATATGTTAAAGGCTCTAATTTGAAAGTGTAGAAAATACACAGTAACACATGATGAATATAATCAGAGAAATGGAAAACTCTAAGAATCAAAAGGAAATGCTAGAAATAAGAAATACAATGAAGGAATGCCTTTGGATTCATTAGTAGAACAGACACAGCTAAGAAACAAGCTTGAAGATGCCAATAGAAACCTCCCAAACTGAAAAACAAAACAAATAATAAAGCAGCAGAGAATATCCAGAGTTGTAGGACAATTTCAAAGGGTATATCATAAGCATAATTAAAAGAGAAAGGAAAGAAAAAACAGAAGAAATACTAGGTAATAATGACAAAAATTTCCCAAAATTAATGAGATACTTAAACCACAGATCCAAGAAGTTCAGCAAACACCAGCAGGATAAATATCAAAACAGGAAGGAACAGGAAGGAGAAAGAAAAACACAGAAGAAAAAAGAAACTACACCTAGACGTATTGTATTCAAAATTCAGAAAGCAAAAGACAAAAAAGCATTTGAAAAGAAATTGGGGAGTGGAGGATTGAGAAACAATTCACAGAAGAACAAGGATAAGAATTACATCACACTTCTTGTCAAAAACTATGCAAGCAAGAACAGAATGAAATAAAAAATATTTAAAGTGTTGAAAGGGGAAAAAGTCCACAAATATAGAATATCCAGTGAAACTCAACCTGAAAGGAGAATTAATTTTTCAGACCAACAAAAGCTGAGGGATTTCATGACCAGAAGACCACTCTGCAGATGTTAAAATAAATTCTTCAGGGAAAGAGAAATGATATAGGTCAGAAACTCGGATCTATATCAAGAAGAAAAAGTGTGTAACAGAAGGAATAAGGAAAGATAAAATTTTATTATTTCTAATCTTAATTGATATAAAAGATTACTGTTTAAAGTAATAGTAGCAATGATGTATTGAGTAATTATAGCACATAGGACAAGTGAAATGAAAACAATGTCACAAAGAATGGGAGGGAGAAATTTCGAGGATATTCTGTTAAAATATCTGCACCATGTATCAAGCAATATAGTGGTATTTGAAAGTGGACTTTTAGTGAATTATATATATTGCAAAATTTAGTTTTTAATAAAATTTAATAAGATATAACTGATTCCAAAAGAGGAG
The DNA here is from genome assembly GCF_000951045.1 of Mandrillus leucophaeus. Classification (NCBI taxonomy): domain Eukaryota; kingdom Metazoa; phylum Chordata; class Mammalia; order Primates; family Cercopithecidae; genus Mandrillus; species Mandrillus leucophaeus. The sequence goes on along the minus strand of NW_012104854.1, from coordinate 2,886,336 downwards.
CTAAAATTGAATCATAAAATATTCAGCTAAATCTAGAGAGGGCAGAAAAGAACCAGGAACAAATGCAACAAATATAAAAACAATTCAAATATGGTAGAAATTAATCCAATTTTTTCAGTATTACTTTATTAATGGTTAAATGCAGTAATTATAGAGCATTTGAGTGAATTAAAAATATAAAAACAAAACACAACTCCATGTCCTCTGCAAGAAACCCACTTTAAGGATCAAGATTCAGCTTAAAAACAAAGATGGAAAAAATTTTACTGTGCTCATACTAATCAAAAGAAAGCAGAAGTAATGTATTACACAAAATTGACTTCAGAACAAGGAAAATTATCTGGGATTAAAAAGCATTACATAAATAGGTCAGTTCTCCAAGAGTACATAACAAATCCAAAATGTATGTGTACCCTAACCACAAAGCATCAAAATAAGAGGCAAAGCTGATAAAATTCCAAGGAGAAATGGACATTCACTATTGTTGGAAACTTTAACAGCTCTGTTTAATAATTGATAAGCAGGCAGAAAATCAATAATGATATAGTTGACCCAAACAGCACTACCAATCAAATTAATTGACATTTATAGAACATGCCATCCAGCAACAGGAAATATACATTCTTCTGATACTCACATGGAGAATTCACCAAAATAGACCACACTGTGGGCCATAAAACACCTCAAAAACTTTAAAATAATCATACAATGTTCTTAGATTACAATGGGATTAAAGTAGAAATAACAGACAGCTAGAAAATCTCAAAAGACACTTGTACATAACACCATGGGTCAAAGAACTCTGAAGAATAAAGTAGTGTTTTCATTTAGTTCAAAATATTTTATTAAAATGTATAATACAGAAAAATCAGTCCTTAGAAATATTTTGTAGCATCAAGTGCATACATTAGAAAAAATATCTAAATCAATAATTTAAGCTTCCACCATAGGAAATTTAAAAAGAGCAAGTTAAGCCTAAAGCAACAGAAGAAAAGAAATAATAAAAAATTTAGAGCTAAAATCAATGCAATGGAAAACAAAACAATAAAGAAAAGCAATGAAACCAAAAGCTGGTTCTTTGAAATGATCAATACAACTGATAAATCTTTAGCCAGGCTAGCCAAAAATAATATAAATAAGGAAAAGACACAAATTACCAATATCAGAAATGCAAGAGGGGTCATTACTATAGATTCCAAGGAGGTTTAAATGATAAGGAAAATGCTACAAGCAACTACTCCTGCAATTTTGACACCTTAAAGTGGACCAAATCCTAGAAAGACACAAACTACCAAAACAAGGAGAAATTGATAAATCTGAATAGGCTTACCTCTATTTCAGATGTTGAATCAATAACTAATTACCTTTCAAAAAATAATGCACCAGGACCAGATGGTTCCACTGGTGAATACTACCAAAGATTTAAGAAAGATATGATACTAATTTTCTACAATCTCCTCAAAATAGAAGCAGAGGGTAACATTTTCTTTTTTTTTCTTTTTTCTATAAGACGAGTCTCACTCCATTGTCCAGGCTGGAGTGCAGTAGTGCAATGTCGGCTCACGGCAACCTCCACCACCCAGGTTAAAATGATTCTCCTGTCTCAACCTCCTGAGTAGCTGGGATTACAGGTGCCTGCCACCACACCTGGCTAATTTTTGTATTTTCATTAGAGTCGAGGTTTCACCGTATTGGTTAGGCTGGTCACAAACTCCTGACCCCAAGTGATCTGCCCTCCTCAGCTTCCCAAATAACACTTTCTAATTTATTGTATAATCCCAGCATCACCCTAACACTGAACCCAGATAAAAAAGAAAGGCTGTGCTCTGAGTGCTCCTGCCCAGTTTCAACAAGAGTCATTTTCCCACTTAGAGAGGGATTGCATGCTATGTGCTAAATGTTAACGCAGAGATAGCCCATTCAGACTGGAAGTGACCATAAGCATCATCTACTCTAGCATTTCTCAAGCTTGGCTCTTTCTACCAATCACCTGGGGGCACTTGTAAAACACACCTTCCCAGGCTTCTCTCTGGAGTGTCTCATTTGGCTGATTTCAGGTGCTCTTGGGATTTTATTTTTAACAGTTGGCTGAAAGGATTCTGAAGATTGGCTAAGTTTGGGAAACAGACCTGGCCCATCTCCTCATTTGACAAGTAGGAAGAACTTGAGTCTAGGAGGCGCAGGGGGGATTTGCGAAAGGTGGTTACTCAGCAAGTTGGTTAAATTGGTGAAAGAGCCAAGGCTTAAACCCTGAATTTTGATAAGCAATATAATACACACACACACACACATTATTTTTAGAAAAAGTTTTTGCATCCCTAATGAAAAAATAGAATGGTAGAATATTCAGAAAGCATAGACAAGCAAGAAGAATAAATTGGGAATAGGCCATGACCCTGCCACTTAAAACACTGCTAAATTCTGATGTATCTTACCACTTTTTTAAATTTACTATTATTTTACTCAGATTAAATGCCTGATTGTATTATTACCTACAATATTCTTTGTCACTGCCTTCAGTTTGTTTCATTGGTGGGTTTTATATTTCCCCAGAGTAACATAAAAGACCAAATCAGGGTTCTAATCTTCCTTTGTTTCTTTCCATGGTTCCTTACCCAGCGCTCACTAGTTGAGGTGAGCTTTTATTATGTGTTTGCTATCCCTTACTAAGGAGTGGAAAATATATATATTCTCCTAGGTCCCATAGTTAGAAACTGATTGTTATTTTTTAACTTTTTAGGTTCAGGAGTACATGTGTAGCTTTGTTATACTAGCAAATTGCATGTCACAGGGGTTTGGTGTACATATTATTTCATCACCCAGGTAATAAGCATAGCACCCAATAGGTAGGTTTTCAGTCCTCCTCCTCCCACCTTCGACACTCAAGTAGGCCTCAGTGTCTGTTTTTCCCTTCCTAGTGTCCATGTGTACTCAATGTTTGGCTCCCATGTATAAGTGAGAACATGCAGTATTTGGTTTTCTGTTCCTGTGTTAGTTCATTTAGGATGATGGCCCCCAGCTCCACTCATGTTGCTGCAAAGGACATGATCTTATTCTATTTTAAGGCTGCATAGTATCCCATAGTGTATATGATTCCTCATCTTTGCTATTGTGAATAGTGCTGCAATGAATATATGTGTGCATGTGTCTTTATAGTAATTTGTATTTCTTTGCATATATACCCAATGATGGGTTGCTGGGTCAAATGGTAATTCTGTTTTAAGCTCCCTGAGAAATCATCACACTGCTCTCTCTAATAGCTGAACTAATTTACATTCCCACTAGCAATGTGTAAGTGCCCCCTTTTCTCTGCAACCTTGCCTTCATCTGATTTTTTGACTTTTTAGTAATAGCCATTCCGACTGATGTGAGATGGTAACTCATTGCGGTTTTTATTTGCATTTCCCCAGTGATTAGTGATGTTGAGGATTTTTTTGTATGCTTATTAGCTGCATGTATGTCTTCTGAAAAGTATCTGTTCATGTCCTTTCTCTACTTTTTAATGAAGTTTGTTTTTTTGCTTGTTAATTTAAGTTTCTTAGAATCTAGATATTAGACCTTTGGATGCATAGTTTGCAAATATATTCTGATTCTGTATGGGAGAATGTATTTCTTTCTGTATCACTGTGCAGAAGTGCTTCAGTTTAATTAGATCCCATTTGTCAATTTTTGTTATTGTTGCAATTGCTTTTGGCATCTTCATCATGAAATCTTTGTCAGGACCTGTGTCCAGAATGGTATTTTCTAGGTTTTCCTCTGGGATTTTTATAGCTTTAGGTTACATGGTTAAGCCTTTAATTGATCTTGAGTTAATTTTTGTATATGGTGTAAGGAAGGGGTCCAGTTTCAGTTTTCTGCACATGGCTAACCAGTCAGCACAGCACCATTTATTGACTAGGTATCCCTTTTCCCATTGCTTGCTTTTGTTGACTTTGTCAAAGATCAGATGATTGTAGGCATATGGCATTATTTCCAGGCTCTCTATTCTGTTTCATTGGTCTATGGGTCTGTTTCTGTTCCACTATCATGCTGTTTTGGTTCCTGTGGATTTGTAGTGTAGCTTGAAGTCAGGTAGTGTGATGCTTCCAGCTTTGTTCTTTATGCTTAGGACTGCCTTGGCTATTTAAGCTGTTTGTTTCCATATGAATTTTAAAATAATTTTTTCCAATTCTGAGAAGAATGTTATTGGTAGTTTGATAGGAATAGCATTGAATCATACTGCTTTGGGAAGTATGGCCATTATTACAATATTGATTCTTCCTATCCATGAGCATGGAATGTTTTCCAATTTGTGTCATCTCTGATTTCTTTAGGCAGTGTTTTGTAATTCTCGTTGTAGAGATCTTTCAACCTCCCTGGTTAGCTGTATTCCTAGGTATTTTACTGTGTGTTGCTTATGGGATTGTGTTCTTGATTTGACTCTCAGCTTGGATGTTGCCGATATATAGAAGTACTGCTGATTTTTATATATTGATTTATGATCTACTGTTTTATGTATATTGATTTTTGTATCCTGAAATTTTTGCTGAATTTATCAGACCAAGGAGCTTTTGGGCAGACACTATGGTGTTTTCTAGGTTATACAATCATAGTGTCTGCAAACAGGGATACTTTTATTTCCTCTCTTCCTATTTGCATGCCTTTTATTTCTTTCTCTTGCCTAATTGCTCTGGCTAGGGCTTCCAGTACTATGTTGCATAGGAGTGGTGAAGGGGCATTCTTGTGGTGGTCTAGTTCCCAAGGAGAATGTTTCCAGCTTTTGCCTGTTCAGTATGATGTTGACTGTGGGTTTGTCATAGATGGCTCTTATTGTTTTGAAGTGTGTTCCTTCAATGCCTAGTTCTAGAGTTTTTAACATGAAGGGATGTTGACTTTTATCAAAAGCCTTTTCTACATCTATTGAAATGATCATGTGGTTTTTGTTTTTAGCTCTGTTTGAGGTGAATCACATTTATTGATTTATGTAGGTTGAACCAACATTGCATCCCAGGGATAAAGCCTACTTGATCGTGGTGAATTAGCTTTTTTATATGCTGCTGGGTTTGGTTTGCTAGTATTTTGTTGAGGACTTTTCCATCTATGTTCATCGAGGATATTGGCCTGAAGTTGTTGTGGTGGTGGTGTTGTGTCTCCACTAAGTTTTGGTATCAGGATCATGCTGATTTCATAGAATGAGTTAAGGAGAAGTCCTTCCTCCTCAATTTTTTGGACTATTTTCTGTAGGATTGATACCAGCTCTTCTTTATACATGTGGTAGAATTCAACTGTGAGTCTGTCTGGTTCTGGACTTTTTGTGGGTTGGTAGGCTTTTTTTTTTTAAACTGGTTTAATTTTGGAACTCTTTGATATGTTTGGGGATTCAGTTTCTTCCTGGTTCAGTCGTGGGAAGTTGTATATTTCCAGAGATTTATCCATGTCTTCTAGATTTTCCAGCTTGTGTGCATAGAGGTGTTCATAGTAGTCTCTTAGGAGTTTTTATTATTTCTGTGGGAAATTTGTCTTTGTTAATATAAGAACTTCTGACTCTGATTTGAAACGTCATATTTGTCAGATACAGTTCTCCTTCCTATTTCTTGATAATATTAAATTCATGTAAGAAGTCAGACTTTCAGGGGATAAAAATATCCTAGAAAGATAAAAGGTTTGCAGCTCATGTTGTACCTCAGATAGTCTGACCTAAATATTTGGAAGTGGTGGGAACTGCAACAGAAACCCTGGACATAATGCCAAGCCTATGCTCAGAGTCCCACATAGGCCATGCCATTGTATCTACTGCCAGGTTTTAATGTAATTTTAGGTCCCATTTGGAACCTAAAGCAATTACCCTGAGATTATTCTTGGATATTAGCTGGAACGAGTAGGGAAAAGAAATTGGAATCAGGAAATGCAGGTCATTGGTCACAAAATTTGGATCAAAATGCCACTTCCCCAAGGGAAGCCTTGATTAAACTTCAGAATAAATACATTTCCTTAATATATCCGAGGTTTTTTTTTTGTCCCTTTTACTTTTCCTTCATAATGGCTAGCACAGTTTCTCATGAAGTATTTATGTGATTATTTGGTCTCCTCTTGTAAATCAGAGTTCAAGTGTTTTGCTCTCCATTGCATCTGAAACATTCAGCACAGTTCAGGGTGCATAGTTTTATCCAATATATGTAAAATGAACAAACTAATAACAAAATTCTTAACATTAAGGTAAACTGGGATTATCATCTGAGTCTCAGGTTGTTTTGAGGGTAGAAAAGGGACAAAGATAGCTCTAGTTTTGTGATTTATTAGTTTGTCACGACGTACGATCTAACTTACTTTGTTAAAAACAGAACTATCCTTGGCATCTTGCCCTTTCATGGACATTAGCTGTGATTCTTTCCAAAACCTATGTTCCTAATGTAATAATTGCTTTCAAAATTGAAAATATCACAAGTAATATTGATATAAATTTTTCCAGACAATGTTAAACATGGAATTTAAACAGAGGGAAGATTACTAATTTACTTATGTTATTTAAACATTGAACCTCAGAATTCTTATGTTGATGATTTATTTGTGGGCTTGACAGTAAAAATTATAATTTAACTGAAATTTCTCAATACATTATTGTCCTATGTGTGTGTTCTATGCATTTTTATAACAAAAGTTTTTAACAATTCTCCATTGGATAAATGTGTAGGCTCCATGTATAGAAGTGGAACCTTTTCTCAATCCTACAAGAAATTTGTAATGTAACACCTGCTTTGGCTAAACCTTGTGAGAACAGGAGAATGAAATCAGTAGGTTTAATAAGAGGAACTTGTTATCCCAGCCTTGTATCCAAGAATTACTTCACACTAATATGTTTCCATTTTGTTAAAGGATCTTGGATAAGGACTTAGAGTAGCATGGACAATTTGGTTGCCTTTTGGATCAAAGAATTTCCAGTTCTCTTGACATTCAATTTGAGAGATAACTTTGGTATATGTGATACATAACTTTACCCACTAAAAATTATTCACTTCGGGAACTATTTTATCACCATATTTTTGTACAAATTTTAGTTTTTTGAAGCACTAGAGGCATCTTAATGTTCCATGTAATAATTAGTTTGATGCAATTTATAAATCTATATAGATTATTTGGAGAGTTTTCTAAATTATTAAAAATATTTAATTTGCATGAGGTAGTAGTCACTTTTTTGGTGTACAGTTCTATGAGGACTAACATATACCTAGATTCTTATAACCACCAACACAGATAGAATTATCTTATGTGGGCCCTTCAAGGTCAGACCATCACAAAATATAATTACTTTGTGGCTCAACTCCTAGGAATATGTCCAAGGGAAATAAAAACTTGTGTCTACATAAAAACTAGTAGATGAATGTTTATGGCAGCACTATGCATAAATCATCAGAAATTTAAAAGTTACTATAAACTGTTACCTTTGTTAATTTTACTTTTTTTAATCCAGGATAAGACAATTATCTAGTATATCAGTTGGAAGCTGCTTATCATTTCTCATATTCTCAGCATTTGCTAATAGCAGGATGGTTAAGAGTGCCATTGAATTATCTAATTTAAGGCACTTGAGTGCAATTACATAATCTTATTCTTCTGTTTTCTAATCTAGGTGCTTGCATATGTATGGAGGGGCCTAATGGATTAGTGAATTATCAAAACAATGAGTAGCACTTGTATCAAGAGACTATTATGCAATTATAATTAAAAACCATTAGTCATTAGAATTTTTTGTCATTTTTTCCCCTTTGGTAAGTGTTCTTTATTTTCTTCCAGCTCAGTCGGCTAATTCTAAAGAATAATTTAATTTTCCAAATGCTCGAGCACACCAACTGTGTTCATGTGTTTCTAAGAATTATTTAATAAGGCCTGCAGATTAACTTGCCATAATTTCTGAGTGGTAACCAAATCCTACACAGTGGTGGCAAAAAAAAAAAAGAAAAAAAGGCTGTACATGCTAGAAATGATTGCCATCTGGGCTTGAGAGAGGTGTCAGGGCCTGAAGAACTTCACTGCAAAAACACCAGAGCATGTATCTCTTCACTTTAGCAATGTAACTAGTTTCATTTCTAGGAACTGAAGAAAGAATTGAAAAGAAAATAAGGGCAATGAAAGCCCCATTCTTTAGCCAGAAATATCCTTTCACCTAACAATCTGACAACTAGTTAAAACCCTATCATCTTCCAATTTTATGTGCTAAGAGGATAAAGGTAATACATTCCCTTGAACTTATTGATTTCCAACTCCAAGTAGAAAGTAGGGGTATAGAAAAAAAAAAATCAGAAATCCCTTCTTTGTGGGAAACATCTGCGTCTTATTAGCAAGCCAGGAACCAACCATAAAGCAAAGGTCAGGCTTCAAGATGGAGAGCCATTGTAGACAGTAAGAAACTAAAAGTAGAGCTACTTACCATCAGCTTCTTCTCATTCACTACCCGTCTTTGCCACATTCCTCTGTACAAGAGCATTTGACAATTGTTAAATACTGATAAAAGTTTTAAGCCAAATGTTTGCAGTATATTTGGATAATTTTGATTGATTGATTCCTGAATAACTATGCTAGAGGAAGGCGAGACCACACTAGTTTAACAACAACGAGATTTCCCTGAGTATAGCAGATGAGCAGATTCCTTTTACCTTTGGGCTTCTTTCTCACACTACTCCTATTATATATTACAGTCATCTGGATCTTGAGACTCTTCTAAGTCAGGCTTGGGAGAGGAGGAAAAGGAGAATAAAAGTGAAGAATTTAAAAATATAAAAGGAGAAGAAAAATAAGATCAGAAGTGGAAGGTAGAAATAAGGAATTCTATGTGTCAAAATGTCTTTCATCATCCCTAAAAATATGATTGTTACTGGAGACCCAGTGCTCAGAAAATACACCCAGGGTACCCTATGCTAAAACATCATTGCAACATTTTGTAGGTTTAAAATGCATAAAGCAGTAGTTCTCAACATCCTAACCCTAGACCAGCAACATCAGTATTACTGGAGAAGTTGTTAGAAAAACAGTGTCAGGCAGCATTCTTTGTCATTCCACAATCAGAATCAGGGTGGAGCTCGGGAATCTGTCTTAAGCCCTGCAAGTGATTCTGATGCTTTCCAAAGATGGAGAACAAACAATAGGAATTTAGAGAAGGTGATGTTTCTTTTAATAGTCAATTTCAGATGGACAGTTTTTGAATGGAGATATCATAAAGGGGAAGAAAAGAAAGTAGGCTCCTTGGGACTGTAACTGGGAGTTGCCCAGGGAGAGGTGGCAGCTGTGAGCAAAAATGATCATCTTGAGAAAGTCACAAACCCCAACTAAAATAACTGATGGTAGATCAATGGCTTCTGGAGTAAAGTGTCTTGGCCAGACAGTATGGAGGGATTGCCAATCAGAAAAGTAGGGTAAGTAAAGAAGGGGGCTGGTGGCTTGAAGTGATTATTTCAGGAACAGAAAGTCAGACTACATCTTGTAAAACTATGATTAGCATCACACTCCTCTCACTGCCCTTGAATGGCCCTTGGCAGTAGAGACAGTAGAGAAAAGGCATTAGAGAAGGTTAGAACCTAGAAGACTCTGACTTTGATTAACATTTTTTTTTTTTTTTACCTTTGAGTGGAAATCATGAGGAACCTATAACCCTTTTGGCCACATGCAAAAAAGCAAGGTAAGCCAGAATCTTTTCAAACTCTCCATTCTCTCGCAAGTGGGGAAGGCATAAAGTCCACATGAGACCAGCTCCTCTCCACCTTCACATCCTCCCCATGTGTGGTTCACATGTATGCGACCTTATCCATGCTTCTTAGTTTCCCTTTCCCTCCACTCTTCCCAACCACTACCCTGTGGTGGGCAAAATGAAAGAGAAGGCAATTTTGCTCAGTGGTAAGAGGAGTCTCGTTTCCTTTTATGAAGTCCTAAACCAACTCTTGTGGGGAAAAATAAAGGTGAGATTGTACTGACACAAAGCTGGCAAAAGAACATAATCACCAAGTTCCACTGCACCACAGATGAAGAAATACATTCGTTAATCCTCTGGTTATAAGAATGACCCACACAATGTAACTGTCCTTCAGAGGCTTGGGGTTAACAGCTGAGACCAACGTTCCCTTTGACATGCAGGGCAGTTGGTGGCATACGTGTGGATCTGAGTTCATGCCCTGCCTGTGTCTTCTTGACTGTCCACCGCAGGAGGCATCTTCCTTATCAGGCCACTTCTCTTGCCAGGAATAACATTAGAAATGCTTAGCCTGAGGGTTTCTCACAGTTTGTGACCACACTTAGGGTATTTAAATTCTGCAGTAAGATGAAAATGCACAGAGCTCAGCAATCCCTATGGTCCTAAAGCTTCTAACTAACACGTACATCAAATAAAATTCCATCACTTTTAATGAAATGGAGTAGAAAAGTGGCCCATATAACTTCACCCATCTGCCTGACCTTCTACTGCTAAAGTACCATATATTTGAGTGTGCAGCACACTGAAGTCAAGATTTGGGGACAATGAAGAGGGGTTTATATCACATAAATTCAAATTGCTTACTGTCCTTAAAAGTTATTCAGCTATTCTTCCATGTTCCTAAGTGTGAGGCATGTTGACTCTTTCCCCTGCACCCCGTACTCTCTATTCTTGCTATTTCCTAACGCAAAACGATGGACACAGTATTTGATTCCTTTTCTCCAAATATCCACACCTGTCTTACCTTCTACTCCTAAAAAAAACCTGTAAAGGAATTTTTCCAAACAAATGTTATTTCCCTCCCTACGATTAAAAAAAAAAAAAAAATTGCTGGCACCGGAATTGTCATGTCACAGAAATTCAGCCTTCATTCCTTACTGCTGACTTTAAAAATCAATTTGACCTGGCCTCTTATATTTGACTTTATTTCTCATTCTCTCAAACCCTTCTCTACTCGCATCCCCTTTCCCTAGACCAGTTGACTGATGTGATGTCACTCAATTTCACCCACCTATTTTTTTGTTCCATATGCTGTTGTATCTACTCGACTGCTAAACCACATGGTGATAAGCTGTGGATAATGTTAAGATTGGAAGGTACCTTTAAACCCATTTGGATTTATCTTATTTTAGAGACAGTCTGTCATCCAGGCTGGAATGCAGTGGCCCGATTATGGCTCACTGCAGCCTCGAACTCCTGGGTCAGGAGATCATCCTCCCACCTCAGCCTCCCCGGTAGCTGGGACTACAGGCATGTGCCACCATGCCTGCTAATTTTTTAATTTTTTTTTTTTCCCTGGAGTGGCAGGTTCTCACGATATTCCCCAGGCTGCTCTTAAACTCCTGGCCTTGAGCAATCCTCCCACCTCTGCCTCCCAAAGTGCTGAGATTATAGGCGTAAGCCACTCTGTCCAGCCTTGATTGATTTTAAAACAGTATTTCTAGGGAATGCTGCTGAGCCCATGGTGTTCTGTGGCTATTTGAGGATATTGCAGGGAGCAACTCGGGAAATAAGCCTGACTGGGTAGGATCTAGAACCTCCATCCCTATTTGAATCAGAAAAACGGGGCTTTTCTCTGCTTTATACATTGAGCTTCCATGTAAGATTTTATTTGGAGCAAAAGGGAAGGATTATAATGCTTGAAAAAACAATCAAGTGATATAATATCGGTGAGGAAAGGGGCCCAGAGTGAGATCTCAGTGTCCAGGTGTCTAGGTTACAAACTATATTAGGGCAGAGTCATGATGACTCAATGCTGTTACAACTCAACCTATCTCTATGTAAATCAGTTATACTTAAATTTTCTTTTTAATTACAACATTTATTGCTAAAATTTAAAGATACACAGGTGTACAATTCAGTGGTTTTTAGAATATTCACAATGATGTACACTTTCTGCTTCCTCTATAGACATTTTATATAACTGGAATCATGTAGTATGTGATCTTTTATGAATGATCTTTTTCACTTTGCATAATATCAAGATTCATCCCGATAGTAGCATGTATCAGTATTTCATTCCCTTTTATTGTCAAAGGATATTTCTTTGCATAGATATGGATAACACATTTTATTTATCCATTCATCAGTTTATGGACGTTTGGAAGTTTCTACTTTTTGGCCATTATGAAAAATGGTGCTATGAATATTCACATGAAGTTTTTTGTTCAGATATTTATTGTTACTTCTCTTCAGTATGTACCCAGGAATAGAAGTGCTAGGTTATGTGGTACACCTATGTTACCATAGTAACTTTTTGAGAAACTGCCAAACTTTTTCAAAGAGGCTGCACCATTTTACATTTCCACCAGCAATATATGAGAGTCCCCATATCTCCATATCATTGTCAACACTTGTTTCTATCTGTCTTTTTTATTGTAACCATCTAGCAGATGTGAAGTAGTATTTCATTGTGGCTTTGACTTGTCTTTCCCTGATGGCTAATGATGTGGAATATTTTTTTCATGTGTTTAGTAGTCATTTTAAATCTTCTTGGGAGACACATCTATCCAGATCTTTTGCCTATTCTTAATTGGGTTATTTTATTATTGAGTTATAAAAGTTCTATATATATTGTTACAAGTTTTTATTATGTATTTATAATTTACAAATGTTTAATTGCATTCTGTGGGTTGACTATTCATTTTCTTAATTGTATTTGCATCTCTAGTTTTCATTTTGATAGAGCCCATTTTTATCTTTTTTTTTTTTTTCATCACTTGTGTTTTTGATATTGTAGCTAAGAACGTCTTAGCTAACCCAGGATCATGAAGATTTATGCCTGTGTTTTCTTCTAAGAGCCTTATAGTTTGTGTCTATGACTCATTTTGAGTTAATTTTGTGTGTGTGTATAGTTTGAAGTAGTGGTTCAACTTTATTCTTTTGCATATGGATATCCATTTGTCTCAGCACCATATGTTGAAACAAAACTGTTTTCCCTTTCAATGTGTCAAAAAACAATAAATTTATTTCTAGACTCTCAATTCTATTCCATTAGTCTATATGTCTGTCCTAATGTCAGTACCACACTGTTTTGATTACTATTGCTTTATAGTAAATTTTGAAATCGGGAAGTGTGAATAATCCAAATGTATTCTTCTTTCTCAAAATTGTTTTGGCACCTTGGGTTCCTTATAATTCTTTATGAAATTTAAATCAGCTTTTCTATTTCTGCAAAAAATCATGATTTTGATATGTATTACATTAAATCTGCAAATCACTTTGGTGGGGCACTGTCATCTTAACAGTATTAAACCTTCCAATAGGTGAATATGTGATATATTTCCATATACTTTGGTCTTTAAACTTAGTTCTGAGTATCTTATTCTTCTTGATGCTATTGGAAATTGAAATTTTTTTAAATTTCATTTTCAGATTGGTCATTCAAGTACATTCAGTGTTTATATATTTATGTTGATCTTGTATTCTGAAATCTTGCTAAACTCATTTAGTTCTAATAATTTTTAGTGGATTATTTTAGATTTTTTATATATAATATGTCATCAACAAAGAGATTTTTAATTCTTCCTTTACAATCTGGGAGTCTCCCTTTTTTTCTTCCGTAACTGTCTTGAGTAGAAGCTTCAGTGCAATGGTGAATAGAAGTTGTAAAAGTGGAATTACATTTAATGGATATGTTCACTGTGATTTAAGAAGGATACAGCTGTGCCTCCTAGTTGTTTTTACACATTATATTTTATAGATATCATCTTTATTAACAGATGTATATTTTTAACACACAAGTTATGAGAGGAATAAATGCCAGAAGGCTGAGAAACATAAGAGAATCATATTAGACTTTAATATTTTCCATTAGTTTGCAACTCAGCAACATAATCTTTGAGTTTCTCCCTACTTTATCACTTTTCATGGAAAACCCACTCACCTTTGCAGACCTCTCATGAGAGTGAAGGAGATTCTGATGACAAACGATGTAAGACAGGAGCTCCATTAGGACATATAACAAAAGCCCCTGATTTCAACAAAAAGTGATCATTCAGTAAACATGCAGTGGTCATCTTCACCATCCAAGCTCGGTGGAAGATGGCACATGAATGCTGTCATGAGCAGAGGAAGAGCTCACCTGCTGAACTTTTTGAACGTTAGACTGCTTATGAGTGATACCTTGGTAAAATGGAAAGAAAACCAAGCCAGGAGCCAGAGAAATGTAGTCCATAATCTTGATTTCTTTTGTGACTTTCACCAGGTCACTTACGTGTTCTCCCTGTAGCATAAAAATTGGTATGTTTGCCATCCAACGGTCAGATGATTGTTATGAAAATAAAATATAACATTTAGGAAACCAATGATGGTTCTGCAGCTCCAAGGTATGAGAGTCAGTTTGATGGAATTATCTGTAAACCTGATAGAAAGAATTCCATTATATTTTCTCCAATGTTTCATTCTATCTGTTGGGGCATCTGGTGACTGAGAGGGTTCACCATAACCATTTTATTTTAATTATCAATAGAGCCATTTTAATGCTTCAGAAACAAAGATAAGTGAGGTTATCTTAGTGGATAAAACATAATTAAAAGGACATTTTCACAGTCAGGTTTACTGTTCATTTTTGGAGTAGTAAAATAGTAACTTCTGCTAGGAAGCCTTTACTTGGTACTGGACTGTTTCTCAGTTTTCATCATGTGTAGCGCTTTTTATCTTTCCTATTCTCCTCCTCTTCTACCATGCAATTGTTTTCTATTCTTCTATAAATGACTCTCCAAGGTGTCTGTTACTATTGTACATATCACCATTTCCTGGGTTTGGAGCCGCTTTGTAACGTGCACTATGAGGCTGTCAACAAGAGACTATAGAACTTTTTCTTATATTAAGGAGTTGGGCTAGATGACTGCCTCTGAGTTTTTCTATCTGTACAAGTCTGCTATTCTATGCTGCATAAGTGATTTTGTTTTAAAGAGGAGATACTAGCTTTATAAAACAGTTTAAAAGTAAACTAGCAGACTAGTGAAACACAAGATTGCCCCATTGCTAGTCACAAGAGTCCAGATCGGAAGCATCCCTAGTACTTAGTCTGGTGCCTAATACATACTAGCTGGTGTTCAATAAATAATTGTTACATGAATAGATACAATGAATTAGACTAGCTCAGTATATGTGGATTAGCTGCTCTCTACACTTGTCTAACCATAAACATTTGTTAGGTATTGCTGTTCAGTTTTAGTGGAAGGCATTTCTGAGATACGGCACCACTGAGGTTAATGTACGATACATCATTTTAGCATGCGATGATCTGCTAGATAGCTCCTCAGCTGACTGACTCCTTAAAATTTTTATTTCTGAGAGGATGCCTTAAGAAAGGACATGTAGTGAGAAGTGTTCCCTAATAGAGTTTTCATCTATCCTTGAGAGATTATCATAGTCCTACTGGGGCAAAATATGCCATGGTTAAAAG
The DNA here is from genome assembly GCF_000951045.1 of Mandrillus leucophaeus. Taxonomy (NCBI): domain Eukaryota; kingdom Metazoa; phylum Chordata; class Mammalia; order Primates; family Cercopithecidae; genus Mandrillus; species Mandrillus leucophaeus. The sequence goes on along the minus strand of NW_012104854.1, from coordinate 2,870,986 downwards.
GGTTGGCTTGGAATTAATATGCATCATCATTGAGTTCATGATTAAAATTACATTCCATGGCCAACCTAGATTTTGTAATAAAAAAAATTCTGTGTCCCTGGAGTTGAGCTTGTGTTCTATTTTTTATAGTTCTCATCTAATGCAAGGCATTTTATACAGTTCTATAAATTTTCCATCTTGCTCTCAGTGACTGAATACAAGCCATATAAATTATTTCAATACCAAATCATTTGTAAAGGCAATCTCCACTATTCCTCCCTCTGATAGCCCCACTATTGTGATCTCTGGTAAGGATTTTTTAAATCTTAAGTAAGCATTTCTTCTTTTTAATCCTCAGAAGGCCCATGTTTTCTGTGGCTCTTTTCCCCATTTAAAATTGACTTTGTGATTGTGTTTCAATTTCATATTCAGAGTTTGTTTTGATTGATAAATGTTTGCAAGAAATATAATCTCCCCTTATGCTTTTCTCCATCTCTTTTTTTTTTTCTTCCAGAAGGAGCTTTGCATGGGAAGCAAAGCTCTCCTGATAACACTGGAAATAAATCTTAATGTCTTTGCCCTGTGATAGGCCTAGACCTTATCGTTATTCCTTTTACCCCAGTGATAATTGCTTATCAGTACATACAGGCCTATTCATATGATTCTGATGCTACTGGGGTTTACATCTTTAGGAAGATAGACAGAAAGTGCAGTGCTCTGAATCCATTAATGGCTTTAATAGAAACCAGACAAAGAAGGAATACTGGGCCAGTTTGACTCTCTCAAAATGATAAGGCCATCTATGCATTTTTGGATGCTTTCTTGTGAAGCTGTTTTTCCTCTGCTCTGTCTTGGCCCTATAAAGGAAAGATTTTAAAAATGCAATTCTGTCAAAGCTGCAATCAAAATAAAAGATTATATATTAAAAATATATTCAAACTCAATTGCCATTTTTACTTCCCTCATCAGCTGAAATGAATCTCAGACAGAAATCACCCCCAGCACAACACACTCAAAATAAACAAGCCTACAGCCCAACAAGACATTGGAACCAGCCATGTTCTTTAAATAAACTTAAGATTGAACTTCTTACATAAAAAATAAGTATCAATTTGGAACACTGAATACTAAATGTCTTAGGATATGTGGAGAATTAGATAGAAACTGGGGAAGAAAAGTAGAGGGAAACAGACTGGCAAGAGGAATGGGAAAGGGAAAGAGGAATAAAAATGAAGCCCTAAGAAAAGTTTTTCAGTCCTGTCTTATTTGTTCTCGAATCATCTCAGAGAAGTTGGGAATCACAAATATGATTATATCCTCGCCAGAGCAGTTAAGAAACATAAACAAATTGGCTAAGGTTAAAACAGCTACACATGATCTTCTAAAGTGTTCACAGTAGGAATAGTGGGAAACAGCTGATGTGATTATTTGACTGAAGACCACTGGATTGATATGATCTCAGCCAATCACATCATGCAGGAAGTAGAAAGTTTATCCAGTTGAGAGTCATGTGTTACTGGGAAAGCTAGTTAATTGTTTCCCTTTTTCCAAGGAAAGGAATCAACTATATTCTGCCACTTTCAGATATACTGCCTAATTATGGGCATCAGGGACATTTCTTCTTCTTGCATAACAAAGGCAGCCTCACTGCATATGTCTGAAACAAAACAAAGCTTCCCATATTCATTACTGTTCATTATTACTGGGCTGGTTGATGGTTTTAAAAATCATATTAGATAAAAACACAAACCCATTTCTGGAAGGAACTCCTCTTATATACATACCTGCCACCAAAACAGAGATCCCTGCTGTCTTCTCCAACATTTCTATCTCTACCCATACCTCCATTTCAAACCATCATCCTGTTTTGGTGTCTTTCTCATTCTGCTACATCAGCTCTTACCTGTCTTCAAAACCCAGCCCAATTCTGCTTTCTCTTGAACTCTATTAATCTGTTCAGATGCCTTTGTTGAGTATCCACTACAAGCCAAGAGACTTTCAAACTCTGGGAATACAACTACTTATCGCACTATTTATCAACTATTAGTTGATATATTATCAACTAATATATCACACTCTTTACCATCAATACAGTTAAATGATAAATACCCTAAATGACTCATCTAATAAGTCTCAGAACCTATGTTACAAACGGGCTTACATTTATCAAGAAGGGTATGTCTTCTAGTAATTATTTTGAAACCAAGATCAATTCAGTTAACTTTTATTAAGCATATACTATTTGTACAACAGTGTGCTTTAAGCTGTGAGAGAAACAAAAATGAATAGGATAAAAATCTCTACCTTTTAATGAACTAAAAGGCTATTGTCTATTTAAACATACATTAAAGTTAAATAATACACTTTAATATATCTTTGTTTTTCTTATACACTTTAAAATACCGAGTTCAAAATACCTATTATGGGAAATGATGAATTTTTATTATGGAGGATTAGGTAGATACTTCATTTTTAATACAAACCACTGTATCAAAGCTAGATTAATAAGGAGTCAACTCAAGTTGTTCCAAGACAGATATCATACAAATTGTAATTCTCATACTGAAGGCTAGTTTATTTCGTTCTTAAAAAGAAAGCATGTCACCTTTGGGTTAAATTATATATTCAGTGGGTTCAAATTCACTTTTTTCAAATGGCTAATTAAAAAAAAAAAATTCAACCAGCAATGTTTGCATTTCCTCAGTGTTGGTACATAGCGGTGTTAAAACAAAAGAGAAACTCGGTCCCAACCAAGATGACTAGTATTCATATGCAATAAATCCTCACGTAATGTTGTTAAGTTCCTGGAAACTGCAACTTAGGACATACAACAAAACCAGTTTTACCACTGACCAATTGATATAATCAAGGATTAAGTTCCTCTGGCATATTTCTAGTTACAAAAACATCATCACTTGGAAGGCCAAGTTGGGTGGATCACAAGGTCAGGAGATCGAGACCATCCAGGCTAACATGATGAAACCCCGTCTCTACTAAAAATACAAAAAATTAGCTGGGCATGGTTGCAGGGGCCTGTAGTCCCAGCTACTCGGGAGTCTGAGGCAGAAGAATGGCGTGAACTCGGGAGGCAGAGCTTGCAGTGAGCCGAGATCGAGCCACTGCGCTCCAGCCTGGGCAACAGAGCGAGACTCTGTCTCAAAAAAAAAAAAAAAAAAAATCATCGAACTTCTAAATAAAGACCCAAAACACCCCAATAGTAAACACTGAAATAAATGTGAGCTATATATATGGTTAAGAAAAACTTATAAAAACAAGTGAGATAATCATTTACTCAATTTTTTGTGAATCAGTGAGTGACAGCAGTTGTTGTGGTAGTGAGTGAAATCAAGGAATAAATGTTTGCAAAGCAGAAATTTTAAGGAGCTCCTCCTACCACCATGCAATCCAAAGGCAAATAATCACAAATATGGCAGGATCACTAACACTTTGTTACCACATTATTTATTGTCATGCATTTGTATGATTATCATACTTTACAAATTTTGATTTTATAATAATTCATATTCATTCATTTTTCAATTCACTTTTTCCATTTGAGGGTCACAGGTGGCCAGAGCCCATTCCGGCAGCTTCAGGCTCAAAACAGCAACCGACCATTTACAGGATGCCATCCCATTGTAGGGCACGCTCACGCATACACTCACACTCACACTGGGATTAAAACACACCACACGATTTAAACACATGAATGAAGCTAACGTGCACATCTGTAGTATGTGGAAGGAAACCAGAGTAGCCTGAGAATACCCAGGCAGAAGGGGAGAATGGGCAAACTCCACATAGACCGTGGCCCTAGCTAGGAATCAATTTTTTTTCTCATCAATGTTATGATGAAGTGATGTTGACTGAAATGGGATTATTCAAGGACTTGTACTTAAATCTCTCCATATACACTGACTTTAAAGGTCTGTGTCAAAGAGACTAAGTAGCAACATACACAAATTCTTACAAAGGGCAACAATCAAGAATGCACAATTATGTGGCACAATATGATTTGAACTGTTTTAAAAATACATAAGAATATAAACACAGATTGAATAGGAATCTGGACAAATGGAAACAGTTATAGAAATGAGAATTTTTTCTTTTTTGAAAACGTTCCTTTAATATTGCTACAGTGGTTTTCAACAATAGAAAAATAAGTTGGCACAATTAGAAAGTCGGCTTCTTAGTTGCCCTACTTTTTTTTTTTTTTTTTTTTTTTTTTCCCCTTTTCCTTTTTTTGAGACAGAGTCTCGCTCTGTCGCCCAGGCTGGAGTGCAGTGGCGCGATCTCCACTCACTGCATGCTCCGCCTCCCGGGTTCACGCCATTCTCCTGCCTCAGCCTCCCTAGTAGCTGGGACTACAGGTGCCCGCTGCCACGCCCGGCTAATTTTTTGTATTTTTAGTAGAGACCGGGGTTTCACCGTGTTAGCCAGGATGGTCTCAATCTCCTGACCTCGTGATCCACCCGCCTCAGCTTCCTAAAGTGCTGGGATTACAGGCGTGAGCCACCATGCCCGGCCTGCAGTACTTTCTAATTTAGAAACCACTTGCTGGTAGATGAATTTTATAGGCTTGGGTTTGTCATATATGAAACAAATGGAAGTACGAGAGGGGAGAAAAAAAATGGAGGGAAGGGAAGAGAGAATTTTAATTTGTTGAGCACTGACGGTGAGTTCATGGTGGACAAAGAAAATATTGGTGTATAAATCTGCCTACACTGTCTGCTCCCAGGACCCATTTATCTATGTTCTTTGGTCATGTTGCTGGTGCTCATGTTGTAATATTCAATCTGATTGATCCGTCTAGGTTTAGCCTGAGTGCTGTGACTTGTGAAATAGTGCTGCTTCCCAAAATGTATGAAAGTTTTGCCATAGGGCAGCTTTTATGAAGTTTAATGTCAAATTTTGGTATAAACTTAAATTTTCAACTGTGACTATGGTGCAGCAAGTTTTTGTCATATCTCAGTGTAACTTTCAATGTAGCAATTATCAAAATTTTGATAAATACTTGTCACTGCTTGGAGAAGATCTTCTTAGAGCATCACAGAAGTTGTAAACATCCTTTTGTGCATCATCCTTTTTTTCCTAACTAGATTGTAAGCCTCTTGTAAACAATGATTTCATTCCTAGTTTTTTCGAACTTGAAACTAATAATAGTTCAGCTGTTCTTGTCCTTTTTTTTTTTTTCCTTCCTGCCACCTGCTTTCTCTTCTCTGCTGGATACTTTCTCTGCTTTAAGTAAATTTCTTTTCCAAATGGTCCTATCCTTTTCCCTGCACAATGCCTCCAAAAGACTTGTGACAATATAGGAAAAACACTGGACTTGGGCAAAGAAATCTTGATTTGCAGTTATGTCTGCCATTAAGTAGCACTGAATGTAACACAGGGACAGAAGACTGGGAGCATATTTTGCAGACTTTCTGATCCTCAGTTTTCTTATCTGGGAGTTGAGAGGCATAAACCAGTTGAGCTCCAAGGTTCTTCTTGATCGGCATTTTGTAATTTGTGATAGTCCCTAACATATCTCCTGACTTAGAAATTCTGTAAGTCTGATTCTGTTACATCAGTAGCTATTCAGGACTGCTTTGTGGATCCCTGGAGGTTGTGCGCAGGTGCCCTGAGGGCTACTGTGGCATGTGGAAGAGGGGCAAGGGGAGCCAAGCTGGCTGCTTCAATCAGAACAGCTCACTTTGATCTATTTTAGATATGGGTCTTTCTGAATAAGATTTCATTTGAAGAAAGGATTCAACGGTTTAAAAAAAAATGCTTGGAAACTTCTGCACTAGATTAAGAAAATTCCTTTAAAAATGTGTGAAAACACGTTGATGGTGATTATAAATCCCAAACAGATGATGTCTAGAAATAAGAAGGATTGAATTGCTATGTAGTAATCAATTAGTTGAAACTATTTTCCAAAAGTAATTTGGAATAGTCTTGATAGAAATAACAGCTTTCGTCATTGTTGGAATAAGAATTGAGCTGCCATGTGAGGATAAGGAGACTAGGCAGGTGGGAATATGTTTTGTATTAATTTTAGGTACTTCATAGTACAGTGGCTCCCAACTGAGAGTCTGAATAAAGTTTTTCTACCAGGCTAGAGTGAAGAATAATTATGAGAATATATGGCAGTTGTTTTATGTGTACTTTCTTAGCAAATAATAAACTATAGTCAACTTTATGGGAGTGCCCCTACTTGTAAAAAGTCTATGAAATCCAAAAATGTCAGAACTATTGCTCTCCAGAGCTTATCAGTGTCAGACATTCAGATACTGCTCAATAAATGTTTGATTGAATTAGGGAGTCAGGAATGAACAGATTGTATTCCAGTAAATTAAGTTGGTTATTTGATAAGCATAGAACTATATAAAAGTCCAGTGCCTAAAGAAAGAATTTTCCATGATATCTTTATTAAAGAATTTAATCCAACTCTATTGACTCAGGCTTTTGAAATTTATAGTGAAAGAGCCAGAAGGAAAATAATCCTCAATCTTCCTTTTCTTTTTCTCCCTCCTTTTTTTCCTCCTCCTTTTCGGCTTGTTAATACCACTCTGTGACTCCATGATGTGTGGAATCTGTTTCTAAAGGCTTCCCAGTAAAGCTAGAATCCTTTATAATGTTTTTTCAGTGGGAAAATGTATTTCAGGTTACCAAAAAGAGCTTACAAGTTGATTTTTGGAGTCGTGCCATTCTGCAATTTGAGTAGTGCTGCCACCTCTCATAATTTACTACAATACCCTCCACAGAGCTGCTTCGGTGAATGTGAGGCATTCAGGTTGTTTCACTCATGTCTAGTCTTTTCACTGAGTTTATCCTGTTAAGTATCTAAAATCAATATCACATCATTGTTGCATATCTGAGAAAGAGGTTTTAGAAAACAATCCAATCCCCTCAAAAGCTTATTTCAAGTACCATAACAACAATTATTTGACATCATGTATAGTGGAGCTAATACTGAGTCACAGGAGAATTTGTTATTTAAAATCCATTCTACTGCCTTTTATTAGTTTGGTGCAAAAGTAATTGTGGTTTTTGCCATTACTTTTAATGCAATTACTTTTGCACCGACCTAATACATGTACCATTTTTATTATATCTATGTTAAATAATATATATTTAGGAGTTCCCAAGTCCTTTAGAAGGTCAGCATCTACCTCTCTCCTAATCTATAGAAGTCCTTTGGACAGTCAGTCTTGCATTGGACTTAGAGATATCCATTATCATGTACACTGACTTCTAATATTTCAAATGAAGACTTCTGGAAGGGCACTCCAGAAACCTGGTGGCAGCCTCTTCCAGAGAGGCAGCAGAGGAAAGAAGTAACCCACTATGAACATATTGTCTCAAGGATGAAAAGCCCAGTGAGTATCCTTTATATAAGGTCTGTCAGCTCCCTACATAAGCATCCATGCAAATGCATGTGCATCACACAGGCACACACACTCTGTCTGAAGATTAGACACTGTGATTAAGTCGTAGAGGTTTATGAAATCAAATCTGCAGTTCGTCGGCCAGCTGGCAAGTTACACCTGCACACAAAATGTCATCTCTTTATCTTTTCCACCTGAGTCTCTTACCCAGGCATTCCTCCATTATAATTTTTGTGGTTGATGCTTTCTGATTATGGCTGTCCTAAACCCTCTTGGCTTCTCTGTCCTGGCTTTTCAGAGAGTATGTTGTTGTCGTCGTTGTTGTTGTTGGCAGTGTTGGTTTTTTGTTTGTTTTCATTTTTAGTTCTGTGCACTAACCTGGAGTATGAGGTCCAGGGCCCAATGTGCCTTTCTTCTTCCAGGTATATTTTAGTTTAGGGTCTATAAATCTTTTGCCTCTTGATTCTTCATTCCTAGGTGCACATAAATTCTCTACTGTGCCAAGATTTTAACCAGATACCAAAAGTGAGAGACAACTCTGGGTCTGACTCTCTAATCTGCACCTTCTAGTAGAACCCTAGGTACTTAAGGCTGAGTTTAGAGTATTTTTAAAATTTATGTGGTGTAGCAGAACAACCCACCTCGTAATAATATAGACATAGGCTAGCTCAGATTCAAGTAGCAAGAGAAATAGACCTTACCTTTCAAGGGCCTGTGTGTACAGGGAAGAAAGGAATTGATGGCTGTCTTCTTGGAGGCAAACTACCTCAGTGGGTATCAAGTTCATTATATTAAACTAAACATTATAATTTTCAAAATAGCAACTAATTCACAGACTGGTGTCCACCTCGGGGGGCGGGAACCCATTGTGTGAACCCCCTTCCTGAAACCCATTTAGTAGATACACCAGTTAAACCTACATTTTGAAACGGATATCACCTGCTCCACCAAACATGACTTGGGAATGAATAATTTGCTTGGTGACTGGAAAATAAGTGCATTAAATTAGTATTGAACTTGCTTTAGACCCATTTAGTCTTAAAGAGAACAAATCACTGGCTTATTGGTTCACAGACAAGGCAAAAAGATATATTTTTGCAAAATCTCCATTGTGGTTAAACCCAAGATGGCTTAATTTCAGCCTGATACAGAGTGCAAACTCATAAAAGCAAATTGCCTGACATAGTAAGTACACAATAAAAATGAGCTCTAAGTATTCAATTAAATAGTTAAAGAATTACAATCTGACCATAAAAATACTTAGTAATTCATCAGAAAAAAATATCTTATGTTATAGGCAGGAGTCTCTGGCCCAGCAAGGAGCCGGGGGTCTGCCCAAGGTCACACAGCTTTTAGGAGCAGAGCCAGGTTTAAAGTTCATCTGGACTCAGATTTCTCACTTATGACAGAAAAAAAGTCACATCTCAAAGTGTGCTTAATAACCTGGGAATTTTACCGCAAAATGAATGACATTATATTTCAACTGGAGTTTTTGCCGAATTCTACAGAGAACAGCTTGACCCTCAATTAATGAGCACGTGCACATGTTAAGACTTTCACATCTGCCAGGTAGGTGCAAATGTAGGTAATTAGCCCTGACCTTGAGTGGCCTATGCATTTCACCCAGTTACAGATGTTGCAGAAAGTTGTAGTGGGCTTTGATTAAATTCAGTATAAAGCCAGCAAGAGTCATTATATGTCAGAAGTAACTGATGGTATTGCAAGGAATCTTGCTGAATGTGTGTATATGAATATTAAATTTCTCTTTTGGAGTTTAAAAATTCAATTAGACATATGCTTACATAAGAATTTTTGAAACCTGTGTCAGCTAAAGCTGAAAATAGGTATGTCATGTGTGTATGTGAGAATATAATTTTTTTAAAAGCATTTATTGGGCTCTTTATGTGTTTTAATTTTTAATTTTTATTGATACATACTAATTCTACATATTTATGGAGACGTGATATTTTGCTACAAGCATACAATGTGTAATGATCAAATCGGGGTAATTGGGGTATCCATTACCTCAAACATTTTTCACTTCTATGTGTTTGGAATGTTGCAAATCTAGATATTTTGAAATATAGAGTACATTACTGTTAGCTATAATTGCCCTATTGTGCTATTGAACACTAGAATTTATTCATTCTATCTTAGTGTATTATTCATTAACCAACCCCCCTCTTTTTAATCTCCTCTTTCCACTACCCTTCCCTGTCACTAGTAACCACCATTCTATTTATCTCCATGAGATAATTTTTACCTCTCATATATGAGTCAGAACATGAGAGATTTGTCTTTCTGTGCCTGGCTTATTTCACTTCGTATAATATCCTTCAGTTCCATCTATGTTGCTGCAAATGACAGGATTCTATTCTTTTTATGGCTGAATAGTATTCCAGTATGTATATGTACCACATTTCTTATCCATTTTTCCATTGATGGACATTTAGGTTGAGTCCATATTTTGGCTATTATATGCATAGTGCTGCAATAAACATAGGAGGGCAGGTATCTCTAAAATATACTGTTTTTCTTTATTTTTGATATATATGCAGCAGTGAGATTTTTTGGATCATATGATAGTTCTATGTTAGATTTTGAAGAACATTTATACTGTTTTCCATGGTAGCTACACTAATTTGCATTCCCACCAACAATATACAAATGCTTCCCTTTTTACACATCCTTTCCAGGATCTGTTATTTTCTGTCTTTTTGACAATAGCCATTTTAACTGGGATGAAATGATATCTCACTGTGGTTATGATTTGTTTTTCCCAGATGAGTAATGATGGTGAGCATTTTTTTCATTTACTGCAACCTTACTAAATTATCAGTTCTGACAGATTTTTGTTGAAGTCTAGGTTTTTCTAAATGTAAGATCATATCATTTGCAGAAAAATACAGTTGACTTCTTTCCAATTTGGATGCCTTTTATCTTTCTTTTGTATAATTGCTGTTGCTAAAACTTTTAGTTCTGTGTTGAATATAAGTGGTGAAATTGGGCATCCTCGTCTTGTTCCAAATCTTAAAGGAACGTCTTTCAATTTTGCCCCATTCAGTATAATGTTAGCTGTGTGGTTGTCATAATGGTCTTTATTGTTTAGAGGTATATTACTTCTAAATTCATACTCAATTTGTTGAAAGTTTTTACCATGCAGTGATGTTAAATTTAGTCAAATGCTTTTTTGGCATGTATTGAAATGATCACATGATCATATGGCTTTTGTCTTTGATTCTACTAATGTGATTAACCATCCTTACATCTCTGGAATAAATCCCACCTGATGATAGTAACTGATCTTTTAAATGTGTTGTTCGATTTGGTTTGCATTAGCAAAGCAAATTTTGATTTACAAAATTAATATTTTGTTTAGGATGTTTCCATCTGTGTTCATTAGGGATATTGGCATGTAGCGCTTTTTGTTGTTAGTCTTTGTCTGGTTTTGGTATTGGGGTAAAGCTGGCCTCACAGAATGAGTTTGGAAGTATTTCTTCTTCTTACATTTTTGTAATAGTTTGAGTAGAATTTAGTTTTAGGTCTTCTTTAAATATTTGGTAGAATTCAGCAGTGATGCCATCAGGGCCTGGGCTTTTTTATGATGGGAGGCTTTTTATTACCACTTCTATCTCACTCGTTATTGGTCTGTTCAAATTTACTGTTTTTTTGTGGCTCAATCTTGGTAGGTTGCATGTGTTTAAGAATTTATAAATTTATTTGAGGTTTTTCAATTTATTGGTGTATTGCTAGCATAATAGTCTGTAATGATTCTTTGTATTTCTGTGGTACCAGTTAAAATGTCTCCATTTTGTCTTTAATTTCATTACCAGGAGGTGCAAGAATCCTGGTTCTTAGTGTTACTTGGAGAAAGTATTCTGCCAAGTGACTAATTTAGCCAAAAAAGAGAATTCATTGAAGGAAAACAGAGCAGAGAGTTTATTAAGAGAAACAGTACACTCTGAAAAGACAAGACAAAGCAAGCTGCTTAAGGCATTGGACCAGCAGCACCCTGAGAGTTCTGCATTGGGATTTTATGATGTCAGCCCTGCCTCAAGTCCCCTGCTTCTCTCCCCACCAGCCCCCTGCCTAGTCCCTGCCTCAGGCTTGTAGGACCATCAGTTACTATTAGTTGGTGCACATGCGTGGGCCAATGTTGAATATGAATCCTGCGTTATCTATCAGGAATTTCTTCATTGCCCTTTTTGCCCCTCCTTAGGCATGCATCTAACTATGTTCTGACAGGTTAAATGCAGAGTGAATGATGACTGGGCTTCTTAATGGGTGTTCCTTTCTGCCTAGGTACTTTTCCTCCTCATATCCAGAATGCTAGTTCCGGTGGTCCCTAGGGTGTGAGATTTCCCAGACCTCCCTTTTCTCAGGGACTCCCTTTCCTGCTCATGTCTAGCTATCTGCCCACTCCAACAATTTTATTTATTTGATTCTTTTCTCATTTTTGTTAGTCTACTCAAATGTTTGTCAAATTTTTTCTTAAAAATCAACTTTTCCTTTTTTGTTTAAATTTTATTTCTGCTGTGATCTTTATTATTTCATTGTACTAATTTCGGGTTTGGTTTGTTCTCGCTTTTCTAGTTCTTTGAGGTCCATTGTTAGGATGTTTATTTGAAGTCGTCTTACTTTTTCAATGTGGTCATTTATTCCTATAAACTTCCTTCTAGTACTACTTTCGCTGTATCCCATAGGTTTTAGTATGTTGTGCTTCTATTTTAATTTGTCTCCAGAAATTTTTAAATTTCCTTCTTAATTTCTTTCTTGACTCATTGGTCATTCAGGAGTATGTTGATTAATTTCTGTAGTTTTTGTACAGTTTCCAAAGTTCCTCTTATTGATTTTTAGTTTTATTCCACTGTGGTCAGAGAAGACACGTAATAAGATTTCGAATTTTTTGAATTTGTTGAGACTTGTTTTGCAGCCTAACATATGGTCTATACTGCAAAATGTTCCAGGTGCTCACAGAAAGAATGCATATTCAGTAGCAGTTGGATAAAATGTTCTATGTTGGTTTGATTCAATTGCTTATATGTTTGCAGCCATTTACTAGGTACTAGGGGTAAGTTAAAATATAAGATTACCTTTCTTTAAGCAATCTATAAATAAAGTAGTGAAGACTAGCACACATGAATACTTAGGCACTAATAAATTACCAATTATTAACCTATTTTTAATGCCTGCCTCTTTAAACAAAGAGGAAAATATATCCATTTAGCATTTGTTTTCGACAGGAAAGATTTCATAAGAAAGTTGTGACTAGATAATGGACTTTTGTGTATGTGTGACAGCGTCTCACTCTGTTGCCCAGGCTGGAAGGCTGGAGTGCAGTGGTATGATTATGAATCACTGTAGCCTCAACCTCCTGGGCTGAAGCGATCCTCCCACCTTAGCCCCCCAGTATGTTGGAATTATAGGCATGAGACACCATGCCCAACCTGGGCTTTTGTTGATAGATAGGATTTCAACAGGTAGAAGAGTTCATTTAGATATTGTTCTTCATGAGAAACCAACAATAATACTGAAATTATCCACATCCAAGTTAAGAATACTACCTCAACAAAGAAAGAAAAGCTATTTCTTAACTTTGGATATCTGTGAAATGGCAAAGAAAAACGGGGAAAAATTACCAATTTCATATATGACATAAAAGAACTCTAAATTCAACTGCAATTTGAATGCTAGCCTTACCAAACTCCAGAAAATTAGATAAATGTTAGCATCATCTGTGAAATTAGCGTATTAGTCAATATTTTGTATTAACCATGGTCAAGTGATTAATGATTTTTTCCAGACAATGACTGATTTCTACAGTTGACTTCCCATCTAATGACAATATATCCTAGTTAATATAAGGAAAAAACAGCTCCCGTAGTTCTCATGAGTTGCCTTTTCAGTGGTATTGGGATTGGTCTGCACACCAATTTCATGTGTCTGTGTATAGAAAGTCTGTCAGTTTCCTTTTGTATCTCCTATTAGTTTGGTAAGATCCATTTTATAAGTGATGCTTCACACAAGGCACCATTTACTTAGTTAATGTTCCCTCACCAACTTTCATTTATTACAAAAATAGAAGGAAAAAATAGAAAACTAACCAGAAATCCACCACCTTAACATAACTTCACTTTCCCTCATTGCTTCCTAATATTTGTCCATATGCATGCATAATGTGTTTATAATATTGATACAATTTTTTTTACTTAAATTATTTTTGTACTGATCACTCCCTCTATTCTCCCGTAGCATCCTAGTCTCACCTTCATTATAACATTTACTGCATTATATAACTATTTTAATTTTTTTGGCTTCTTTTCCTTACCTGTGAGAATATTTCCATATAGAGATAGTTTTCTTTGCCTCTGCTGTAACAACTTGCATAAAATATGGCACATCTCAATAAATAATTGTTGTCTCAATAAATAATTGTTGAATAATTTGTAAGTACATACATTTACATTGAACCAATACGTCATGATTTATGTAGCCATTGTATCTATGGCTATGTTTTAAATGGTTTTCAATTATTTTGCACCTATCCACTGCCTTTCTTGAGATTAGCATCCAAATATTAGAACATATAAGGATTTAAGCACGCATATATAAAGTCAAAGTGTTGTCAAGTGATAGGTTAGGGCAAAGGACGGCAGGGGTATTTTCAGTGAAAATTCATCAACCTGATAGTGAGTTATTTGGGGGCCACAGCCTGCAGCGTTGTCATTAACACCTGACAGAAGCAGAAGAGTTGAAGAAATATGTCCGAATACCCAGAGTAGTAATTTCCCATAGTCAGGGTATGGGTTTAGGTAGAGATAGAAGTGAAAATGGGTATATGATGTTGGTGACAACTAGAATCTTGTGGAAATTGAGAGACAGGTGAAAGCAAATGGGATCAAAGGCATATTTTTTAAAAATGGAAGACCGCTCAGCTGAATAGTGAAAAGCATTGAAACAAATAATATTTTAATATGACTGCCTATTTCTCACAAAATAATGCAAACACCTACCAGGACTTCCTCTGACATAAAGAAAATAATGCATATTTCTCACTTTTTGTCTTCTAAAATGTTCTACTATCCATAGGAGTTCTATGAGATGGGAGAGACAGCTAGTGGTAATGGCTGCCAAATGTAAAGTTATACAGTCCCTATGTTTGCATGATCAATATTTTAGTTGTGTTGCTATGTGTTTGAAGTTGCCCTTGACATTGTCAGCTCCTCTTTCTGTCTATATGCTTTTTGGGGGCAACCACCTCCAATGTTCTAAAAATAAGGATGCCTTGACACCTGGCATCTGCCAGGTCTTGAGAGAGCTATGCTAATTATGGCTGCCACTAAAGAGCTCTAGTGAAGCTCTGAACTGTCTTTGTTTTGATTTATCATCTGAACACAGATCATGAGGGCTTATGGAATAACCCTGAAGGGTCACCTATCCACTTGCTTGCACTGAGGTAAAAAGACCAAAGCCAAAAGCAAATCATCTGGGAGAGAAAAATTACTCTCTCAGCTCTTCAGAGAAGGCTGTAGAAACCCTCAATAACTCACCCCAGTACGGAAAAGATCGTTTTGTGTTGTCGTTGTTGTTGCTGTTCATTTTGTTCAGCCAGATTTCTTATGTAGTAGTGTGAGTACCTGAATCTAAGTGCTTTGAGAAAGAAAAACAGAGCTTAGAATCATTAAGGTTTGTATAATTTTTCCTTGATTTTCAATGCTGGCATTTTTAGAGTACCATTCCCTTTTTTGTTGGCCTTTCTGTGTAGTATAAGGTTTGTCTGTGCTGGCCCTGTCCTGCCCAGCTGTATTTAGTAAGAGTTAGGCTGAGAGAGGCTGCCTACCCCGTGGAAAGTGGCTGTTTACACCAGAGATCCTTAACTCCCTGGTTTCTTCAGGAGAGCAAGTTCAGCTCTTGGCTTTTAGGCACGCTGGAGAAAATAGATGCCAGATACCAAATTAGTGTGGGATGTCTGTTTTCATGACACCTTTAATGACTTCTTTTTACAGGGAGCAAAGCCCTTGATGCCTGCTTGGCAGAGATGATGTAGTATAACAGAGTGGTTAACCACACAGACTTTGTGTCAGGCACACCTAGGTTTTCATTCGGACTCTTCCACTTACATTGGTCAATCTACTCAACTACTGAATGCGATAACCTCCTCTACTGTGAAATAAGGGTATTATTTTTTCTCCCCACAGGAGTGTTAAAAAGACTCATTTTTATATTATAATAAAGTGTTTAGCATGGTTCCTATAACACAGTTAAGTGGTAGCTTATTATGAGTTTTTCTTTTTTTAACGCCTTTGTTCCAAATTTTTAAAATTTACTACTTCATATGTTATAGTCCTTTGGGTGGAAGCTTTGAATGGGTAAAGATCTCTATTGAAGTTTAAAAAAAGGGGATTGAGACCATTGAAGTGATGCTTTTTTGCAGAGATACTGAAGCCCAGGAACATTTCTAAAATATATCCAATGGGCTGAGGAACATAAGCCATTGTGTCTGTCCTCTATCTGTTTAAGTAAGAGTTCTGTATAATCATCAGTCATGAACAGATATTTAATCAGTCAGAAGCTAGTAGTAGCAAAGCTACATTAGATGTGATACCTGCCTTCAAGAGATGCTCATTCTATTATGTTGAATCTTATTGAAATGCTGTTTTTGTAGGTCAAAAATGGTAGAATGTTGGCAATTTCATAAGATTCAGCATAACACTTGGACAATGTATATGTAAAAAGATCAGTAAAAATGAAGCAGTGCTATTTGCTGAAGGTGAATGATTTTAATACTAACAAGTCATTCAAAGGAATGATTGCTTAGTACACACTAGAGCAATAGGGAACGATCCATGCAGACTTGTGGCTTGATTGAGGTTCCTAGAGCTGGAACCACTTCTCATTCCTCCTCTCTTCTCTTCTTTGTCCTTCTTTTGAGCTTTCCAACTATTAAGAACATAGAACAACAGTTTTAGGGGAAGAGCAAAAGACTTGAAATCATAAAACCTGAGTTCAAATCCCAGGTCTACAACTTTCTTGCATGAACTTTGTCATTTAACCTTTCCAGGTTTCTGTTTCTTCATTTGGCCAAAATGAGAAAAATAACCAGTCTTGCTGGGATGAGAACTAAATGGGTCAATGTGTTATTAAATTGTGTAGCAGTGTTTAACTCATAGTTTTGTTCTTTTGTTCTGGACATAGGTCTTTGGTTCCAGCTGTGCATAATCATAATGCAGTTGCTATATATATGGTGATGATGCTAGCTTTCTGGATTGACCTAATGTCTGCCTGAGCATTTCATCCCATAGTGCCTGCCAGAACTTTCCACTCATGATGTAGTTACTTCTATAATTCTTCCCATATTTCCTGTATTCCTGTGCATGCCTGCACACACACACACAGAGAGAGAGAGAGCATTCACTCTGTTTTTCATTAAATAAGTACTTCTTGATCACAAACTATATGCTTTGAAAATGAGGCAATGGGTAGGATAAAATCCCTGTCTGAATATATGTTATAGTTTGTTGGGAAACTAGGCAATCAAAAATGAACAAATCAGCATACAGTAAAATTCCAGGTAGTGACAGAGGCTTTGAATAATAATAAATTGGAGGATGATGAGCAGACCCTTAATGGGAATGCTGAACTTAGTGAAAGAAAAAGTCATGCAAAGACCCGGGTTAGAGCTTTCCAGGGAGAAAGAAGAGGGATTGCGAATCTCCCAAGGTGGAAAAGATTTGGACAAGTTTCGAAACTATCAACAAAGCTGGGTGAACTGACTGCTCTGGTTACTCTATGGAAAATAGAAGGCTCGGGTTGGTGAGCAGTGGTAGAGGAAGAAGACTGAGAGGCAACTGCAGTCATTCAAGCAAGAGATAATTATGGCGTGAACACTAGGGTAGTAGCAGTGGAAGTAATAGTTTCATTTTTTTTTTCTTTTTTAAGATGAAGCAATCAAGTTGCTGATTAATTGGATGAGGGTGGTATGAGAAAGAGAGGAATCAAGGATAGCTGCTGACCTGCTCTGAGCAACTGGATGAATAGTGGTACCAGTTATAGAGATAGGAAGAGTAGAGAAAGAACAGTTTATGGGGAGGTCAGATGAACAATGATGCCAGTTATGAAGATAGGGAGAACAGGTTTGTGGGAAGGTCAATTTGGTTTGGGATTTGTGTGTGTGTATGTGTGTGTGTGTGTGTGTGTGTGTATATATGTATATATATTTGTGTGTATATGTGTGTGTATATATGTATATATGTGTGTGTATATGTATGTGTGTGTATATATATATACACACACATATATTCAAAGAGTCTAAATGAATCTGGGTACCTGATTCATTTAAGTGGAATTTTAGGGCTCCACATGAGTTTATTGGATCCTTCCAAGGTCACAATCTGAGAAACACAACAACATTCACTTACGAGGCCAAGGAGTTACCTACATATACAACCCCACTTCTCCCATGGCCGAAAATTGTGACTATAAGTGAGATGGAGGGAATGCTTTACTTTGGCATACAAAGCTAACGACTTCAAACAAAATATCTTGTTTATTTAATCTAACAGTGATCTAGAGCTATTATCTTAGCTGTTTGGGGTACAGTACTTACAAAGCTAGAATTGAAAGTCTATACTTAAAGCAACTAGCTTTTAAAGTCAGCCAGGTACAGTGACACATACTTGTAGTCCCAGCTACTCAAAAGGCTAAACCTGGAGGATCGCTTGAGCCCAGGAGTTTGAGCCCGGCCTGGGTAACATAGTGAGAAACCTGTCTCAGGAAAGGAGGGAAGGAGGAAAGAAGCAAGGAAAAGAGGAAGGAAAGAAAGGAGGGAGGGGAAATATCCTGACTAGAGGCATATTTAGCCACATTGCAAATGTTGACCAGGAAGACTCAAAACTAATAGCTACTTATTAAGAATATCTGCTATGGGAGAAATTTTATTAATTTTAGAAGACATCTACTTTCATCCTCATAGGTACCCCTTTAAGGTTGGTTTTTTAGCTTCATTTATTGAGTAGTTGACTGAGATGTAGAAAGGTTAACAATTGCTGAAACTCACACAAAAAAAGTCGACCATAAGTGAGATGGAGTGAAAAAGTAGGAATTACTATTCCCCACCTTATCTCCATAGGAAATAGACCAAGGAACAGATCTTGCTGACTCTGAGTTGAGGAACTGATATGCAGGAAGTCAGCCCTCTTTATGTACTTCCTCTTTATGCTCTTCTTGGATAGTAGGAGAACATCCCCAAAAAGATACCATGTACTTTCTCTTTTCTGCATAACCCAGCCTTCTGTAGCTCATTTGGCCAGTCTTAAACATCATGTCACAAATGACCTTTACCTCGTTGATTTTGGAATGTATACCTCTACATCTTAAGGGAAACTAGTTTTATAGGCTTTGTGGAGAAAGTGCTCAAGGAGGGATGAGAACTTTCCCTGATACTCCAGCCATGATCTCATGATCTGTTTGCACCTGCCTTCCCTCAAAGTCAGACCTGCAGTCCCTTTCTTTCCTATGCATTCTCGCGCAAGAGCAGAGAGAGGCTGTTAGTTTTTCTGGCCTAACCTAGGTCCTTAGGAAATATTGTTGAATGAATAAATAGTACTAGGAAGCCCTATTCCTAAACACCCTACTCCTAAATGGTGCCCAAACTCTGTTCACTCCTGTAATGGCTGTGGACAGCTTACCTCACTTCCCGCTTCCACAGGTCACAGGTGCTAATTTCAAAAGTACTCAGTCCCTTTGCCCCTGTTATTTCTTAGTTTTGTTTTTCCTTTTCTTTTTTGTTTTCTTTTAAAGATGTCCTGAAGATTAGCTGGTGTGTGTGTCTGGTGGGGGCGGGGGAGTAGGGGGGATGTGGTCGCTGGAAAATGTCACATGGGGTAATGGACCGTCTTCTTCTGTCTCTTTTCTGTCTTCTCTGGCTGTTTTTTTTTTCCTCCTGTTCCCGCTCCAGAAGCCAGCTCCACCCCAAGGTTTGTAAGTAAGAAATCTGCCTAAATCAGTTTCCTCGGGGTCTAGTCATCTACCACCCAGAAGAAATACTTTCCCCAACAAGGCAGTTTCCTTTCTAAAAGAAATTTCTGAGAATAACATTGTCTCTCCTTTGTTATAAATGTGATTGTGCGAGTTTTCCAGTGAGAAGTGTCTTGGGTTGGAGAGGAAATTGAAAATCCTCAGTTCCAGTCCATCAGAATGACAAAATAACAAGTTCAGTTTGATTTTACCATCAACCTCTCACCATTGCAATTTTCACCTCACTGGAGTCTGTCTGCACTTGATATCTCATTCACCTTTCTTCTGCTCTGTTTGCTGGGATATGCAGGATGGCTTGGGAAGTGTTGGGAAATTTCAAGGGTATTTTCCTTATTTTGGCTACCTTTTTCTCTCAGCCAATAGAATCATAGTAATAATCATCATCATAGAAGTAATAATAAACACTAATTGAAAATCATAAACATTTACCACCTACTATATGCCTTATCTTGTACTAAACTTTTTCTTGTGTTTTGCTAATTAATGTCAAAAAATCCCCCCTAAAAATTATCCTCAAATTACACAGATGAGAAAGATTCAGGAACTTGGTACTAATTTACTCAAAGATGCACAGTTCAACTGTTCAAGCTAGCATTCAAGCCAAGGGCTCCTGAGTCCAAATGCAATGTCTTATCTGAATATGAAAACAAGAGAAAATTGGGGATATCCTAACCTTCTATGTTGGATATATACTATAAATTTTATGTTTGATCCCTTGTTGTGGAGCTGCTTAATTTCAAATACTATTTTGATTGACTAAAATGATCACTTTCACATCAAAGAAGTGAACCAAAAAGAAGTGGAAGAAAAAATAAATACATGTTGCATAAACATGATGCACATGGTTGATGTGTTATGACACTCATCTTGAAGAGTGAGGAACTATTGGTAGACACACCCTCTTTCCTAATTCAGAAAAGGAGAATGTCATAACAATTCTGTTGTCTCATTTCCATGTATTTATATCACACCTAAACTGTTAAACTAAAATAATTCAGAGTCCAAAGAGAAACATGTGTCTAATTACTTTTTTCAAAGCAGAAGTGCTTACTTCAGTTCAACCTCTTCCCCTAAAACTCTATTGTTTACAGCATTTACTTTATAATTAAATACCCTATATTATTTTCCTGCCTAAAATATACTGTGATAATTACAATTTTGTGACCTTGAGCAAGTCATTTAAACTCAAAATTTTCCCCATTTATAAAATGGCAATAATACTAATGCCATCACATAGGGTGTTATAAAGATTTTTTTTTAGAAATAGATGATGAATATAAACTCATTATCACATGTTAGATCTCAGTAAAAGCCAATCTCCTTACCCTACTGTGCTTCTAGAATGTAAAATTCTAAAGATCAAGAGCCAGCTATGACCCCTACTCCAGAGCTAGGAACACAGAAAGTGAATTAAATATTATGCTGATCTCTAGTAGAATTCCATCTCCTTAGCCCATAAAAAAGCAATGCTCTTTCTACATTCCTCTCAGACCACAGTCCAGAGCCCAGAGCTCAGGCTTATAAATTACAGCAGGTGTGTTCTCCTTCTAATTCAGAGCTTTGAAGGAGGTTTTGATGTGGATATTTGTACTTAACAAGACAGTGTCCAGAAGACCCAATTCCATTTGCTGATACCATTTCCCCACTAGATTTCAACCAGTTGAGCTACAGTTCACTGCTCACCTATTAAAACCTGGTTGATTCTCACATATGAGATGCATTGGCAAGGTCCACATGCAGTCTTCCATTGCTAAGAAGATGAAGCCAATGGTTGCTGTAAGGCTCATAAACCTGTTACCCTCATAGATCAATTTCAGAGCAATTGTGCTTTTAAATGATTACAATCCAGGCAACCAAGAATAATTTCAAAACTACTCAAGCTAGCATTACTCAGTATTATGAAAGGGACAACAAATCTCTGGTAATATTAAAATCTTGTTTTTCTTTTTGTTCTTCCCAGTCCGCTGCCCCACACAGTATATAGCTGCCTTTCTCAACCATGAAAACTCCACAGCCCTTGTTTTCTCTCTTTTTCTGTCCTCTACTCTGCCCCTTTTCTATCATTCTTCCACCGCACAGCCCTGGAACTGTGCAAGACCACACCCATCTTGGAGGACAAGAAAAGGAAGACTCTGATGTAGACCTTGCCAGAAGTTTCTGGTAGGAAAGCAGAGAAACTCTGGGATAACTCCAAATTTAATAATGAATATCTTGGCATGTGACAGTCAAACTTAAGTATGTGAAACAAACCATGGTGGAAATTGCAAAAGGAATGATGAAATCTGGTCAGGGAAAGTACCAAATTGGAAGTTTGAAGTTTTATTCTCATTGTGGCACCAGTTAAATGTATGAATTTTGAACAGTGATTTTACCTCTCTTTCTTTACTTGCTTTCTTTTATTAATATGGAAATCAAGGCTTTTTATAGTAAGATAGAATGACAGATGTAAGGTCACACAGTTAGTGGACATGCAGCATGGCTCTAGGAAAGCATCATGTCTTTATATGCTTTTGCATCTCTGGTACCTACTAACGGGACCTGGCGCATGGTAGAAATTCAATGACTTTTGGATGGATGATGACTTGTATCTGGGTTTTCTGAATCCAGGGTCAATGCCCTGTGTCCTACTTTGTGTCTCACTTCCTCACTTGTGCCTCTTTTCTGTTAATGTCCCACCTACTTCAAATTATTGATGAGAACTTCTAGTCTATATATTTATGATACGGAACACCAGTCTACACCAGTCTTATTGTCTTGATGGCAGTAACATCTCTACTATTAACTAATGCTTTTTGTGTGAGCATATAAATTCATAGAGCTTCTAAGATGCATGCATTTCCCATAACTAGATGGCAAAATTTGTACCCATTGCTCTGAAATTATTTCTTCATTTTCTCTGAGGCATAAAATGTTATATGTATACAATTATTAATCATTAGATTAGGATTTATTAAAATATTTTAAGGGCTACTTGAATGTATTTAATAGGAAATTATTTTTCCGTATTTTGTGTTTTTATGTGTTCAGTTCGTTGTGGGGAAAAGCAAGGTGACTGGGGAGTATAAGTAGGAAAGGCAGAGTAAGTATTGTCTGCTACATCTACAATGGATTGATGACATGTATATAGCACTTTGCAATTAGTAAATATATGTAAAACACTTTACATACATTTTTCTCATTAATTCCTCTCAACCATCCTGTAGGGTTGACATTGTTATTAGCCACAGTTTACTAATAGGAAGCTGATGCTAAGTAAGCATCATTGAAGTGACTTGTCATCCAAGATCACAAAGCTATGGCTAAGATTCATATCCAGGTTCTCTGCTCTCAGCACAAATCTTGAACCAGTATAGGAGAGTAGTTCAGTTTAATCAGTTTACTCAGTACTAACATCACAGTTTTGCTACTTATTAGCTGTGTGAGCTAAATAAAGCAAGTTACTTAACCTTTATATGCCTCAGCTTCCCATTCACAAAATGGGATGAAGATATAACCTACCACATATGGTTATTAAGGGAATCGAGTTAATGCATGTGAAGTTTAGAATCTGATACGTAAGAAACACTTAATAAATATTAGTTACTGTGTGTTTATCTGTATGCACATGCATGCATGTGTATGTGTTTATACGTATGTCTGTGTGTGTTTACACTGAACCGTTGCTCCCAATTTTAGAAATGTCTCACACATTTATTTCTGAAGTATATTTCATTTCCTTTATACAAAAGAGCCCATTCCTAGTGTCTGGCTGATTATAAATTATGTGTGATATATTTATGACATGAGGCGATTGAGAGCATGCATCTGACCATCCATTTGGGAAAAGGATCCCAATGTGTAGAAGAGGAACAGAGACAAACCTCTGACCTCTAATGTAATCTTCACTAAAATGCTTCTCAGATAAAATCCCTACACTTCAGGAGCTGATTGCCACAGTAACCCTACAGCCCACTAAATATAAGGCAGGCTGACATTTAAAATTTCATGCAGGAAGCAAAAGTCAATTTTCACAGATACTCTGTAGATTAAACACAAGACAAGAGCTTGGTGTCTGCCCCATATATGAAGTATGAAATCAGAAGGTGTAGCTTTTGAATTCTTTTCTGGTCAATTTATTGATTAAACCTCAAACTATCTAACCTCGTGCATGTTGCTTGGATGTCTAAAATCAGCCTTTGAACAAAATGAGAAGACTATATCCAAATAGGGAGTAGAAAACTTCAAACTACTATTGTATTTGCACTATAGCTTCTAAAAACCAAGGGACCAAACGGTCTCAGAAGGCTTTAGGGTCACATGTGCTAAACTCTATCACTTGACTTGGAGGTGCCACGTAGGACTTTCTGGCCCTTCACCAACCTAGATGGACATGAAGATCTGCTCTCTGAATAAGAGGGGAGCAACAGCAGTCCTTAGGTCCTCCTGTGTGGGTTACAACGGTTCCTGAACTGCTGGTACAGGTACTTTTTTTTCCATCCTCATCATTTATCCTTTCATATCATCTCCATTCAAACAAAATCATACTTCAAAATAACCCTCATTCCGCCACTGGAAAACAGTGTGAGGTTTGCAGAAATAACAGGAACTTTAGTGTCAAAGAAAACTAAATCTATTTGAGCCCATGTTTTGCTTTTTATTATCTGTGATAAGGGGAAAGTTACCTAACTGCTTTCTGCCTCGATTTTCTTATCTGTAAATGGAGATAATATTATCTTACAAGGTTGTTAAGAGGACTAGGTGAGATAAAACATGGAAAAGTGTTTGGCACATAATGGATGTTTAAATGTTAATTCAGAGAGAGAAGCAAAAAGCAGGAGTGTTAACTGACTTTTGGAAACAGTGGAACTTCTGGAAAAATACAGATGAGTGTCTGACTTGTTAATAAAATTTTAATTTGACTGAGATCAATGAAAAGTCCCATGTGTTGAGTACAAATACATACTCATCAGCAATCCCAAGGAAAATCCCCCAGGGTTATTTCCTTTCATTAAAGAGCAATATCAATATTGATCAACTCTCCTAACTGACCTGTGGTTTGCTTTCATACATTAAATTTCTGTTCTGCACATAGGGCACAAATCTTCAAATTGCCTTTAGTTCATAATTCATTATGTCACATTAGAAACTAAATGTAAACACAAAATCCTCACCAAGGAAAAAGTACCACTTAAGAAGCACTTCTCCTATTGTCTTATCCCCTCAAGCTGCCTGAGCTTCACAGATGACCTGTGCAAGGGCTAAGAGAATATCCTCACCCATCCCAGATAGGCCAACCTCTCACATATGAAATCTAAACCATCTGCATGACGAGGTCAAGGAGCAGTCCCCTCACTGAGGACCAGAAATGAACAACATACCAACAAATGAAAAGAGAATAGGCTTGATGACACAAGAAGGGCTGGAAAAATGCCAGGGCAAACATCTGCTTAATAAAGATGGTTAAAGACATGCTAATCATCTTGTTAGCGGCAGTTAAAACATTGAAGATATTCCCTTTAAAGGTAGTAGCAATATATTCTGCCTCCTGAACTTGGAAGCACTAAATAAATAAATGTATAATACTGGACAGTCAGAAGCTTGGACAGTTTGCCTCCAATTGCTGTGCCTTACCATGTTTTTCTGGAAAGTTCTCTTTTCAAGTCCTCAGATTCAACCTGCAAAATGCATTATTAATTAGATTTTCTTACCAGTTTATTGCCAGGGAATTGAATGAATAAATGGCATAGAAAGGCACTTAGCATCCTGAAGGTTTGAGGGCCCTATAGCTAAAGCTGTGTCTTTCTCAATCTGTGTTTCAGACTGGCTTCATTACTATACATTATTTTGTTTCTCCTGACTAAGCAGGATCCTTCCTTTGCACCTTTGCTTCTCAGTTTCAAGGCAAAATTCTTGCCTCGAAGTGAGGTACTAACTAAAGCACTCTGAACAGATGGTGTTGGAAATAGTTACTATGCACCTCAAGTCCTGTCCCCTTCATATGTCAATACAAAACGGGCCTGGAATTCAGCCTCCATAATAGGTGAGAGATGGTACTACCCACATGAGATATGATTCTTCTTCCTCCTCAGTTTTCTGGACAGAAAATGACACTGGATTTTCTCAGTTATCATTTACATTAAGGGTTTAGTTTGCTTAATTCTGAGCAAGAACTATTTCCTTTGAAAGGTTTTTCCTTTAATATGCAATAATAGTGGTTTTCCATTTCTAGTAACAATACATCTTTCCTTTTATCATTGGCATTGTTATCAAAGGATCACAGTGGAATGCCCTTCCAAATTATAGTGACATTGCAGGGGTAAGCTATAGGGGAAGTAAATATAGGCTTCTGCTTTATGTGAAGATTACATACTTTTCCATATCTCTGGTTTCCTTTTTCATTCAGGTAGATTACTAGCGGGAGGAGAATATTAAACAGTAGAAAATATAATTTGCAAGATAATATAAAAACTGATTATTAAAATATGCATATATGTATGTACACAATTATTCCAGAGGCTACTCAGTTTGGTTCCTTTAGGTCATATATGAAAAACAAGGAAGAACTGACTGCCCCTGGATCACCAAGTGAAGCAGTTACCAGGAGTATACCAACCCTAGGCCTTTCCATTTAACTGAATTTTCTTCCCATACATGTTAAGCTCATAGAAAAACAAAATAAAAGATAGAGATTAGTAACTGAGGACCAGTAAGAAACAAGTAAGGATGGCAAATCCTGGTACAAGAGCTGCCACTACCCCTGCATTGCTGGTTGATCTGATCCTCCTTCCTTCTGAGCCCACACACTCAGCCTTAGATGTCGTCTCAACCCAGTGGCTTCAGGTGGCCATTTCCACGTATTACTGTTCACAGCTCACAATGTAAAGCATACTTTCTATTTCTGGTTCAGCAATTAAGTATATATGGTTTAGAATGGGATTGACCAATGTTCAAATTCCAATTCTAACACTGACTAACAGTATGACCTTAAATAAGTGACTTAACTTCTCTGAGCCTTGAACTCTTTTATAAAACAGAGATAACTCGATTTTTCTCCCAGTATTGTTAGTGTGTGTAAAGTGCTTAGCACATAGTAAGTTCTCAATGGTATCAATCCAATGGTCCAAAAGAATCAGTAGCTTTTCGGTAGTTTCCATTTTTCAACATTGCAACATTAGCTGTAGTAAAATGTGCATGGAGTTTTACAGAGGTATCTGATGATGTCTTAGGCCTTGGTGCTAGATTCTATATTAAAGGTAAGTATAAATTGGTCTAGGAGAGACCCGTCTTCTTAGTCTTTTCAGGTTGCTATAACAGAATACCGTAGACTAGGTGGCTTGTAAACCACAGAAATTTATTTCTCACAGTTTTGGATAGTAGGAGAAAGCCTTCACGAAGGCACCAGTATATGTGGTGCCTGCTAAAGGCCCACTTCCTATGTCCTCAGATGATGGAAAGGGGTGAGGGAGCTTTCTGGGGTCCCTTTTATAAGGGTACTAAACCCATTCATCAGGACTTCACCCTCATGACCTAAACACTTCTCAAAGGCTCCATCTCCAAATGCCATCGTATTGGGGGTTAGGATTCAACATATAAATTTTGCAGTAATGCAAACATTCTCTCTATAGCAAGACCCCATTTAGACATAAATCTAGTTATTATAATCTGTTTGATCCATTTTCAGCCACATGCTCAGTGTCCTTCCAAACATCTGTTGCATTGAATTGCAGTTCGGCTAAAGATGGCTCATTTAGAATCAAAGAAGGCTGAAAAGTTCTTAGAATTCAGGATAGGATCAGTGCCAAAGCTGATTCTGGAACTGAAGTGTTCTTACATTTCATCCCAGGAGCAAAGGCTGCAAAGGACAAAGAAGCCACAAGGTATAAGCAGGTCCAAGAGGCTCTTTCATTGGATATCCTTTCCACTGACACCATTCAGCAAGAGGGAGCTAAGAGCAGTCCAGCCACACCCTAAACTAAACCAAAAATTGTTTTCATGGAAGCCTACTGGGGCTTGTTTGCAGAGCCAGAATCTGGGACAAACAGCTTGCCACATCTCTTAATGCCTAGCCTCAGCACTTATTTAATATGAGATCTATTTCTTTCCTATTAAAAATCAAAACGGTTGCAGTCACTCTTTGACATGATTTGTTTTCGGTCTTTTTTGTTTTTTCTGGGAAGCATTGTGCCAATGTGAGGTTGTCAGACAGCACTGGATAGTGACATATTCAGGCTCCCATGTGATGGGGGGAGAAAAGTTTAGAGATCACTTTAAATATTTCACTAACACAGTAGTAAAATGTTTAAAGTGTGTATAGTGGTAGTGCTGCTGTTTAGTATGCTCACACTCCTTTTTTATTTCCAATAAAACTTGTCTTCTGAGGATATGCAGTCAAGAGCTCTCCCTAGAATATTATTTGTAATAGATGCTTCTGAATAGATTATTTTTATTTATACTAGTAGTCAGGGAGTCGTGGTAACCTGGGGAAGTGCAAAAAGTAATTTTCTTTTGAGGCAATAAAGGTAAGACCTCTCCCACCACACACACACACACACACACACACACACACACAAACTCTTTAGTGCCCTTCAAGCTCTCTATCACCTGAAGTAATTAGTCATCCAAAAAGGTGTGAATATTCCCAGCAGTTGAAGCCTTCCTGCTTGTTTGGGAGGTTTAATTCTCAGATACTTAGCATTAGGAGTAACCCTGAAATGCCTCCTCTTGTCTTTATCTCTGTGGTCTGTGATCGTGTCTTTTCTCTTTCCTGGTCTTCCACGCTTTGAAAAAGAAAAAAAACGTAGATAAAGTCTAAATTTTAGCATGTTGTCTAGAGTCTATTTTCATAACATTGCATAATTATAGAGAAATAGCATCTTATGAATTTTCAGTTGTTTGCTTCCACTTCTTTTTTTTTCCCCATTTACCTAAAAAAAAAAAAAAAGTCCATTGGAACAGAAATCTTTGCTGCTGCCTTAGTGGAATCTTCTCACAGGCTTTCTCACAGAGATTTATGTACTTAGAAACAAACTTAGATATAAAAAAAAATACACAGAAAGTTCTGCAAAATGTCACGGGAGGGGTCCAGTTCATTGTGTATTCTTATCACACAAATTATTCTTTTCCAGCGAGGCTGACTTCCGGCCTAGCATCTACTCAACTGGGAACTCTATGAAGGATGTAACATTTATTTTGTACTTTTTTATAGCTTGATGAATCACCTTCCTAAAACTTAATTTCTTTAAAAAATGAAAGTGAGATTTCTGAATAGTCCCTATTTAGAAATATTAGGCCATATGATGCAGTGGACAAAAGTAGAGATGATGGAACCAGACTTATTACTAGAGTGTGACATTGGGCACATGTCTTAGGCAATTGATTTTTAGAGTCCTTATCTGTGAAACAAGGACAATAGCAGTACCTCCTTCCTAGAGTTGTTGTGAGGAGTAAATGATATGATATACAGAAAAAAAAACCTAGCATTATGCTTGGCATATAAAATTACAGCTATTTTTAAATTATTAAGCAGTTTGCTTAATCCAGGCAATTTGGTCTCAAAAACTATAATATGGAAGGAAAAGCAAGTTCTGAACATGCCTAAGTAGAAAGGAATGTTCGATTTAGTAGTAACATAACAATTCTGTTGAGAAAAAAAGAAATAACTCTGCTTCAAAACTGGAGAAAAATTTAATGTCTTATGAGAACAAGTCTATTTTTCTTCCCAAATGACTGACTTTCAGGCAGAGATGTCGAGGGACAACATCCTGTGTGTGGAGGCCGAGCAGCTATCCGGGTAACACTCAAACCCAGATACCAGCTTTACCTGCTCTAACAAGAGGGCAGTGACACAGGCTGTGGATGAGGAAAGGAAAGCACCTCCCATGTGTTGTTTTATTTCATTGCTTAACCCATCACTTCACTTACTTCCATCTTATGTTGGGGCAGATTTACATATAGCAATCTTACAGCCGGTGGGAAGCTAATTAATAATTCAGATAAAGTGAATGCTTTTGTTTTCACAAGGGTATTGTAGATCAATCAAAAACATCCAGTTCTGTTGGAATAATACACTCTTTTACAGAATTAGAGAGACTATAAAATCCACATCGTTTGTAAAACCAGAATTGGATTAAAGGCAAGCAATTAATCTCTGCTTTTTCTTTTCAGGGGCATAAGATATAAGTATCGTACAATGTTGAAATTATTTAAAAATTGTATCCCATTCCCTGTATAAGAGACCATCCCAATTAAATCCTAAATGTCACTGAAGTGTCATAAATGTGCAACCAATCTAGCAAAGCCAGGTTTTAATTACCTTTTACACTAACTCTGAACTTAAGAAACAGTTCCAGATCTTGTCCCATTTGACCCAGCGAAAAAGTAAGACAGTTATTAATGTTCCTATTTGAGAGGGAAGGAAACTGAGGACAAAAGGGTCTTACCCAGAGATACCCAGCAGGTGGCAGGGCCAGATTAAATGCAAGTCTCCTAACTCATAGTCCCAATAATATCCCGTATGTGCAGACTTTCCAGGTGTTACAAGCCATAATAATGCCTTCCGTCAATGTTATGTCCCATATTTGGAAAACTCTCCACTTATCTCTTGGCCCAGAGGACAAAGCAATTCAGGCAATATCAAACCACCAGAAGTCTTTCTTATGACAGGTAGATTTCTGCCTATGTGTCTCCCTGGTAACTAAGAAATAGTTAGCTACTCCTTATGATAACTCCATGAAGATTTTGGAAATCAACCACAAAAGTTCTGATTTGGGAAATTATATTCTGGGTTCTGATTAAGCAAGCTTTGGGTAAAAACCACCGATCTGCACTTTATACTTACATACATTTAATATGTCATATATATTATATAGTAATATATTTACAATGTATATTCAATATTTAAATATTGTTACATATGGCTCAAAATTCAAAAGACACAAAATTGGATATCATTTTTCTGTTCCACCTCTGTCTCCCATCTACCCAACTGCTTCCTCTTTTTGCAAATTTTATCTTGTTTTATACTCAACATTCCTGCCTGAAAGCCTTTGGGGAAGGAAAATACACTTCTTCTCAGAAGACGTTAAATTCTTCCACAATTTTGAAGCAGAGTGATTTCTTCTCTTTTTGGCAACAGAACTGAGTTACTACTAAGTCAAGTAAACAATATCATCTTTGTATTCTTCAAAAACTATTTTATTCACATATAGGCAAAGACGTGTTTAAGTATTTTTTCATATTTTACAGAAATGTCGATCTTCACTGTAAACTGCCTCTACAGATGATTCTACAGTCAGTCTTCAAATGATCACTCAACTCCTCCAGAAAGAATATTCACTCTTTTAGAACACAGGAGTTCATCAGATATACCTGCATGCTTATTTAAACACAGATTTGGGGGGCCCCATACTTTGAGAACCCTAGTCTAAGGCAACATTTATCGGGTTCTACACTAACGGCTTAAGTTAATTGCTGTTCTAAAATATATTAGTGGCCATAAAAGCAGAATCATGTGGTACTTAGTAAGTGGCAGACACAGCTCTAAGCACTTGACATATGTTAACTTGTTTAAGCCTGCAACAATTTTATAAAGTAGGTACTGTTACGATCCCATTTTACAAAGGTAAGATTGAGGCAAACAGATTAAGTAACTGCCCCATTTTAATTCTTTCAGGTGGTAAGTGCTAGGACCAGCCTGATTCCACACCCATGGACTTAACCATCCATCTATGCCACCTTTCTGCCCTCAAAATGAGGCCTAATAGACACTGGCTTCCATATAATCAGCACCAAGTTTGATTGAGAACTGCCTTTCCTTACTATGCAACTATCAAATGTGAAAATATAACACAAAAGACAGATAGGTACTTTTTTAAATAGAAATCTTTTTAAGACAATAAAATTTGTGTCAGATTTCACCTATAATGAATTTAGGAAATTTTTGATGCACTTGCAGCCTTTCAGAACTGTCAGAAACAGTTTTATGAAATGAGACATAACAGTGTTTAACCCAATAACAAGGTTTAACAGTACAATGTATGTATTACATTTGGTTACATAAAATTTACGTACAAAATTATATACATTATATAAAAGTGTCTTAATATATATGGAGCTATTTAATTCAAAACAGTAGGGTCCAGGTACTGTGTGTGCTGGATCCCACTTGTATCAGCTTTGCAGGAGTCAACTGTTAATTTTTCACAAATTTTATAAATGTGCTGATATCATATTGTCAGGCAGAAATTGATCATGGTAGAAAATACTTATATCATGGAAATCAGCAAAAGATAGAAACCAGGGCTTCCTCAGCCCTTGCTCACCCATTTACCCCACCCTTTGGAAAGCCAGTTGTTAAGTATTTACCACTATTCCAAGCAGGTCTTGAATCCTAAACCAAATTCTACATAGTAAGGACTTTTAAAAAAGAAAGATACTTTAAATAGTGCATTACTAAGACTGGCACATTAAATAGCATGTTAATCGCAGTATTGAGTTCTTAACTTCAATCACTAAATTCTTGCCAGTAACCAAAAA
The DNA here is from genome assembly GCF_000951045.1 of Mandrillus leucophaeus. Lineage (NCBI taxonomy): Eukaryota > Metazoa > Chordata > Mammalia > Primates > Cercopithecidae > Mandrillus > Mandrillus leucophaeus. Next base: position 2,839,085 of record NW_012104854.1, on the reverse strand, counting down.
ATGTGAATTAGACACACAATTTATCTCTCATCCCTTTGCTATTAAGGATCTAAATATTTATTTCTGCACAGTCCTTAAACACATCATGAGGAAAAAAATGCCTCTAAGTCCTCACTGTGATATTCCTAGGATGCAAATCAGAGGTCTAGATTTTTAATAACTCCTCTGGCAACAGGCTGAACAATGTGGAGTATGTCTGGGGCAGGTTTGATAAGTTAGCATTTTGCTTCTAACCTGCCTGACTTTAACCCTTATCGCAAGCATTTCCTAAAACCAAGTAGCATTTTGGAATTTTCTAGAATTTAAATAGGCTTGGAATTCCTCAAACAGGTTGAAATTATTCTTATACTTGCCCTGTCGACCCTTTCTTTCTCTAAGGTGATAAGAAACTTTAACTTTTTCTTTTCTCATCTTAGTGATGGCTGAAATACTGAGTAAATTAAATGACTTTAAGGTATTTTAATTACCTACTCCCTGTTTGTTAAGCCCAAATGTTTATGGTCAAAACGTCCATTCAGTAATCAGAAGGAATACTGGCTGCTTTTGTCCTGGTAACACTTGAAGTTATGATAAGCCCTGAATAAAAGCATGCAATACCAGGCGGTAATGAACACAGTCATGGTGACTAGCATTGCATGGACTGTGTTGCAGGTTCTTCGAGGGAATCCACATTATCCAAGTAGTACCTGCAGGACTTTGGTGACTCAATAGGAATGTGACTGTGCCCTGTGTTTTTCAGACTTTCCTACCTCCTTCAAAACTACACCAACACCATAGCACTGAAAAGCCCCCTAAAAAACCTTTCTCTAAAGACCTGTTATGACCCCTAATAAGACAGTGCAGAAAAATAAATGGTCTTCAATTATAGGTCTTTTCTGCAGTCCCAGGAAGTGTGGAGAGGACCCATCATGGAGGATTGCAGCTTGAGGTAGCATCTCTCCTGAACCCCTAACATGCCAGCATGTGATCCTTATCTTCTCAGGGCCATAAAGTACAAAGCCACCTCTCTCATCACAGTTCCCAACTGTGTGTTCGCACAGCAATTGTGATGGGTATGAAAGTCATTTTTTATCAATAACAGCTTGAGTGTGGAAGTTTGAGAAATGAAGCCTATTAACAAGCAGAATGAACCACTGACTCCATATAACACCATCATTTTACTTACTCCTGAGTCCATTTGTACTCTTTAGTAGAAGTGAAAAGGGTGGAGTTAATCAACGTATTTTATCTATCCCACAGACTCATAATCTAGGAATGTGCCTTATATATAAATGTCATTGGTCACACACAGAGAGAGCTGCCACTTTATCTGGCTTTTGATAAAACACGAATACAATAAAAACCCAAAAGATTGATGAATGAACCAGCGTGTCCTTTGATTATTTTTAAAGTAACATTTCTTTATTGCAATGGCAATACTAGGATCTTCAAGTTGTCTTCAAGGGCGCCCAGGTACTCTTTCCACAGGAAACATACTCAGAAGCTACATCTAAAACCCAAAGGCTGGGCTAAGCTAGCGGTGACCATCCCCATCTCATCCCGTGACTCTCTTCCCTAGGAAACATACTGACCACGCTGGCTTCTCTTCCTTTCTTGTTTGAAACATATCCTTCCTTAAATGTTTTAGAGCTTCAGTTTCACAGCTATTGCTGTTAAGTCGGAAAGAGAATTTGACCCAATCCTTCCTATGAGGTGTGAATTCCTTAGAACAGAGTTTCTGTTCTACATTATTCCATTGGAAGAGTGGTCCATTCATCAGCTGAATGAGAATCACCTAATATTGTTCATTAAAAGTGATGACTCATGGGTACCTCCCTGGACTTGATGAATCAGAACAAATATTCTTCCCTGTTACACTCTTCCAGAATGACTTCTTAGTTCACTAAAACTGGAGAATTCACTGCTTTAAGCCAACAATGGCATTTATTTAAGGTGTCTTAGTCAGAATTCCCCAGAGAAACAGAACCAATAAGATGTGGATGCACGTAAACGTACACACAGATTTATTATGGTCATTGGATCATGCAATTATGAAGGCCGAGAAGTCCTACCATCTGCTCCCTGCAAGCCAGAAAACCAGGAAAGCCAGTGAAATTATACAGACGGAGTCCAAAGGCCTGAGAACAAGGAGCTCCCATATCAGAGAATAAGAGAAGACGGATGTCTCGACTCAAGAAGAAAGGGAGAGAAAATTTTGCTTTTTTTCAGCCTTATCGTTCTCTCTCAGCCCTCACAGATTGAACAGTGTTCACCCACATTAGTAACAACAGATCTTTACTTGGCCTACTGATTCAAATGCTAATCTCTTCTAGAAACACCATCACAGACACACCCAGAAACAAAGTTTTGGTAACCATCTTGGCATCTCTTAGTTATATTCAAATTGACATATAAAATTAAACATCAGTGTCCTTTGTGGCAGTGGTGAGGAAATCAGGGAGCAGTCCCTGTGGAAAAATAACTTCTGACTCCTGCGGTAAACCTCAATACCAGCCTGTCTGGAATACTCAGAAATTTCTACTTGCATGGACAAAAAAGTTAAGCCCTTTTTTCTGTAAATTGGTCTAACATTAAATAGACCTGGGATTGATGTGGTGGAGAGCCAAGTCCAGATCACAAGGTGTCCATCACTGTCAAGGTCAGCACTAGTCCAGACCCTGCACTGTGGATCTGTGACTTGTTCATGACAGACTGAGGTTGTGGGAGGATTTTTAGGAGGCTTTTAGGACAGAGAAAGGAAGATTAGGATAAGAAGCGGAAACTCGCCCTTGTTAAACAAACTTGCAAAGAGTCTAGCTTTCTTATATCCCAGGTTTCCAAAATGTTGCTATTCTCCTCAGACAATTTTATCTAATTAACATCTATTTTTCACTCCTTTATACAGTAATCAGCTTTCAATTACCGGAACCCAGCTGCTGATGCTGAAAAGTACTGAAAAATCAGATTCATACAATAAATCCTTAGATGCCCTCACCATTTCCTAAACTGAGAAAGAGAAGTTTGATTCCTCAACTTTCCCCCTCTTTCTTTTACCTATGTACCTTTCATTCCTTTCTCTTTCTTTTTTTAATTCCTTTTTATAAGTCATTTTGTGACTTTGGTTCCATTCCATCACCCATTTTTGAAGGCCTCAGGGAGAGGATCAAGGAAAAAAATGTCAACAAACATGAGCACTAACAGAAGCTTCAATCTTACAAGGATAGTAGAGGCTTTATATATTTACATATATCAACATTTTCCATTTTGTTTTAAGGAATGAAACTAATATTGAAGAGCACTCTATCTAAATGTAATATTCATGTGTCTGTTTGCTACAGAGAAATTTATCCTCCAGAGGAAAAATTTTGTCAGCACTTTATACATCCCATGTTTCTTTTCTAAGAGATGCCATTGAAATCTGTCCCCAAAGGCCTTATAAGCAAACCTGACTTATGCTTAATTAAAGGGCTAATTATTTTGATAATAATGATTACTTCTAAAAAGATTAAATTTCAGGCCTGGTGCCGTGGCTCACGTATGTAATCCCAGCACTTTGGGAGGCTGAGGTGGGCAGATCACTTGAGGTCAGGAATTTGAGACCAGCCTGGTCAACATGGTGAAACCCCTTCTCTACTGAAAAAAAAAATTAGCCAGGCATGGTGATGCACAGCTGTAATCTCAGCTACTTGGGTGGCTGAGGCAGGAGAATTGCTTGAACCTGCCAGGCAGAGGTTGCAGCGAGCCGAGATCGTGGCCGCTGCACTCCAGCCTGGGCGACGGAGCAGAAATCAATCTAAAAAAAAAAAGAAAAAGGGTTAAATTTCAAATTATTTTTCACGTGCAGATGTACAGTATGTTCATTTTATAATATGTTGGCCACCCTAAGACTTTGGGTGAGAGGGAAAGATGGAAAGGGAAGGAAGAAGGAAGGGAAGAGGGCATAATAAGAAAAAATTAGAAGAAATGGAAAGATGGAAAGGGTAAGGACAAGACAAAGAAAGAAGGGAAAATAGAGGGAAAAGGAGGGGAAGAAAAAGGATAGATTGTGACCTTTAGTATGTTTATTGTGAAAAATACAGGTATAGTGTGTAGCTATAGAATTTGGGGTGTGATTTTGCTATTTTAAATAAAAATAGAGAACCACGATTTCCTAAGGGCTTTCTTTATGCTTGCTACTTTATGTACTTTCAACTCATTTAAGTGACAAAACAAATAGTAGAAAGATGTAGATATTATCCTTGACATTGGGAAACTCATGCCTTATGAGTTTACATACTATGATTAACATAGTTATCACCATTTACAAAATCAGAAATTGGTGTCAGATATGGCTATTCAAAATGCCCTATTCTCTTTCCATGTTATTTATTTTCATGGTTATATCTCTGTTTCCATAGCATACCATTGTATCTTTGATGTCTTGATAATCAATTGCTAGTTCCAAGTTTTTAATCATGAAGTCAGCTGCCAATTATAACAATGTTGATAAGAAAATAACATAGTTCACTCTTATTAGTCCAAGTTCTCACAATGGAGATCAGAACAAGGATTGAGAGTCAAAGGCAACATTACTTCCTTGGGTGTTAATAGACTTCATAAGCATCACTCTTCCCACGCAAAAATGGAACACAAAAATCAGTGTTTACTCAGGGTTAAAATGCAAACCCCTTACTGTAACAGTCCTCTAGCTGTGAACATGACAATGCCCCCAAAAGGCAGGAAAATCTGCTCAATTCCAGTTCAAAACCTCTTACTTGATTTTAAATATGCTTTTCCTAAAACTAGATTAATCAATTAGGAACAAAGAAAGATACTTTTCTTCAGATTTACATTGAAAGTTCTCAGTTGGTTTCAGAGCAATATCCAAGACAATATTTATAACAGAACCCCCGAGCCTAAGGGAAAAACCAGCCAATGACTGTCAAGAGGGAAGAGGGTCTACATGTCCGAGGAACAGTGGTGGCCATATGTCCTCCTTTGACTAAGACAGTCTCTGTGTTTCACTGCTGCCCAGCATTGTTACACACAGTGCCCCCACCCCTACAGAAGCATCCCAGTGTGGGGGGTACAGTCTATGGTCACTCCACTTACAGAAAACCTACATTACCAGAGCAGATACAAATGTACTCCCTTTCACCTTGGATTTTTCATGCTGAGAACATGCAATATTAATACAGCATTATGAGGCCTTGATAAAGCTGAAACTAGTAAATTACATAATAAATGCTGCTCGTTTCATTTACAAAATGTATATTGAGAGATAGCGGTTAGTTTTTCTGCTATGGCAGGTCTACAGCTTTTCAAAGATGGGTTAGAGGGACCTCAGCCGGATCAATGACAGATCTGCATTGGAACCCTAGTTCTGCCACACTACCTAAGTGACCTCGATATAGTAGCTCAGCTCTCCTGAGACTCAGTGGCCTATTCTGTTAAGAGATAGGAATAATGCCACCTACCACTCAGGGATTTTTTGGTTGTTTTTGTTTGTTTCACTAGACTAAGACTTTAGAGCCAGAAAGACCTGAGTTTGTTGAATACCCTTTCTGTCACTTCTTTGCTGCAAGTCCTTGCACAAGTAAACTTAACCCAGAGACTCGCTTTTCTTATCTATAAAATGGTAATGAGAACAGTTTCTATATCAGGGGAGATTGTTTTGAGGACTGAATAAAATAATGGATATCAGATAATCATGTCATAAGTAATTCTATTATCTCAAAATATTATGTAGAAATATATTTAATAGCCCTATAAATGATTTGTTGCAGAAATTTTTAAAGTTTCTTTATTTCTGGGCACACATTGTTTGACACTAACAGGCCTACTTTAAAACCAGTTTTCTTTAAGGGTTCACCTAGTTGTATATACTCAATGAAGCTTTCACATAAACATAACCTATGAATTATACTCTTGAAGTGGCTGAGTTAAAGCCTGAAATGACTGTTTTCCATAAAACAAATTGCCAGGATTCATTTCGTTATGTAAGCTGTTTTATACTTTATCTGTGCTCTTTCATACTTTATCTGTTTTTCACCTTCATTTTGAGTCATGAAAATTTCAGTTTACTGAGCCATTTACTAGTTTGCTTTCAATACAATTTATTCAGATGAGGATAATTAGCATGTATGTTATACAGATATAAGTATTATATTTAAAATAATGTGATTCCTATGATTCTAAAAATGTTTATCAAAATACAAATAAACTAGAATATATACACATTTTATCTTCTCTACTTCTCCTACATGTAATTTCCTTAGTAGACAGAGGTGGGAAATTATAATTTTATATACAGTTATATATTATATTATAAATGTTTTGAAGGTAGAGATAAAGTACCATAACAGGGAAAATAGAAGTAGTAAAGAAAAGGAGACTTATCTTCTTCCCTAACTTTATAATGTGACCAATTAATTGACTAAAGATGTAGCAAGTTATCTATATACATTATTCATTCAGAACAGATTGAATTTTGAAGGACTTTTATTGTATTTTTATATTTTTGTCGTTTGCTTCCTCAATCAGTACAATATAATGCACATTGAAAACATTTTTTAAATAAAAAATGAAGAGAAAGCAGAACTCCTAGAATAAGTAACTAATACCTATAGCACAATCTAACACTTGAAAGTTTGGCATATTTCCTTTCATTCTTTTGCTTTATGCATGAAGTTATTTTTCCTTAACTATATTCATGAAGTAGATGTATATTTTTTCACTTAATATCTTTTTCATATGAACATTTTCCAAATTATTAAATATCTCCTATAGCCATCATTTTAATTCGTGCATAATAGTCCGTTGGAACCATGAGTCATGAATAATGAATAATACAATTATCTTTCCATGGCTGGACCTTGTTTTCTAAGTATTTCAATATATTAAATAATATAATAAAGTGCATCTTTCTGCTTAAAGTTATGTGATTCAAATTTGGGAAAGTCAAATTAATATCATTAATTTGTTTACTGGACAGAGTTTCCTTACTAGACTATAAGCTGTTTGAGAATAGTATTGCATGTGTTCATCTGTCTCCAGCTCTGCTTTGCATGTAAAAGGCAGCCGGAAGGTGTTTATTGAGTTCAATTAAATATACTTCCTACTTTGATAATTTTCTACTCTCTTTTGGACAGAACTCAAGCAATTAGTTGGCAACCATCAGTAGATAAAAGTTCCCAAATATCTGCTAAAGTTACAGGCAAAAAATAAGTTATTACAATTTTTGGAATGTAAAGAATTGCATGTTCTTGCTCAGCTTGATTGATATATAATTTTTTTAAAGGTTGCATTTATACCACCTAGGAATCTAATAATAATTTAGTATGAATTAAGAGTAGCCATGCAAATGAGAAGTTTAGATGCAGCACTCTGTCTGGAAAAGGATTACATTAACAAAGGCCAGACTTAAATCTTACTATGGCAAGACGTGTTTCTGTAACGTGTAAAAACATGCACACAGAGTTAAATACAAAATGGCATCAGTGATCATTTAGATAGTTGATAGATAAGTAGATAGACAATAGGTCATTTTCCAGATGCCTGTGTCTTCTCTGAAACAACTTATAAATAAACAAAAAATAGAAGCATAAATCTAGGCATACATACTAGATTCATATTAATATCAATTTTTGTATTTATTTTGGCAGGTACTGGCTGGCTACCTACCAGCCTTACTTTCTCTTCTTCATAGCCACGTAGCTAAAGTACATTTTCCTGCCTGCTTTGCATTTAGTTGGGTTTGCCCACATGACAGAGTTCTGACTAATGAAATGTGAATAGATATTATGAGTTTATTGTTGGGTCTGGTTTATGAAAACCTTATGATCCTCTTCATCTTTTTTTCATATCAAATGGAAAGGACTTCAAAGACCTAGAAGAGGGAGGAGCCACAAAACAGAGCCCAAGTCCCTCGATGTCTTCATGGAGCAGAACTAATAAACTTCTATTGTTTTAAGTCATTGAGATTTAAGGGTTTATCTGTTATAGAAGCTGGTAGAAATTTATATTTGTTCATTTCCAGAGTGTTCCAGAAGGGATTTAAGACAGCTATCTTGTCTGAACAGCTTTAAGTAAGAGGCTAAAATGTCTAGGTGCATTCAGCACCAACTAATTAAAACCAGGTAATCTCCAGAGAGATTCTCTTTTGTTCATGAATATCCACACTTCAAAGAATCCAGTTTTTCATGGAACAATAGATAAAATTCAAGAATCTGAAAGGGAAACTACTTAACGGAATTCTCTTCCAGTTGATATTTCCCAAGTAAACTTTAATAACCTTATGAAGGAGGAGTAGTTGTTCTCAGTGGGCACACGTTCTATCTAGATGGGCCTGGGTGGGTTTTGAAACCTAAGCAATTATCACAGAAGGCAGCCAACCTTTCTTTGACACAAAGTGAGGCACGTATTTCTTTTTCTTTTTAAAATTTTACTTTAAATTCTGGGATACATGTGCTGAACGTGCAGGTTTGTTACATAGGTATGTATGTGCCGTGGTGGTTTGCTGCACCTATCAACCTATCATCTAGGTTTTAAGCCCCACATGCGTTAGGTATTTGTCCTAATGCTCTCCTTCACCCTTCCCCACAACCCCTGACAGGCTCCAGTGTGTGATGTTCCCCTCCCTGTGTCCATGTGTTCTCACTGTTCAACTGAACAAGCGGTGTTTGGTTTTCTGTTCCTGTGTTAGAGGAGCATGATGGTTTCCAACTTCATCCATGTCCCTGCAAAGAACATGAACTCATTCTTTTTTATGGCTGCATAGTATTCAATGGTGTGTATTGAGGCATGTATTTCATAGCTTGTCTTAACCCTATCTTTAGAGGAACTTAAATAACTTCTTAGCAGGAATTTTTGCCCTGGGTATGATTACTTCCTTTGTTTTCAGCTGTAATATAAAATACTTAACAGAGTTTAACATCTACCTTAATAGATTAATCCATTGTCTCCAGATTGCATATCCTCTCTGTGGCTGTTTACATCAAAAAGGATTTTCAGTACTTCCTTCAGTTGAGAGATTTCATTCACACAATCACCCTGTAGGATAGTTACCAATTGTTCTCATTTTAAAGGTAAGAAAACTGAGAATAATAGAAGGTTAAGATTTAAACACAGTTTGACGGTTGCACATATGTGCTTTTAGCCATTACCTTAGACTGCCTTACAGATTAGAGGCATTTTGCATCACATTTGTGAGGCCAACAGGCTTCTTAAGCCAAGTACCCTTTAATTAGTAATATTAATTTCAAAGAGACAAACCTCAAAGCTAGACAAAAATCACTTTCATCTTTAAAATATTTAAGTAGAATAGGCATACTATATATGTCCAAGTATTTCTATGATAGGCCAAAAGGAGATTCAGAACTGTAGGAGAAGAGCAAATAATTTGCATTTCAAAGAGATCAAAATAAACATGAGAACAGAGGGCTCTCCAGTTTCAGGAAAGATTAAACAGAAACTATTAATTAATGACTTAGGACAAGCTTTGCTAATTGTTCACTAGTCACTGGAATACAAGATGAATTGATGTTTTCAAATAGATACAGTCCATTGGAGAGCTGATTGAGAATCAGGGGACAAGATACCAAAGCGTAGCCCAGAGGAAAGATGAGAAAATTGTGTGGTGGTTTTTTTTTCTATTTTTAAAAGAAAGTGTTACTGGAAAAAAAATCTGCTTTTTAAAATATAGTTGCTATCTATTTGCAATGAGAGGTATTTCAGTGATAATGTTTGAGAAAGCATGGGAGAAGTATAAGGTAAAAGTTAAGAGCTCAAAAAAACCTGGATTGAAAAAAAATACTGGGAGTCAAAAAATCCTGGATAGAAATACTTGCTCCTTTACTATAAGATTAGGCAAATGACTCATCAAGCAAGAAAAGTTCTTTCCCCTTCTCCTGAAATCAGGAGAAAATTGCTTCAACAGGATTATCTGGAATCCTTAACTACTTTAACTACCTAATCTTTAACTACTTTGCCTGTAGTTAAAGACACGTTATGACTTCTGTCTAACTCCTTCCTGGCAAATCTCGAAAACAAATAATAAGCTAGATATCCTCTTTTTGTGGCTTGTGGGAAAGTAAAGAAAGTTGCTGCTGTATTAGGATTGCTCTGCATTTCCAGAGTTTTTTTTGGGCAAATGAGTTTTTTCCATGTCCTTGAAGGCAACATACACGAGGGAGCTGCTTTATAACAAGGCCACCTGGAAGAGGTTACAAGACCTCCACAAGTAAGATATTCCTAGAGACTGTAGAATGACTACTTAACAAGCCAGAATGGAGATTTACTCATCCAGATGAAAGGGAACTACATGGAGGATAGCTCTTGATTGTGGATCCTGAAGAACCCCCAGAAATCGCTACACAAAAGGAGTGAGCTTTAAAATTCCCCAGTCCCAGAGGACACTAAGTTGTCTATAGCACAGATCCAATTAAATAACAATTTTCTTGATCTTCTTACCTCCCTGAATAAATTATAGAGAGAGACAATAGAGGAAAAGAATAAAGATGCTATCTGACTATATCACCTGCTCGATTTACTAGTCGTATGCCCATTTTATATCAATTTCATTGCATTAAATCATATTAACAGCTAATTCAGCTAATTTTTATACAGACAGAATCTCACATTGTCCTTATAGGCTTCAAACCATATAATAATTGCCAGCACATATCAGTCCCTAGCCAAGTAACTATAGACCAAAATACTATCTTCAGTTACCCCCAGAATTGGTCATCTGCATATAGCTAATTGAAAGGTATCTACAATAGTGGGTAACTGTCTACCTATTTGCCTGAGCCACTGAATAATTTTATCATTACACCTGTAAACTTTTGGAAACAAAATATTTTATAATATTTAACACATTTGATGCTCTCAGAGTCTGGCTTTCATTCTGGCTGTTTCCATTTTCCCTTGAATATTCTCCAAGTTGAGCCTCAATATTGAAAGTTTCCATTCCTTCCTTACCAAAAATAAGTAGAGAGAGGTAAAAATGCAAATGCTTTGGAAGATAATTAGAAATTATGTATAAAGATATATTTTATTCCTGTAAAAAAAAAGTTCAAATCCAATGTTTCCTGCCAGGTCTGGGACTTTAATCTTCATCTCCAGTTGGTTGTTTTGTGGTCTTGTTCATTTGCCAGTCAGAGAACTAAATTAATCATAGAATTTCCAGGCTAAGCAATTTATCATTACCTTATCCATCAAAGCAGCTGTTTCCTCCTAAACTTTCTTTTTAAACAACATACAACAACCATGATCTCTTTCCTTTCTTACTTGTGTTTTTAAAAATAATAGCTGCTTAAAATTCAGTTCTCTTTCTCCATTTTACCAGTCTCTTCACTCTCCTTATCACTGTATCATCTGTTTGAGGATATCTTTCTGAAATGTACTCCTGTCGCAGAGGAAATCTATGCCTTTATTTGGTTTGCTTTCTGTCCTGAAAAATACTTCAACAAACCAAACCATTATCCATAAAAAGTAACAATGACAGCTATTATTTATGTGCTAGGCACCATATATACCACTGTTAATGCTCAGTTATTCTGTGTTATTATCAAAAATTAACAGGAAATAGTGAGAATCATAGACATAGATGAATATGTCCCACAGCTAACAAATGTCAGAATCAGAATTTGGGCCAGGTATGAGTGAGCTCAAATTTTTGCTATTTGTAGTCTTTTATGTTGCTTCTTTAAGTCCACTTCCTGATGCTTTGATTTGTGTTTCTTACATGAATAGAATAAGTGGGGAATAAATACTCAGCATACAAAAAATGTAAATATAAAAATATCCAACTTCACATGCTGGGTGTTAGAAGGTACTAATCATTGTACTTGAGAATCCCTTTGATCAGAATTAATGGAAAGACCGTAGTCTACTCCCTCTAGATTTTAGCTTCCTGCTTTATTCCTAGTGAAACAAAGTTCATCTTGTCAAACCTTGGTCACAGTCAGACATTATGAGCAAGCTTTGATTGTAAGACTTCTGTTGACAGTGAAAGCTAAATGGAGTCAGCAGTTTGCCTTCTGGGCTAAAACTGAGAAATATTTGTGAGGAGAATAATGAAGCACAACATTCCTCCCCAGTTTCTAAGTTACTCAAAAAGCTGACGAGATATGGCCCCAAATTATCCACTTTTGCCTAGCTGAAGGACAGTAGTAGAATGGGTGAACAGTTCCAGATGTAGAGGGACCTCGTCTACAGCAGGCTTGCGGGGTACTTATCCACCCTTCTTTTTGGCAGTCCTTCACTTTGGAGCTGAAATTGATCCACCTTAGTTGAGCTCCTTTCCAGTTAAGTTTTGCCCATGATTTAAGTTAGATACTGTCTTCCACGGCAGACATACTTACAGCAAAATTAAGGAATGTAAATAATAAACTTTCTCTAAACCACTATTGAAATAAATCAGAAATAAGGTGCCAATTATTTTATTTAACTGGTGATGGGCAGATTGGGCAAATTCTGCCAAAGAAGACAGTAGTCTCCAGTGGAATTTATAAAATATGACTCACACTTTACCATCAATTCATAAACGAATTGGAAAGTATGAAGTATATCATAAAACTTTTATGTTGGACATAGAGTCATCTGATTATAATTGAAAATCTATTTTCCTGCCCTACCAAAGAAATTCTAAAAGCTATTACAAAAAAATATTCTTTTTAAGGAGTGGAAAAATCATTAATCTGCCCAGGGACCCCACACATTTTGGTGTGGTCTATTGATGGACACCTTTGAGGGAACCAGGAATTCCTCATGCTGCTTTCAATTCTCCATCTCGGTGAAGGACACCAGGTCTCACCCAGTTGTCAAAAGAGTGGAAATAATCTTTGCTTATCCTCTCATACACCCTCCACAGCGGATCAGCTGTGAAGCATTTCTGTCATGCCTCAGAATACCTCTTGCATTTGTCCATTTACCTAAGCCTACACCCATAACCCTGAGAGTAACCACTGTTTTTTTCTAACTTGAATTAACACAACAGTCTCCTGAGTTATCAGCTTCAAGTCTTTCTTTTCTGCAAGTCTATTTTTCATGTTGGAATCAGATTAATCTTTCCAAAATGTAAATCTGATCATATCACTCTTTTGCATAAAACACTTTAATGACTTGCCATTGCTCTCAGGATAAAGTGTAAACAGGTTATCACAGTTTACAAGCCCCTTGTAAATCATTCCTCTAATTACCTCTTCAGCCTCTTTTCTCTCCTCAGTTTTTGTTCCAACCATTCTGAACTACTGTGTCCCCAGTTGTAGAGTGTTTCTTATTGTCTCCATGTCTTTGCAAACACTATTCCCTATGCCTGTACCTGTCTCCACCAAGGATGAGAGGAGGAGTATAAATGGAAATATGCTGTTGTAGAGCTCCTATATTTTACTTTGAAGCAATTCAATATTGAAGTAGACTGTGATGAAGATATACAGACGTTCCATGACTTATGATGGGATCACATCCCAAGGAAACTATTACAAGTTGAAGATATTATTACACTGAAAATGCATTTAATATACCTAACCTGCCAAACACCATAGCTTAGTCTAGCCTACCTTAAATGTGCTCAGAACACTTACATTAGCCTAAAGGTGGACAATAACATCTAACAGAAAGCCTATTTTGTAATAAAGTATTGAATATCTCATGTAATTTATTGAACACTGCACTGAAATGGGAAAACAGAATGGTTGTATGGGCACTCAAAATACAGTTTCTACTGAATGCATATTGCTTTCACACCATTGTAAAGTTGAAAAATTATAAATCAATCATTATAAATTGGAGACCATCTGTATACTTTAATCACTAGAGGAATAAATAAAAATAATATAAATTAAAAAGTCAAAAGAGGAATTGAAATACAAAGCTAAAAAAAAATCAGAGGGAATAAGGCAAGAAATGAAAGATAGGAACAAAAAATGCAAGGGACAAATAGACACCAAATAGCAAAATGGCATCCCTAAGTGCAACCATATCAATAACTATATTAAATTTAAATGGACTAAGCAATATAACAAAAGGCAGAGATTGAGACTAGATTCAAAAGCAACAAATAACTACATGCTGTCAAAAAGAGAAGCTTTTTAAATACAAAATCACATGTATGTACAAAGTAAAAAAAAAAAAAAAAAAAAAAAAAAAAAAAAAAAAACCACAAAAACATTAAGAAAGCTAGAGTGTTACAGATGACTGAATCACACCTTAAGGAAAACAGCAGAAAGCTATACTGTGAAACAGGCAAAGGGTACTTGCTGTGGGGAAATTATTGCTGCAAGATAGGGAACCCTCAATGGCAAAGCAAATATTGTCTTTTAGATACTTCTCAGCTCATGTTTTATTGAATATTATCATTTCACCTCTGCTGCCAGGAAATATTTGGCTTCAAGTGTGTTTCCAGTGGACTGTGAATACTGAAACATAATTATCTGAAAATAATTTCAGCTCTAGGATTCTGTTTCTCAACATATTAGACTAGAAGAGCAACCAGATTTTAACAGCTTGTTTTTTTTAAATCTTAATTTCAAAATGGAAGGAAGCTGGTTGTTCCTGTTGTTCTCTTGAATATTCTCCTTTTATTCATGTATTTTAATATCTTATTTTCTGAAAATTAAAGAATGAACCAAAATGAAATAAACCCCAATATATTACCCCAACAAAGATGACTTAAAAACAAGGAGCATTACTAGAGACAAATATGGATTCTTCCTAATGATAAGTGATTTGATACATCAGAAATTGAACTTGTGTTTAGTATCAGAGCTTTAACATGCATGAAACCCAAACCTATAGAACTTAGGAAGATGTAGACAAGTTCACATTCATAGTTAGAGATTTTAATACCCATTTCTTAGAGATTTTTATACACATTTCTCAGGAATTGACAGCATAACTTAGAAAAAATTAATAAGGATTTAGAAGAGCTGAACAACATAGTCAACCACATTAGTCTTAATGACTTTTAAAGACTGCTTCACCCAAAAAGTACAAATTCATATCCATTTCAAGTGCACATGGCCTGGCAGCAAGATGGGATCATATACTGGTCTAATAAAGCAATCTTAGTAGATTTCAAAAGATGGAAATTTTTCCTAGTGTATTCTCTGACCTCACAGAATTAAATTAGAAATAATAATATATTTAGAAGAAGACCTAAATATTTAAGAATAAACCAACTAAATCCTAAAGAAGGGAATTTTGGAGGGTATTTAGAAGATGAGTTAGATGGGACAAACAAGGAAGCACAAAGTAAATTAGAAAACGTTTCTGACTGAATGATATTTTATAAAAAATCAGAATTTGTGAAATGTAGCTAAAGCAATGTAGAAAGGGATATTTATAGTTTTTATACCTTACATCAGTGAAAAAGCAAGGTCCAAAATTAATCTTAGGAAGCTAAAATGAATTAAAAGACTGGACTAAAGACAAAATAAATAGTCAGAAATAACAAGGATAAGAATAGAAATTAATGAAATAAAAATGACACACAATAGAGAATCAATACAAGCAAAATTTAGTCCTTCTGAAGTGTAATAAAACTGAAAAAATTCTAGATTTATCAAGAGAAAAGAAAGGCACAACTCACTGATGCCAGGAATGAAACAGATAACGTAGATTTTCAGACATTAGAATAATAAGGGAAGTTTATGACAACTTTGGACAATAAATTTAACAGCTTAGATGAAATAACAAAATTTCTTGAAGGAAACAAATTACCAAAACTGACACAAAAGGAAAGAGAACATACAAAGAGTCCAGTATCTGCCAAGGAAATCAATTTGTATTTTACAACATTCAAACATAGAAATTCTAGGGTCTATTTGGATTCACTGGTAAGGTCTGCCAAATATTTGTGAAATAAATAATAAAAATTCTATACAAACTCTTCAGGAAAAAGAGAACAAAAATCAAGGAATACTTTCTAACTGGCTTTGTGAGAACTGTATTGCAGTAGTCCCCCTTATCCACAAGGTATACGTTCCAAGTTCCCTGGTGGATGCCTGAAACTGCAGATAGTACCAAACCTTACAAATACTATGTTTTTCCCTATGTATACACACCTATGATAAAGTTTAATTTGTAAATTAGGCACAACACAAGATTTTAAAAATTGCTAATAAAATAGGACAATTATAAAAATATACTATAATAAAACTTATATGAATGTAGTCTCTGTCTCCCTTAAAATAACTATTGTACTCACCTGATTTTGGACCACAGTTGACCACTATAATGAACCACAGAAAGCAAAATCACGAATAAGGAGGGACTACTGTACTCTGAAACTAAAAGTATACAGATACGTCACAAAGAAGCTAAAAACTAGATAAAAATTCTCATGAAATAGAAAAACTATTGACCAAATATTAACAGAACAATCCTAAAATACACATTACAAATACAATATTCAATAAATGACAAAGTAAGGTTTATCCCAGAAGTGTGAGGTTGGTTTAATCTTCAAAAATTAATCAGCATTACTTGCCATATTAAAAGAATAATGGAGAAAAACAATAAGATCATCTCCGTAGATACAGAAGAGCATTTTTTCATTCAGTATTCACTTGCATTTTTAAAAAAATCTTAAGAAAAAAACACTTCCTTATCTTAACGAAGGTCATCTATGAAAAACCCACAGCTAACATCAAACTTAATGGTGAAAAACCAAATAATTTTCCTCTAAGATTAGGAAAGGAGGGAAGATAGCTCTCAGCACTTCTATTTGACATTGGATGAGAGGTACTAACAAATGTGAAAGACACAAAAAAATGAAGGTATACAAATTAGAAAGGAAAGAATGAAACTGTCTATTTCTAGGTGATAAAATATTTGCTGAAGGAAATTAAAGAATACCTAAAGGATATGAAGTTAGTACAACATTCATGGATTGGAAAATTGTTCAATATTGTTATAATATCTATTCTCCATAGATTTATTAATTGAATCAACACAATTTTTGTCAATATCACAGAAAATTTCTTTAGAAATTGTCAAGTTGATGCCAAAATTTATATGGAAATTCAAATGATCTAGAAAAGCCAAAGGATTTTTTGAAAAGAAGACAAAAATTTCATGAATAACACCATCTGATTTCAAGAATTAAACTGATGATAAAAAGCTACAGTGGCCGGGCGCCATGGGTCACCCCCATAATCCCAGCACTTTGGGAGGCCGAGGTGGGCAGATCACAAGGTCAGGAGATCAAGACCCTCCTGGCCAATAAGGTGAAACCCCGTCTCCACTAAAAGTACAAAAATTAGCCGGGCATGGTGGTGCGTGCCTGTAATCCCAGCTACTCGGGGGGCTGAGGCAGGAGAATAGCTTGAACCAGGGAGTCGGAGGTTGCAGTGAGCCGAGATTGCACCACTTCACACCAGCCAGGCAGGTGACAAGGCAAGACTCTCTCGCAACAAACAAACAAAAAATAAAAGCTACAGTAACCAAGACAGCTGTGCTGGTGTAATCCAGTACAGCTGTATGTACTGTATCTATTCTGGTGGAGCAGAATCAAAAACAGAAATGGAGATAAATGTACGTATATGGTCAATTGATTTTTTTGATAAATGTCCCCAGGTAATTTTATAGGGAAAAGAAAGTATTTTTTATTTATTTTTATTTACTTATTTATATTTTTGTAGAGACAGGGTCTCACTGTCACCCAGACTGGAATGCAGTGGCAATCACAGCTTACTGCAGCTTCAAACTCCTTGGCTCAAGCAGTTCTCCCACCTCAGCTTCCTGAGTAGCTAGGAATACAGAGGTGTGCTACCATGCCTGGCTCTTTTATTTTTTTATTTTTGTAGATACGGGATCTTGCTCTGTTGCCCAGGCTGATCTCAAACTCATGGCCTCAAGCAATCCTCCCACCTCAACCTTCAAAAATGCTGGGATTACAGGTGTGAGTCACCATATCTGGCCAGAAAGGAAAGTCTTTTTAAGAAATAACACTACAAAAAAAACTAGAAAGCTGTAGGAGGAAAAAAAAATCTTTTTCCCTACTTCATACCATATAAAAAATTAATTCAAAATGGATCACAGACTTGATTGTAAATAATGAAACTATAAAAATTTCTAGAAGAACACATAGGAGAAAATCTTCAAGACATTGGCATAGGCAAGGAGCTCTTAAAACACAAAAAGGATAAATCATAAATGAAAAAAATGTTAAAATGGATTTAAATTTTAAAACTTCTGCTCTTTAAGAAATATGAAGAAAACAAAAAGGTAAACCATAGATGAGCAAAAAGTATCGCAATACACATATCTAATAAAGAACTTGTATTTAGAACATATACATAACATTTATATCTCAATTTAAAAACACAATTAAAAGTAAGCAAAATGTTTGAACATAAAATATACCAAAGAATCTACCTAAATGGGCAATAAGCAGACAAAAAGATGCTCAACATCACTAGTTATGAGGAAAATACAATGAGATAATACAGTCCCACATGAATGGATAACATGTAAAAGACAGTTGGCTGGGCGTGGTGCCTCATGCTTGTAATCCCAACATTTTGGAAGCTGAGGCGGGCAGATCACCTGAGGTTGGGAGTTCGAGACCAGCCTGACCAACATGGAGAAACCCTGTCTCTACTAAAAGTACAAAATTAGCCAGGCATGGTGGCACATGCCTGTGATCCCAGCTACTCAGGAGGCTGAGGCAGGATAATTGCTTGAACCCAGGAGGCAGAGATTGCGGTGAGCCAAGATCGTACCATTACCCTCCAGCCTGGGCAACAAGAGCGAAACTCCATCTCAAAAAAAAAAAAAAAAAAAAACTCAGTATCCATGTCGGAGGGGATATGAAACACATGAAACTCCCTTGCATTGCTAGTGGAAATCTTGAATGGTATAATCTCTTTGGAAAATGATGTGCCTGTTTCTTGTAAATACTCTACATATTCCTACCCTATGACCTATAAGGCTAATTTCTAGGTATATATTTAAGAAAAATAAAAAGTATGCACAAAGATGTCTATATTAATATTCATAGCAGCTCTTGGAGACAGTCCAAACTTCCAAAAATAGTTCAGTTAATAAGCAATTTGTGACAAAACCTAATACCACCAGACATAAAGAACAAACTACTGTTACATGCAACAACATGGTTGAATCTCAAAAACATTATGCTGAGTGAAAGATGCTGGATATAAGAGTATATATTATATGATTTCTTTGATATAAAATTCTATAAAATGAATACTAATCTATAGTGACAATACAGATCAGTGCTTACTTTAAGCCAGTAACAGAGGTGGGAATAGACTGAAAAGAGGTAAAGAGGATGATGGTAATGTTCTGTATCAGATTATGATGGTGCTTACAAAGGTGTAAACATTTTTCTAAATTCATTGGGCTGTATGCTTGAAATCAAACCATTGACATGTTTTAAGTTTTCTTCTTAATTTAGGTGGTAAATATGATCACAATATTTCTTTAATACCTAAAAGTCCACCTTCTTTGAGGTAGAGAAATTGATGAGGGAGGAATAATGTCAAGGTAACTAAATAAATTATAATTTTCTATGAATTATTCTGTGCATTAGACATTTAAATAAATGACTTAGTTGAACCTTTTTTTAAAAGCTGTGCAATTTTATCTTTTATTATAAAACATATCCATGTGAAGAAGGATATGTTTGACTTGTTGAATGTCAAAATGATTTCAAGGACATCAGTAGACATTTTCTCAAAAGAAGACATACAAGTAGTTAACAGGAATATGAAAACAAAATGCATGCTCAACATCAGTAATCATCAGGGAAATGCAAATCAAAACCACACTGAGAGATCATCTTACCCGAGTTAGAATGGCTATTACTAAAATGACAAAAAATAATTTATGTTGGTGAGGATGCGCAGAAAAGGGAACTCTTAAACATTGTTGGTGGAAATGTAAACTAGTACAGCCACTATGGCAAACGGTATGAAAATTTCTCGGAAAAACTAAAAATAGAATGCCCATATGATCCAGCAATCCCTCTACTGGAACTGTAAGTCCATTAAACCTCTTTTTCCTTCCCAGTCTTGGGTATGTCTTTATCATCAGCATGAAAATGGAGTAATACACAGTATATCAAAGGTATATCTGCACCCCCATGTTTATTGCAGCACTATTCACAGTAGCAAAGATACAGAATCAGTCTAAGTGTCCATCAACAGATGAATGGATAAAGAAAATGTAGTACTTAAATACAATAAAATACTATTCGACCAAAGAGAAAGTATAAAGTGTTGTTTGCAGCAACATACATAGAACTGAAGGCCATTAAGTGAATTAAGCCGAGCACAGAAAGGCAATATCACATGTTCTCACTCAAATGTAGGAGCTAAAAACATTGACAGCATGGAGGTTGAAAGTAGAATGATAGATACCAGACACTGGAAACTGTGGCCAGGAGCAAGGGAGGAGAGGAAGAGAGGTTTGTTAATGGGTACCAATGTACAGATAAATAGAAGGAATAAGTTCTAATGTTCCACAGTAGAATGACTGTAGTTAATAATATATTGTGTATTTCAAAACAGCTAGAAGACTTGAAATGTTCCCAACACATAAAAATGATAAATACTCAAGGTGATGGATACTCTATATACTCTAACTTGATCGTTACACATTCTATGCGTGTAACAAATTCTGTGCATGTAACAAAATATCACATTGTCACATAAATATGTACAAATATGTATCAATGAAAGCATTTTCAAAAATTAAAATAACTATTTTTCTAATTATAAAAGTAATACAGGTGTATTTTTGAAAAAATACAGAATTAATAATGTTATAAAAAGAAAGTAAAAATCACCATTAATCCCACCAGCTCAAAAAGTTACTATTGTCAACATCTTTATTACATCCTTCCAGTTTTTTCCTTTCATACATGTATATATATTCATATATATAAAAATATGTTCATACATACAAATGTGGGTATAGTATATATCATTTCATTTTCCATGTTAATAAGTATACAGTTGCATTAGTTTGTTCTCATGCTGCTGTGAAGAAATACCGAAGACTGGGTAATTTATAAAGAAAAGAGGTTTAATTGACTCACAGATCAGCATGGCTGGGGAGGCCTCAGGAAACGTATGATTGAAGGGGAAGCAAACATATCCTCCTTCACATGGCAGCAGGAAGGGAAAGAATGAACAAAGAGGGAAAAGCCCCTTATAAAAACCATCAGATCTTGTGAGAACTCACTCATTATCACAGGAACAGCAGCAAGGGGGTGCTCACCCCACAATTCAGTTACCTCCCACAACATGTGGGGATTATGGGAATTATAATTCCAGCTGAGATTTGGGTGGGGACACAGCCAAACCATATCAGCAGTCAAGGGTTATGGTGTATTGGCTAGATGGTATTTTACTGTATGGCTGTTTTATAACTTACATAACTAAATTCCTACTGTTACATATTTCCATTTTGCTCTATTGTAGACAAACCTGTAACAAACATATGTATATTAGTTCAATTATTTTCTAATGATACATTTCTAGAAATAGGAATAAAATCAGTCAAAGAAATGAACATATTGAACTTAGATATATTTAAATCTAGTATATCAATTAATGTCCAGTTTATATTCTTTATATCAATATGTGAATGTTCATTTTCTACCCTTGTTAATTCTGGCTAAAAATGATTATCAAACTCTATCAATATGACAGGCAAAAATTATATACCCCTATTTTTAAATTTGCATTTCTTTGTTTACTAGTAGTTAATCACCTTTTCATATACTTACTGGGTATTTTTAATTTTATTATACTCATTTCCTAATTTTCTATTGGCATTCACCCTTTTATCTATTACATATGTTTTAAATATATTCTCCAGTTTAGCAATCACATGTGTGTGTTATATGCTTGTTTGTTATACCAAGTTTTAAAAATGTATACAATAGAATCATTATCTTTCTTCCTGGTTTCTAGCTTTATTCACAGAAAATGCTACTTTAATATTATAAAATTATTGAATTTTCTTCTAGTACCTGTTTTCTTCTTACATTTGAATCCTTAATTCATCTGGAATTTACTTTATTGGAAGAAGTAAAGTTAGTATGCAAATTTTCCCACAAAATATCAAGTCAATCATGTGTATTTTTCTCACTGATTTAAAATGCCACCTTTAACATAAACTGACTTTTCAAATATATTTAGATATAATTGCTTACTTTTTGTTTCCTTGACTTTATTTTTGTGTCAATAGCATGCTGATTTATTATTAGTTTTGTATCTCATGTTTGAATGCATTGTATGGCAGGTATTTTCATAAATTTTTTACTGTTTCTGATTATTTTCATATATATTTTCTTCCAAATGAACTTTAGAATTAATTTTTCAAGCTTAAAACATTATTCTTTGTAATGTGTGTTCTATGGAAAAAGAAATTAATGTTTTATAATATTTAATCTTTCTAAATACATAGTACATCCCTCTTTTAGTAAGTTATTTTGATTCTTGATGGGGTTTAATAGTTGTCATTAGTTCTATGTATTCCTTGTTAAGTTTATACTAAGGAATTTGATGTTTTTCAGAGATGCCATGACTGAAATAATTTTTACAATAGTATTTTCTAAATGGTTTATTTGTATAGACAAGAAAATAATTTTTAAAAAATATTTATTGTGTAGTATGCTAATTCACTTATTCTACTGTTCTAATCATTTTTAGTTGATTTCCATTGGTTTTCATGACAGACATTAATTTGATCTGTGAATAATGATAGTTTTGCCACATGTTTTCCAAAAATTATAACTCTTATCTTCCTATCTAACTGATATGCTAGCACTTTCTGGGTTTTTGCCTTGTTTCTACATTTGTAGGAAAATTTTCTAGTGATTTAGTGATTCACCATTAAGTTTGATCCTACGTGTTATTTTTTATTCATAAATTTGTTTACATATAAGACATACTGTGGTTGTAGACATAGATATATATGTAAACACTGTAATTGGATAATTATTTTCTTACTAATTTTTCCTTTATAGTTCAGGAATGAATGTTGAAGTTTATAAAACACTTCTTTATCTAAAAGTATTGTTTCAAACTACTTAACCTTAATTAAAATATGGTGTTCATGGATAAAGCGTACCCCTGAGAACCCCAAGTTGAAAAGTAGAGCTCAGTAATACACCTTTTATTATTCAGCTGAATTCAGTGTCTACTAAACTATCCACATTTAAAACATACTCATTTCCGATCTCTTTTGCTACCTATTTAATTTCACTTTAACAGGTGCACTGAGTTTGTTTGAATGTGAAAGAGGGATAGTTCATTTATCATTACAAGATATTTTTCTGAAAGTTATTTCTCTTCCCATTCCTCAATATTTATCTCAAAATCATTTAAAATGGCATTTTTTATTATAGGCATCCTGTACCTTGATTCTGCCTCATTCCTATGAGAAACACAAAAACAATACAGGCATACTTGGAGGACCTTCTGTTTGCCTCAAATAAGAAAATCCCTTCATAAATTAAAGTTTGCTAAATTATGAAAGATACATTAACATTCAAAGGTTAAAAGTAGAAAATGTATACATGAAGAAAAACATTCCAACACCTTGCATTGAACATAACTTTGTTTTGTATGTTGCACCTAAAGGCCTGATATTGAATGAAACTTCTGTTAGCTTTGTTTTGAATAGAGGATGATATCCTAAACATTAGTGATGCAGACACTGATTCAAACTGAACTGCTTTCTTCTTAGCTGTTGACCTCTGTTTCTTTCATTTGAATTTAAAATAGAGCCTTTGAGTGTGAAATTTATACTGTGTTGTCTCACAGTCTGTGTCACACCTTGTCTTTATCTCATTATACTTGTCAAACATTGAAATTGTCATGGCAACTCTGGGAAGCTATTACTGTTATTATCCCCATTATCCCCATTTCACAGCCAGGAAATCTAAAATACAGAGAGATGAAATAACTTGACCAAGAACATATGTTGCTAAGAGGGTCAACTCTCAGGTTTATACCCAGGTCTGATTGATTCCAAATCCAGCATCCTTTCCATTACATTTGCTGCTCTATTTGTGTCCCTTCACCTATTTAGATCCTAACTCACCTTCTCTTCCTCCCTTCTTTTGCCTCTTGCATGCAGGCCCGTGACCAAGGTGTAGACTAAGAAGTGGAGTCATGCTTCACACGGCCATATCATGCTGGCAGCCATTCCTGGGTCTGGCTGTGGTGTTAATCTTCATGGGATCCACCATTGGCTGCCCTGCTCGCTGTGAGTGCTCTGCCCAGAACAAATCTGTTAGCTGTCACAGAAGGCGATTGATCGCCATCCCAGAAGGCATTCCCATCGAAACCAAAATCTTGGACCTCAGTAAAAACAGGCTAAAAAGTGTCAACCCTGAAGAATTCATATCATATCCTCTGCTGGAAGAGATAGACTTGAGTGACAACATCATTGCCAATGTGGAACCAGGAGCATTCAACAATCTCTTTAACCTGCGTTCCCTCCGCCTAAAAGGCAATCGTCTAAAGTTGGTCCCTTTGGGGGTATTCACAGGGCTGTCCAATCTCACTAAGCTTGACATTAGTGAGAATAAGATTGTCATTTTACTAGACTACATGTTCCAGGATCTGCATAACCTGAAGTCTCTAGAAGTGGGGGACAATGATTTGGTTTATATATCACATAGGGCATTCAGTGGGCTACTTAGCCTGGAGCAGCTCACCCTGGAGAAATGCAACTTAACAGCAGTACCAACAGAAGCCCTCTCCCACCTCCGCAGCCTCATCAGCTTGCATCTGAAGCATCTCAATATCAACAATATGCCTGTGTATGCCTTTAAAAGATTGTTCCACCTGAAACACCTGGAGATTGACTATTGGCCTTTACTGGATATGATGCCTGCCAATAGCCTCTACGGTCTCAACCTCACGTCCCTTTCAATCACCAACACCAATCTGTCTACTGTACCCTTCCTTGCCTTTAAACACCTGGTATACCTGACTCACCTTAACCTCTCCTACAATCCCATCAGCACTATTGAAGCAGGCATGTTCTCTGACCTGATCCGCCTTCAGGAGCTTCATATAGTGGGGGCCCAGCTTCGCACCATTGAGCCTCACTCCTTCCAAGGGCTCCGCTTCCTACGCATCCTTAATGTGTCTCAGAACCTGCTGGAAACTTTGGAAGAGAATGCCTTCTCCTCCCCTAGGGCTCTGGAAGTCCTGAGCATTAATAACAACCCTCTGGCCTGTGACTGCCGCCTTCTCTGGATCTTGCAGCGACAACCCACCCTGCAGTTTGGTGGCCAGCAACCTATGTGTGCTGGCCCAGACACCATCCGTGAGAGGTCATTCAAGGATTTCCATAGCACTGCCCTTTCTTTTTACTTTACCTGCAAAAAACCCAAAATCCGTGAAAAGAAGTTGCAGCATCTGCTAGTAGATGAAGGGCAGACGGTCCAGCTAGAATGCAGTGCCGATGGAGACCCGCAGCCTGTGATTTCCTGGGTGACACCCCGAAGGCGTTTCATCACCACCAAGTCCAATGGAAGAGCCACCGTGTTGGGTGATGGCACCTTGGAAATCCGCTTTGCCCAGGATCAAGACAGTGGGATGTATGTTTGTATTGCTAGCAACGCTGCTGGGAATGACACCTTCACAGCCTCCTTAACTGTGAAAGGATTCGCTTCAGATCGCTTTCTTTATGCGAACAGGACCCCTATGTACATGACCGACTCCAATGACACCATTTCCAATGGCACCAATGCCAATACTTTTTCCCTGGACCTTAAAACAATACTGGTGTCTACAGCTATGGGCTGCTTCACATTCCTGGGAGTGGTTTTATTTTGTTTTCTTCTCCTTTTTGTGTGGAGCCGAGGGAAAGGCAAGCACAAAAACAGCATTGACCTTGAGTATGTGCCCAGGAAAAACAATGGTGCTGCTGTGGAAGGGGAGGTAGCTGGACCCAGGAGGTTCAACATGAAAATGATTTGAAGGCCCACCCCTCACACTACTGTCTCTATCAATGTTGGTCATCAGTAAGACAGTATGGCACAGTAAATTACTAGATTAAGAGGCAGCCGTGTGCAGCTGCCCCTGTATCAAAAGCAGGGTCTATGGAAGCAGGAGGACTTCCAATGGAGACTCTCCATCGAAAGGCAGGCAGGCATGTGTCAGAGCCCTTCACACAGTGGGATACTAAGTGTTTGCATTGCAAATATTGGCATTCTGGGGATCTCAGTAATGAACCTGAATCTTTGGCTCACACTCATGGACAATTATTCAGCATTTTCTACCACTGCAAAAACAAAAGAAAAAAATAAAAAAGAACAACCTACAGTGTAGGATTTACATATTTAAAAGACACATTTGTCTAAAACATACTCTACAGAAAAATTTGTATCTAATGATTATCATTTGTTAAAGCCTTGCATCATACCATATTGTTGGTTCAGTACCACAAAGAGATCAATATATTCTTTTCTTCCTTTTTTGAAACATATATGCTGTACATGTTTTTAAAGCAATATGAATGAGAGGTTGTGCTTTTAGTTACCACTATAGATCCAAGTGTGATTTCACCTTCCGTTACCTACAGATGACCCTGAGACTAGATCCCTGGAGTTATGGGCGGAGATATTTTGAGAGATGTGTTTGTCTGATGTAGGATGCCAAGAAACAGGACCCACGGCAAAACTGCTCAACTCTGTTAACTTCTGTTACTATAAATAAAGGCATGTGCCTAGTTTTGATACAGAATGGAATATTTTTTATACTTGTGATAATATCACACTGGACCAGTTTACTGTAACAAAGCCCTTGGTTTCTCCAGAAGGTGGTGCACCACTAGATGTACCTGTAAAATGCAAGGTAGGTGTTAATAATGAAAATGATTCATTTAATCACTCCTTGATTTTACTTTCCACAGTCACTACTAGCGGGTTAATAGAAAATGGAAGAAGAGGTAATGGTTACAAATAACCATAGGATAACATTCACCAGTAGCTAAGATCAAGAATTCAGATATTCAAAAGCTCTCTGAATAAGAAAGTTCTTCTCAGATGCCAACACAAACCAGGGTGATAAATACATAACATGTTAATGCAAACAAGGATTTGTTTAAAACATGATAGCTGCCTACATGCTAGATTGCTGCTAGTCAAGGGAACATCTAGCTACTGCCACTCTGATGTTCTCTACTTGAATACTGTACACACAGTATTACCTTGCATAGACAACTTCAGGGTTTCTTCCTGCTTCCTTCCCAATTAGATTTTGGTTTTTACTTTGAAAATTATCGTGTGTATAAAGAGAAATTTGTCTTGTTTTCTAAGAACTGAGAAAAAACAAGATGGATTAAAAATCATTTAGTGATTTGTTTTTTCTCTCCACTGAGGAAAAAGCAAGATTATAACCCTATAAATATGTTAAGTTGTGCTGAATTTTTTTCCTCTCTCTGACCCAAGGATACTTGTCCAATTCAGTTTGTATTAATGTCTGTTACTCAAAGTTAAACATTCCAGTTTATAAAAACTGATGTCATTCCATGACCACCAGTGATCTGATTCAGAGGGAAGACATAGTTTCATTTGGCTAAATGTTCAGTGAATGACTTTCAAAGCATATGGTTATGTGATCTGAGAAAGCATTGAATGTGGACTGTGTTCATGAAATGTCACATTTAATCAGCATAGAACTGATAGGAAATATCTATACTTTTCCCATTTCAAGAGGGATCTGAAAATAGGTTACGTTTTGAATAACGTGTAAGCTGCAGTAGAAAGTATCTGGGGTTTGCTTCTTGACATATTGGATTGGCGGGTTGACATTCAAAAGACTGGCTCTTTTTAGTTTGAAATTTGAAAATTTGAAATTTTGAGGAACTTTAATAAAATTAAATTGATCCCAATAAAAGTAGGACAAGCCCAGAAATTGTTTTGCCAGTCAGATAGCAACAGAGTTAAACCAATTTCTCCCCTAATAAAGGGTGGAAAATATGATGAAAGATTGAAGAATTGCCTGCTCAAGTCATTTTTCATTTGACTTTTCTGATTATTACGGATCTTTTAGAATTCTATTTTCCATTTGTGCCAATTACCTTATATCAAACAATGCAAATCAAGCTCTGCTGCAAACTCTATCACAAATCCAACTTGTGTGCAAATGGAATGGGGTCTTTCAAATTTGAAAATGAGCAAAGTTAGAGATTTCCAAAAAACTTCCAAAAGTTAATAGAAACTATCTTTATGTGGCAGCATTGTGTGAAGCAGTATTCAACTAATTGTCAAAAAAGAGGGAGAAACATTGAGCAATTAACAAGAGGGTTTTGTGATTTTGACTGCTCTTTTGTCAAAATAAAAGTTGGCCAAAAACAGCTGAGTGAAATGAAATTGTATTAAAATGTACCCATCCATGAAAAATATTTAGTTAAAAGATTTCGTTATTATTCATTTTATTGGAAGAAAAGGGAATGAATTTTCTTAGAGGTCCCATACTCTGATCCGTGGAACAATAGTTATTTCAGATATTTCTAATCATTCTTCCTAAAAAAAAAAAGAGTCCTGTTGACCCCAGTATATTGGGGAAATGCATTCTGTAACCACCTTTAGAGATTTGAAATCTATATAAGCCTAATAAATTCTCTGGAAAGTCCTGTAAATAAGAATCCTGTTTAATATTGTTTATCTTCGGGCTTCACTAATTTGTATGAGCAGAAAGCACTTCTTTTCATGCTATAAATTTTCAAAAACTAGAGCTCCATAGAACCCAGATTGGTCAACTTTAGACTAGAGTAGTACTCTTCTGAAGTATTCCCAAATCTAATATTTCTAATAAGAGTAAAATTACTGTTTGGCCTCCGATAGATTATCAAAAAAAATTGCCTGTGTCAGTGTGTAGATCATAAAAGTATATTGACCAGATATTTTCAGGGGAATTGGCACCTTTTTGCCTGAAGCATCCATCATAGTAATGGATTAATAGGTAATTGAATAGACATTTAATTTTCTACACTCCCACTATCTGAGCAGATCTTGGGTTCCTTTTTGTGCCTGCAAAGTTCTGGTATCCATTGACTGAAACGCTGGTGCTTTAGTACTCAGTTTCACAAAAGGATTCATGAATTTTCCCTCATGGCTTCTGATTACTCTTTGTTATATCAACTAGACCATGGTAGAGCATAAAAGCTCATACCAGCATAGGGGCCAACTTACTTGCTTAAATATAACATCTCTGAGTCATTTTCTTCCCAGAGGCTTTGTTTCAAAGTATCCCAGAAAGAAATACTGTTGTTTGGCTCAGCATTTCATCCCAGTGGTTTTCATTCCACTCTGGTTTTGCTCAACTTTCTGAGAAATTTTGCTTGTTACTGACAGCTCCCTATTAGGAAAAACACATTCAGAAGTTGCCCTACAGTATTTAGGATGGATTCTTTTCTTCATTATTCTGTCAAACATTCTGTGTTCCTCAGTTCTTACAGGAGTTTAGAAGTTGCAATCTTCTGTGACCCTTTCAAAAAGGATTATTTAAATGTCACTTGCATCGAGGCCTGACTTTTATCACTTTACTCTGGTACAAACACATGTATTTTTATATCAGAGGAACAAAAGAGAGAATGTGATCTTGGAGAAATAAAAGAGTAGAGTCCCATGTAAATTAACTTCTACTTCCAGGGTCTCTCTTCATCTTTGTGTCAAGGCATTTGTTTTAACTTCAGGGGATGTGCTCAGAAGCCATTCAGCACTGAATATGTCTTGAGGCTTTCTAGGAAAGAAAATAATTACATAATTTTCAGCTTAGAAGTCTAAGACCAAACATAAAGATATATGAAGAATTTAAGGAAGGTTAGAGGGAGACACTTGGATACATTTTAATCCTGTTTTCTTTCTTGCCAATTTTTATATTTATTATCTCCTACCTGAAAAAGAATCAGAGATTATGTTCTTCCTTGACTTTCACTGGTATCCTTTTTATACCTTTATTTCTATGACCCAGTCACCTATAGCTCACATGAGCTATCCCAAATGGATTTTGTGGCATCTGAATCTAGTAACAAAACCTTTGGAACCAAAGGCATTCATTCTACTCAGCACTTAGGTAAAGATTTATTATCTCTTACTATAATTAACATTCCCTGTTGGTTAGACTCATACATCATGTGCCTGGTAATTTCCACTGATTTTCCGCCATTGGCTTTGGGAGCTCCTTTCAGTTCCTTTCAGCTAAAACCCTTGATGTTTTTCTGATTGAGGAGTTTGGGAATTCTGCCTTTGGGTGTAGAAAGCCTTGAGGAATGAAATATTATTTGATTTGTTGATTTTTGAATTTCTATTTTGGTTAGGCAACAGAGGGTGTTTTCTGGTACTTTGGCAAACACTTGACATGAATCTCTCAGTGATGCTCCCCTTTTCGCCTTCAAAAGCCATTCCCAAAAGAGCCTTCTCATTTACACTCCAGCTGGGAAAGGACAGCTTTACAACATAGGTCTACAAGATGAAATGATAGCTGATTGCTGTGATCTTTAGCTCAATTAACCTAATAAACATTGGGTTCAGGGGCCATATGGCTAGGCTTGCAAGGTTTAGCCAAGTAAACAAGGTTTTAAATCAACAATTAATGACAGGTTTTCGACTCTGAAGTTGGTTTGTCTGTTTGGAGAACAGTTAAGTGTAACTGCATGTTTTTGCAAAAAAATGGTAGGGACTAGAACTTCCTTATCTTGTGTGAGATTTTTAAAAAATGGCCTAGGATGAAATGTTTCCAACAACAACAAAATACATAATTAAAATGTTTATAAAAGGCTTATTTTTCTAAAATAGGACTGGGGCTGATGTTACTCTTTCTAAATTTGGGAGTTTGATCAGGACAAGCTTGCATGCGTCCCAGACTGCCTTTCTCGAGTTTACCAAGGTCTTTTAATACCTCTTCTCCCTCCCTGACCCCCTTCTCCATGGAGAACATCCTGAATAGGAAGGAGAAAAAGCAGGAACTAAAGTCCCCTGAGACAGCCCACAGAAGGAGAAAAGCTTTGGTATTCCCCCACATACTTGCCTCCTTTCCTGATGCAGCAATTGAAATGATCCTTCACTCTCCTGCTCTGCCTACTCACCACTGTCACTTCTCAGCTGCTGCCATCCTCATCAATGAATGCTCTCTCCAGGGATAAGTCTTCTTTCATTGGTAACTGAGATTCTTGGGTAATTGTTAAACTGGAAATTGCTTTAAAAAAAAAAAACCCCTCCAGCTATCTCACATAACACTTTAAAAGTTAAGACTTACCATTCACATAATCACAAGCTGACAGCAATGTGCAGGTTGAGCGATTCTAATTTTTTTCCTCTCCCTTCCAGAAGCAGGTGGGTTGATATAATGCCAGCCTTAAATAGAAAGCTTTATTTATAGCCTTAGCAGAATGAGAAAAGAGCTGGCATAATCAAGAGAGTACTTCACGTTTTAAAGAAGACTTTACTTTTAATATGCAAAATAGTCATTAGAAGACAACAAAAAAATGCAAATTTGTTTTACTAAATTGCTTAATTCCAATAAAGTTCAAAAGATAACTGTCCATACTGATGATGGGTCAAAGACTTTATGCCTGTTCTAAAAGGACCAAAAAAAAAAATTTGGTTGCCATGTTAACTTCCTTTATTTTTTTGCACACCTCCTATTCTAAATTGCTTTAATATCTTTACACTGCAATATATTCAGTAAAATCTACAATACAATATAATCAAATAATTAAACAGGAGATTAATTCAGACTTGCAAAAAAATTTTTTTCATTCTTTACGATGTATGTCCAACAGCAAACTGATTTATATACGTATCTGTGTGATAAGAGATTGGAATTGAATCATGAACAAACTTTGTATAGAGGCTATTTGGAAGAAAACATAGTCTTTCTCCACAGTTATAAAATCAGGTATACCATAAACACCTGGATTGCTTCATACACAAGACAGTTGTCTTCAGGTTTTTCCCTTATAGTATAGAATGCCCCAAATCATAATTTCTATTGTTTATATATACATATATAAATATGTGGGGAAGGGTGGTTTGATTTTTTTGTGTTTAAATTATAACTGTTTTAAAAGTTGATAAGCTTGAGCAGGAGAAAAAAATGTGTATCTGTGTTTTCCTTTAATGTCTTTTATCAAAATGCTATTTTAAGAATATCCCATGATTGAAAGTTAATAACAAGCTAGCAAAACTTTTCCTAAAAAATGCCTGAAAGTTTTTGTTTTCAAAAAATTGATGCTAATGACAAAAGTATCTTGATTTA
Source organism: Mandrillus leucophaeus (assembly GCF_000951045.1). Classification (NCBI taxonomy): domain Eukaryota; kingdom Metazoa; phylum Chordata; class Mammalia; order Primates; family Cercopithecidae; genus Mandrillus; species Mandrillus leucophaeus. The sequence continues at coordinate 2,806,866 of NW_012104854.1, read as the reverse complement.
GGTTTGCATCTCATTAGCTATTATTATTGGTTAATTGTTGTGGGCATGTTTTTTTACATGTAAAAACAAATTAACTTATTAACATGTAACATAAGTTAGGAAAACATGTTTTCTTTGCTGATGAAAGGGCTTAAGCATCTGCCATCTCAGTTAAATTCATTAAAGTATTAAATGAAATGCAATACAACACAACTGGAGTCATATAAAAATACTTTCTTATTAGCAGAAGTAGGTTATATGAGTCTCACAGGGAACATGAGATACCACTGTATTAATTAGTAATCCCCAATACTGTCAGAGATGAAGCAGGTCCAGTGGAATCTCATTCAAATGCTAAAGTGAGTGGAGACAACTCAGAGAGGATTCAAAAGGCAGGGTATCGAGCTACAGAAAGTTACAAAGGCGTCATAGTTCAACCTGCTGGGCATCCGAATTTATGTAATATCAACCATACTCTACAGATATTCTACTTTAGTAGAGCTAAATCCTGTATCACTTGCAAAAGTCTCCAAATTCGTGTGAATTAATTACATAAGCAAGTAATGGGCATAACTTAAGGCTTAAAATCTATTTGAGCAAGAACTGAAGGGTTCAGCAAGACAAACATACAACACCACCACCAAGTTTTTCTTTCTGAATTAGCCTTCACTCAGCCAAACGATTCAAAACATTGTGTCAAGTAGGAAGGCACAAAAAAATTAAAAAGAGAAACATCTTTAGTCTTCAAGCAAATTGAAAAAAGGGAAAGGAAAAATTGTCTAGTGTTAAAGAGGAAATGAATTGAAAATTGTTAAACTCCTCTTGGGCTGCGGGTGAAGGTGCCCTCTCTTTACCTCCGTACTTGAGGGAATGGGCTTTAGGGAGATGTGTTCAGGCAGGCGTCATATCTAGGGTATCATCTTCACTCTCCTTGTGGCTCATTAGATGGTTTCCAGTGAAGAAGGAGGAGGTGGAGAAGGAAGCAGAAAGCTGACAGTCATGGTACCTGGAAATCACTTTCTTAGATAACAAGAAAGCCTGGGATTCACCTCCAGGAAGCAACACACACACAAATACTGAGACTGTTAGCAAGAAATCAGAAAAGGTCCCTTTGCTGTTGTTGTTGTTGTTGTTGTTGTTTTTCCTTTGAGATGGAGTCTCACTCTGTCGACAGGCTGTAATGCAGTGGCACGATCTCGGCTCACTGCAAACCTCCCCATCCCAGGTTCAAGCCATTATCCTGCCTTAGCCTCCTGAGTAGCTGGGATTACAGGCGCCCGCCACCACGCCCGGCTAATTTTTGTATTTTTTTAGTGGAGACGGGGTTTCACCATGTTGGCCAGGACGGTCTCGATCTCCTGACCTCGTGATCTGTCCACCTCGGCTTCCCGAGAGTGCTGGGATTACAGACATGAATCACTGCGCCTGGCTTGCTATTCTTTTTTTTTTTTTTAATTTATTTATTATTATTATACTTTAAGTTGTAGGGTACATGTGCATAACGTGCAGGTTTGTTACATATGTATACTTGTGCCATGTTGCTGTGCTGCACCCATCAACTCGTCATTTACATCAGGTATAACTCCCAGTGCAATCCCTCCCCCCCTCCCCATGATAGGCCCCGGTGTGTGATGTTCCCCTTCCTGAGTCCAAGTGATCTCTTTGTTCAGTTCCCACCTATGAGTGAGAATATGCGGTGTTTGGTTTTCTGTTCTTGTGATAGTTTGCTAAGAATGATGGTTTCCAGCTGCATCCATGTCCCTACAAAGGACACAAACTCATCCTTTTTTATGGCTGCATAGTATTCCATGGTGTATATGTGCCACATTTTCTTAATCCAGTCTGTCACTGATGGACATTTGGGTTGATTCCAAGTCTTTGCTATTGTGAATAGTGCTGCAATAAACATACGTGTGCATGTGTCTTTATAGCAGCATAATTTATAATCCTTTGGGTATATACCCAGTAATGGGATGGCTGGGTCATATGGTACATCTAGTTCTAGATCCTTGAGGAATAATGAAAAGCTTGCCCCTAGAGAGAGAATTTCTTCTTGAAAATTTTCTGTTAATGCCAGAGCTGTTCTGGTCAGAGTTGCATGTCTGACAGTGGGCTTTTATTTTATGCTACTAAACCAGTAAGACTAAAACAAGAGCCATCTCCCATAAACATAGTTTTGAATGTGTTGGGTAGACATCTCGCCAATCAATATTAGGAGTTAGCTTGTCCAGTAAACTCACCAATCAGAGGGATAAGATGGTCCCAATACTTCAGGACTTGTACTTAAACAATGGGAAGAAGATAATATAATGAAGTGAAAGCTAAACATACTTTTAACTCAGTGGCCTGGCTTCTGGCTCTGCACTTTAAAGACTTTCTGGTCATGTATTACTTCATAAATTTAGAAGTTCATCATAGTTTTGTGTTTGTTTGGTTTCTTCTTTCATTTTTCTCAGTCATGATCATACTGCCCTTGCTAGATGGCTGTTAATGTTTTTGTGTTGTTTGATACAGTCGAAATAAAAATTAGGAGTTTATACCTACTCCCTTTAAGGCAGATAAGCTTATTGTACAACCCTATATTCTTTTCTTAATTACTTCATTATCAGACCTAAAACACAGTACATGAAGATTAATGTAGAATAAAGCCAAGTTAAGGAGAAAGTTGAGAAACCTGAGAGGAAGTTTACCTACTATTTCTGCCACGGATAGGTGGAAAATCTGAAAACACTGGCTTCTAGGGCTCGTCACACTGGTGCCTTTCATCAACTTTTATAAGCAAATGCAAAAATTATGACCCTCTATCACAAAAAATGGATTAGGAAGGAGATCCCTTATTATAGCTATGCAGGCATTGTTTTATTCCATAACACTGTCGTTGGTAAATCAGGACATGTCAAACTCTCAAAATAGTATATGTGTATTAATGGCAGAATGACACGTATATACATATATATTACTAAGAACCATCTGGAGAAAAGATAAGGGAAAAGATAAGGCAGATGGAAAATATGTGGATTCTCACTATTCTGTTTGTCTGCTAATAAAGAAAACTAAGAACTCACCTGAATCACTACAGAGTCAGGGTCTCAGAGATGAAAATCCAAGGAGAGTCTCTACAAAAAGAACAGACTGCTAGAGAGCATACCTCTTTGATTGAAATACCTAAATCTTTTGTGTGATTGTAAAAGTTATATCTATAGTGAATAATTTTGTATTGTCACATTGGGAGATAAATTTTTTTACCAGATCCCCATCTAAGGCAGAAGTAACATTTATGTGAACCCTTTTCTAACTACAACATCACTATTCATATTATTTCCAAGCACAAGAGATAAAGTATGCTAGTACCATAGCACAGAGGCAATTCACTACATCTAGTCTATTCCTTTAGCCATGGGCTATTAGCTGGATGTACAAAAGACTAATAGGTTACATCCATTCTATACATGCAGGGCTCTCATAAAAGTTAAACAAACACTTCTTCAAACCCGCGCACACAAATCCATACTGTGGCATCCAGAGTTTCTTTAAGCCTCACACTGTATCAGTACAAACATCCTACAGGGAATTAATTCACTGAGCACAGAACAAATGTGTAATGCAAAGAGATTACCAAGTCAGCTCCACCACCTTGATTTATATAAGCTCTTCTATTTTAGCAACACCTGGAGAATCCAGTGGTCTGTGCTTCAGTGGTCTCAAGAGCTCTTCATGGCACTGCTGTAAGAAAGTTGCTGGCTTTAATGCAGGGCTGGTTTCAATACAGGACAGCTGTTTTCTGCTGTGAGTCTTCTGGGGAAAAAAAAAGGGGTTCACAGAAACTGAAAGTAACTGAAAAATGTATCCTGGCTGGTGAGTCTAGGGAAGAGTAGTTCATTGTTCTGGTGGTTGAATATATTTTCAAAAGAACATTTAATAAGAATTGGAGAACAAGCATTTCAAATAAATGGCAATGATCATATAAGCATATATAAGAGAATTTAATTGTAGAGGCAAATGGATGTTTATGCATATCACACTTCCTCTAATATTGATCTTAAGTTGGTTTCCAAATTGATAAGTAAATACACTGTATATTGAAAATGATTTTAAATGTCTATTTATATCTTTTAAATATCGCCAATAATTAGCTTAAATACATGCCCTCAGAATATTCAGGAATCTACTCAGTTCTTTCCTTCTCATCCTTGATTAGAAGTTAAAAATCATATTTCTCTAGCTTTGTTTTAAAAGATACAGAAAATTTAATTTTCCACTTATCCAAGCACAATCTCCTTTCATTCATTTACTCATTTAATTATGCAACATCTACTGAGTATCCACTATCATAGTAATCAAGCTGCCCATCACTGAAGTCATTATCAAACTGTTGTTCAAACATTAATCCTGTGTTTCTCCACATTAACTCCTTTGGCTTCCATATTGATTGCAACTTGTGTCTCATTCTATCATCTAAATCATGTGGTTTAGAGATAGGCCTTAGTGTCCACCTGGCCAGGCACAAGTCTGGCGTTAAGGACCTACCTGCTTCAATGATCCACTCTCAGGGAGTCAGAACAGTTAAGTACTAAAAAGACAAGGATCTGGAGTGAGAGTCCCTAGGGCTGTGTCACTGGATTCATGTTTCTTTATGGGCAAGCTACTTAACATCTCTGCATCCCCATCTCTCAAAATAACCATAACACTACCTACCTCACAAGGGTGCTGTGAGGCTTACCATGAAAAGCATGAGGAAATGGTATATAGAATTGGGGACCTAGTAGAAAGGTGCTACAGGATTAGAGTAACTACATGTCATTGAGTATTGAACCCTGCTTTCCCTGGGAGCCCCAGGTTTGCCAGAATATGTCTAATCTCTTTATGGCTAGAATCTTAAATGGTGTTGGCCATCGATTGGCTTGGGTTATCTTTAATGTCATTGACTTTTACAAAATTCATAACAACACCTCTTTCTCAGAGACGCTGGATTGGAAAAATTATTAAATTAATTTTAACAAAGGAGAACAAAAATGATTCACTTCCAGGTGCTGGGTGTGGGGGAACAGTTATTTATTTCAATATGAAACAAGAGTTTGAATGGATATCTTCAAGGGGATGCATTTTATTGGAGACATTTATTGCCTGGGGCTTTCTGTTTTCAGTCTGACTCCCCAGCTTTCTGTATCATTGTTTTAACATACATCCCCTTTTCTCCTTTATTGGAAGAGAAGCTATAATTCTCATTTCATGATAATTCTTTTCAGTCTGTTTTGCTCAAAGGACAAATTCTTTTCAACAACTATTGTAATTATTTTCTTAGAGGGCCATTTTTAATTGCCATATTGTTTAGCTAAGCCCTATTGTCTTGGTGTCCTTCAGAACTGTCAGTTGCTTTAAAATATAGGGGTGGGAGGGGGAGCTGATAAGCACATTGTTGTAATTGATTTGTATGTTTGAATTGTCTTATCAGAAAACAAGGTTATGAATTTCATCTGTTGAGACACAAAAATAAAATACTTTCTTAAAAAATTGTATTTTGTTGAATGTTCTAAAACAGCATTTATGCCTCTCATCTTTTGAATATTTCATTAATAGTGTTGCATTATTAATCACATAATAGAAGCCTATCCTTCTCCTACATCTATTATTATAGCTCAGTCCTTTACTACACAAACTTGGGAAACAGTAAAATAAAGTTATTCAACATGTAGAATTGAAGCAAATCATGAAGAGCCCATTCTAAGGGGTCTGAATGTAAGGCTGACCATGGAATGGCATTGAGACAGATAGATGGCTGTGAAAAATAGGACCTCCAAGGCCTACTCTTCCAATGGAAAATATCACCATAAGTGACGGGAAATGGCCAGAAGATATTATTTCTGTCAGTCAAGAAACTAAGAAATGAGATGAAAATAACTGAGCTTCATTTCTTTAAGTGCTCTGGTTCAAGATTTTGTCATATTAATTTAGAGAAACTTTAAAATATTGTTGGTATCTTAGTCAGTTCTGGCTGCCACAGTAAAATACCACAGACTTGGTGGCTTAAACAACAGAAGTTTTTCAGCCTTCTGGAGGCTGGAAAATCTAAGGTCAAGGTGCCAGCAGAAGAGTGAGTATCTAGTATCTAGTAAGGGCTCTCTGCTTGGGTTGTAGATGGACACCTTCTCTCTTTGTCCTCACAGGGTCTTTCTTCAGTGCATACAGAGGGAGAGAGAGAGTTTCATTTTTTATAAGGCCACCAGTTCTATTAAATTAGCACCCTACTTTTATGACTTCATTTAATCATAATTACCTCCTAAAAAAGCTATTTCAACATACAATAACATTGGTGGTTAGGGCTTCAATGTATGGATCTGAGAGTGACACAATTCAGTTCATAGCCATTGGTTTCTGCACATTGATCAAAATGCTACGTCATAATGAGTAGGAAGGATGTTATAATGAAGGCAAGTTAAAGTCAATATAAACAAGCAAATATGGAACAGAAAAGGGTTTCAACTAGTAAATATTCTTCTCTTTATTGTACTTATTTTATTACTCCTTGACACTTCAAGACTCTGACCAAGTTGTCGCTAATTTTCTGCAATGGCATATGACTTTTCATTCTATAACACTAAAGTCCTGATTTCTCACAACATATCCCCAGGGCTATGTTCCCACTTACATTCCTTTCTTTCTTTTCTCTTACTCAGTATCATTAGTCAACTAACTTCTTTCTGAAATACCTATCACTCATCTGATGCTCCTCCCAAACACATCAAGTTCTCCTTTGATTACGTCCCAACACATGCTAAAACAATCACTATACAAGGGAAAAAGCGTGGTGATATTCCCTTCATGATCCAAATAGACTCACTATCCTGGACAGTTTGTGCCATTTTCAGTATGTAAATAGGCTCATCTATGTGAGTCAAGGGATGGGCTGTTTACTTGTTCTCCATGGTTATTTCAGTATGTAAACGTTAATCAAAGTGTTCAGGTCTAAATAAGCACTGTGGTGTTTACTGGTTTACTGAGGCTTTTTGCTTGTCCTGAAGAGTCCTGATGATTGAAATGTAGAGACCCAAACTGTCTGTTTGAAGAAGATAACTGCCTAAATTAAAAGTTGTTCAAGATGCATACAAGTTCCCCTGTAGCTATTTCTATTGGTTTTGCAGATAGCACAGAGTCAGGTGTCAGGCGCAGTGTGATAAGCCAGCATATGTCGAATTCACTCATGTTCCCTGAAGTTCCCGGAGAACAAAAATGCTGGGTTGGAAACAAGTTCACAGAGACTTATCCCACACACTGGAATAAAAAATTCCAGAAACTGGGGAACGGTCAGGGAGGAAGGGTTAGGGTCCTCATGTAAAACAACCTTACTTTGTCAGAGATTTATTTGTGTTTACTAAGCTAGACTCCCTCATATGAAACACTCTGCCTTTTGCCTTTTGTGAAGGTGAAAGGAGCTGAGGGTCCTGGCCTACCTTGGTGATGGCAATTCCTAAGGCTGGAATTTGAATTCCTAAACCTCTCAGGTCCTATTTGTATACATCATTAGTTAATGAAGCTTCTCAAACATTACTCTTTCAAAGGGACCGTAAAAAGACATGTGATCCTGAAATAATTAACAAGGGTGCCATTTTGATTTTCCTAATTATAAAAGTAATATGTGCTTACTCAATGAGAAAATTTGGAAAAAAGTCAGAAAAAATATTTTATACTCCTGTCTTTCAAAGGCAATCACAGCCATTGTTATAATAGAATGCCTTTTGGTCTTTTCAAAGTAATAAAATGGGTTTTAAAATCAAGATTTAAAATGTTTCACTACCACACCACAACTCCTTTCTACCTCTGCTCTTTCTTTTTCTCCTCCCTCCTGCTGCTTCTATTCTTCCTTCCCTTTTCCCTTACTCCTTTCCACTAAGCATTCCAATGCCTCTTGTAAAATGTCAACAAAGTGACTTCTGCTCCCAAAACAGAAATAACTTGCCTACTTTCTCATCCAGAACCTCAGATAAGGGTTCTGAGAAAATCCTCTACAGTGATCGTGATGTGAGTTGTATCCTTAAAAGTTCATTTTCTTTAACACAATTTACTCAGGCCAGTCTTTAGAGTTCTCTGTGAAATTTACAGATCCAAACAAGAGGCAATAATACCTACCAATTACTGGACACCTATGTATCTGGCACTTTACAAAAGCTGGCTTGTTCATCTTCCCCATAGCCCCAGACATTCACATTATCTTTTCTTTGTTACCGGATTTTCACCTCAAGCTGTCTAATTCCAAAATCCATCCTCTTTCCACTCTGCCATGCTGCCTCTCAACTCCGAAACTTTTCTAGGTAGAACAAAACCTTGCAATCATTTCACAGAGGGGCCTCTGATTATCGTGCCGTACACGTGCCATGCAGCTTCCAGAGCTCCCTTTGCTGTTAGTTGAGATTCATTTCCTTTTTGTGCTTTCCACTGACAGCAGTTGTGGATCTCTTATTCATTCCCCTGGTGTTGTCTGCAATAATATCCATCCAGGTGAACTCTCTTACTGCTAATGTGGGCCTAAGGAGGGATGCTCTGAAAATACAATTGTAATCTAGTATTAATTAAAAATTAAATTCTAATACAGTGCAATCTTTGGTTGCCTGCTTATAAAAGCCTATTGACTGTCTTAAAGGGCACAGGGTCATTTTTCTTCCCCTGAAATTAACATCTTGTGATTGCACAGCTAACACAGGGAAAAAGATTCAGTCCTCATCACCTTCAAAAATCTTCTACTTTCATGTTAATAAAGTCCCTTTTTATTAGCTAGCTTGGAAAAATTGGTCATGTAATCCAAATACAACAGAGCGGTCTGCTTTTCTTCCGACATATTTTTCATGATTGGAATGAATTTTCCTGGAATTGAAGTAAAAGATAAAACTAGATTGTCACCCGTAGGAAGAGAAAACCACATCTGCTTTTTTTTTTCCTTAATAGGACATCATCTCTATCCATTCTGCAGAACTTCAGTTTCCTACAGAAGGGAGGTGAATCTTGGAGTAACTGAAACAAAGGAGCATGTTTGCCCAATTAGAAAAGACTGGGTATTGAATAAGGCTGGGAATTTCTGTTAATTGGGGTAGGAGAGAGATAGAGACCACTCTCCCTCCAGAGGTTAATGGTGCAGATGAACATGGTGTGGCAACTCTGGCCCAAGCACCACAGCTGCCTTCCCCAGGAGGATAGAAACTCCCTTCCAACTACCAGGAGAGTAAAGATCATTAACAGTGTCTGCCTGCTGGTGTTGAATAAAGCAACCCAAGCATGCCACTGGAAATTCATCTCATTCAGAGACAGATAAGCAGAACGGCATAGAGTAATTCCAACACAGAAAGCTTAATATATTATTTAGGCTTCCAATTAAACGCTTGCTTGTTAAGCAGAGACAAGGCCACTTGTCCTTGTGTGCTTTTGCAATCTCTACAGTGCAGCATGGATTATTGATGTTCCTTCTCATCTCTGTCATTTTACCATCACATGCTTTCATGTGTCAGCCTTATTACACACAAAGTACCTTTTCCAAATTCCTTATATTTTCACATGTCCGGTTGGTATATGGAAAAATCTAAAGAAAGGGGCCCATTCTTGGGTGCTTTCAGTGAGATTGGAAAGTGGATTGACACCTGGCCTCCTTGTAAATCATTTGCTCAAGTATTTACTCAGTGCCTACTCTGTCAGCCCACACACTAGGCACTGAGGCTTCTGCACTAAACAAGACACCTGGAAAAGGAGGCAACAAGTCACTGCCTGTTCTTCAGCCCCTGCTCTATCTGGAAGCCATTCAGCAGACTGGCTTTTATTCAAGCCACTGCCACCTTTGTAAGGTGGAAAACAAGGTTGGTGTATCAGTTCTGCCATGGGAAGCTGGGCCAGGCACATAGCCCAGTTTGAAATAGCAAGGAAAAGACCTTAGGCACAAACACTTGGTCACAAGTTCAGCTTTACTACCAAGGAGCAGCTCTGCTGGGCAAAAAGTCTCTTTGGAGAATGTCCAAAATGAAAACTTTTAGGATTGGGCTGATACAGACACTTTCCATTTTAGAAATACCTTCTGGAAAATGAAGATAAAGTGATATGTAATGGATCCCTTCCTCTGTCTTATAAAACTACTTACAATGGTGGTAAACAGCTCTCAATGTCAATAACCCCTTGGTGGAAGAGGAGCCTAACACAGAACACTGCATATAATATGTGCTCAATAAATGTATGCTGGATTAATGGGTGCATGACCTAGAAAGACAGGGCACATGGTGACCAATCATATTCACAGACAAGGAGTAAGAGTTTATTTATATGTATCTCTTTAATAAATTGTTCACTTTTTGTGGAGTTTATTGGTATATATTTTTAATTATACAATTTACGTTTACTTTAGAACCACTAGGAAAAACAGATTTAAAAAACAGAAAAATTAACATTTTTAATCATTCTAACATGAAGAGATAACATTGCTAACACTTAGATGGTTACATTAACATAAGTATATATTATTATTTATATGTATATATATGTATTTTTAGTGGGCTCATATTTTATTTTTGCTTAGCATTTTATTGTGAATCTCTTTCACAGAATTCCATTCTTTAATTATACTGTAATTTAACCAAAATACTACTATTGGATATTTTGGTTGTTTCAGATGTTTTATCTGATAATAACTTACTATGTACTGAATACCTTAGGAAATAAATCTTCATTCATGCTCCTAATTACTTCCTGAAGTTAAATTATTAGAAATAGAATTACTGGGTCAAAAAGTAATGCAATTTTTTGAGGCTTTTTAGTGATAGATTAACCTCCAGAGAGGTACCAATTTACAAATTGACCAAAAGGGTACAAGATGACTCTCTTCCCTAACCCCTCATGAACTATTCTAGATTTTGATCAAAGCAGCATCTATAATAAAGGTTGTCATTCTTTCCTTTTACATGAAGCACACTTTGATCCCACCTGACCCCAATTTATTGCCCTATGATGATACTGGACCATTTGTTTGCAAAGGTTTTTTTCAGTCATGTAATTTACTCTCAAGTTCTTGCATTAAAGAGGCATGTGCCTAACAGGTCTTTTCTAATTTATTAACTGGTAAAATAAAAATACCAGTACTCACTCAACTGCAGGCAAGAAGTTTCAGTTATTCATTTACTCAATAAGCATATATTGAGTATCTTCAATGCACCAGGCACTCTTCTAGACTCTAATACGAAAACATTGAACCAGATAGATAAAATCTCTAACCACGAAGAGCTTCTATTTTGATAGAAAAGAAAGAAAATTTGCAAATAGATATACTGATATATTAGGCTTTCTATCGCCACCCAAATCTCATTTTGAATTTTAATCCCCATAATCCTCACATGTCAAAGGAGAGGCCAGGTGGAGGTAATTAGATCATGGGTGTGGTTTCCCCCATGCTGTTCTTCTAATAGTGAGTGAGTTCTCATGATATCTGATGGTTTTATAAGGGGCTCTTCCCCATTCACTCTGCACTTCTTCCAGCCGTCTTGTGAAGAAGGTGCCTTGCTTCCCCTTCACCTTTTTGTAAGTTTCCTGAGGCCTCCCCAGCTATTCTGAACTGTGAGTCAACTGAACCTCCTTCCTTTATAAATTACCCAGTCTTGGACACCTCTTTATAGTGGTATGAAAACAGACTAATACGTATACAATATCAGGTAGCCATTAGTGCTACTTGTTGTTCTAGATAGGCTACTCAGAGACGCCCCCTCTGAGGAGACACCTGAACAGATACTGAGTGATCAAGCCATGCTTTCATCTGAAAGAAGGAAAAGCAATGTGCAGAGGTCCTGGAAAAGAAGTGAGCATGGCATGTTCACAGAACAGCAAGAATGCCAGTAGTAGTACTGGAGTAAAGTGGAAAGACAGTAAGCAACAAAATTGAAGAAGGGGTCAAATTAAGTAGGGTCTGGCAGGCTATTTAGCAGACTTTGAATTTTCTTCCAAGTGATGGGAGACATTGAAGGGCTTTCAACAGGAATGCAGTGTGGCCTGATTTACATTTTCCAAAGCTCCTTTGGGCTGTTATGAGGAGAAAAGCCTTTAGGCCAAGAGTGGAAGTAGGAAGATGAGTTGGAAAACTCTTGTAAAAGTGTAGGCATCTAGTTATTTCAAGCCCTTCAATCCTGTTTTGGAAGGAGGCAAGAAATTAAAAGTGATATGAATACTCATGTTTAAAAGGAGAATCCCCTGGCTCAGGGACTAAAGGATGCCTGGTCATCTCCTTATCATCACTTCCACTATCTATCAAATTGGTTTCCATGTATAGAGAAAGTCATGAGGATTGCTAATGCACAAGGGAACTCTGTTGGCACAGACAATGCATGATCCAGTATTGTTAAGCATGATCTGTACAAAAAGCCTGAACCAATGTATTTTCCTAAGGAAGAAGCTGAATAACTGAATGGTAATATAAGGGAACTATGGGCTGCCCCCTTTCCCTGTGACCCTTGGTCTGTCTTACCAACCAGGGCTCTAAAATAAGAACTGAGTTGAAAACAACAGTATTGCTAACATGAGAGACTAGTTATTGAGCTACTTATAATCAAATGCCTGTTAGAAAATATGGAAAAACTAAGAGTTTATTTCTAGTTCTAGAAACCTGTTCACTGAATACTCTTTAAACTTTGTTGCAAGGGGGATAGACAGGATTAACTTTATCATCTTAAAGCTGGTTTGATTTTTAAAGTACATAAAAATGGGACATGGTATATTTCCTTTAAAATAACACACAAAAATTAAAAGAACTACTGAATCCACAAGGGCATATGCTCAGCAAAAGCCTTGGGGAAACCAAAGCATTTGGGTCTCTGTATGTATGCCTTTTTATTTTTAAGTTTTTCCTTTTAATTCCTTCTGACATGAATGTGTAATGCTGAGAATTTATGCTAATGAAGAATGTGTCCACAAGATGTATAATGCATGCCTTTTAATTAGTTCTGCTGCTATAATTTATTAACATTTTGCCTGTGCAGTACTATTACAAAGAATCAGCAGTGAAACACTGTATGCATCCAGTCCCTGTAGGAACCAAAAAAAAAAAAAAGCACTGAACATTGCCATTGTATAACATCTGCACTGCCAAAGTGAGCCTCTGTATTCCTATTGAAAATCTGTTGGGAGGTGCTTTAAGCAGCCTGGAAAGAAGCAGCAGAAATAAAAAACAAAATGAAAGACCAAAAGGCCCAGAGGAATGAATACAGGAAATATTATAAGGGGAGGGAGAAAGATCAAGATAAGCATGAGGAGTGTGAAAACAACCACAAGTCCACAGGAATCTGGGGCAGATGGAAGAGGTGAAAGTAAAAACTGAGAAAATAGGAAGTACAAACTGTACATACATGTATGTATAGACATCTGTGTGCATGCATGGATGTATATGTGAGCACGTGCACATATCAAATTGTGTGCAGGGTAACGATCACATATATAGAAATGTAAGACACCAGCATTAACACAGATATTTGCTGATTAAGTAAGTTCACCCAGGGCCATCTTCATCTAATTCAGCATCTCTAGCAATCACCTCCTACCCTCCACCCCCACCCAGGTAAAAGGAAGAGGCATTCATCATTCATTCCTCAGCCACATTCTCTAGCCACATACAAAGAGTGTACTATGTGTCAACCCTGTGCTAAGTAATTGACTTCCATGATGTGTCTCTTCTGGTTTCCTTCCATCTTTCTATGATATCCTTATCAGCCTCCTTTGCAAGTTTATCCTCTTCCATTCTGCTATTAAATGTTTAAGTTCCTCAAGGCTCAAACTTAGCCCTTCTTTGGTTCTTACACTATGCTCCTCCTTGGATAATTGTATCTACTTTAGAGGGTCTGAAGAAGGCGTATTTCTATGTTTCAGGTTGCAGTGGGGTAGAGGGTAAGCAAACAGGGAGTTCAGGTGTTTTCAGCACAGAATAGGAGAACAGATAAACATAGAAACCTGACTCAAAGCCTGGGCCATGCCCGGGCGCCGTTGCTCACGCCTGTAATCCCAGCACTTTGGGAGGCTGAGGCGGGTAGATCACGAAGTCAGGAGACCGAGACCATCCTGGCTAACACGGTGGAACCCCGTCTCTACTAAAAAAACACAAAAAATTAGCCAGGCGTGGTGGCGGGCGCCTGTAGTCCCAGCTACTCGGGAGGCTGAGGTAGGAGAATGGCGTGAACCCGGGAGGCGGAGCTTGCAGTGAGCCGAGATCTCGCCACTGCACTCCAGCCTGGGCGACAGAGCGAGGCTCTGTCTCAAGCGGGGGGGGGGGGGGGGAAGGCTGGGGCCATGCAAGGAAGCATTTCTGGCATAAATGATTTCTATTCAGAGACAGTCATATGAAAAGTGGATGGGAAAAAGATGTTCCAGGCTAAAGGAATAACCTGTGCAAAGGACTTGAGGAAAGAAGGGCTGGGCATTTTCAAGAATTGTAAATAGTTCAGGAGAGTGGGAAGGGGAACTGTAGGTTGGGAGATTAGCAAGTGGCAGGATCAGCAAGCAGAGGCCAGATCATGAAGACCTCTCTTGAGACAGTTGGTTTGAACACAATTTAGCAAGTTTACTCATTTGAGCACTTCTTCCAGACCATGCAGCAAAATGAAGAACATGAATTTTCAAGTGAGGGAGATGGTAGACAGGACTTTTCCCCCATGCTATTCTTTAGCTAAGTATCTATTCATATCCTAGGTATTTAACTGAAAACCTGTTAGATATAGTCTAAGAGTTACTGGCCAAGATAAATACATTTGAACTTGCTCTCACTTCTCCATAACCGGCCCCTCAGCCTACCTATTCCGATACTGTAAATGCATAGTCACCCTCACTGTCCAGCAGTCCTAGTGTTTCTTTTCCTTCTTTTCATGATCATCTCATTCTTCCATTCCCGTAACACTGATTTCAAAACTTCACCTCTCTAATGCCCAGTCTTTTCCCCTATTTCTCTTCCCTCTCAGCAGATAACTTGTACTTTACAGAGAAATTAGGCACCATCAAATGGGAAGGCCTCAGTTTCCTGCCAAACCTCCACACCCCACATTTACATTCACCTCCCTCTTATCACAGTAAAGGAGCTGTGCAGCCCCCTACCTATTTGAATCCTATCCTTTCTTATTTAATTAAATTTTCACTGTATAGTATCCCTTCTCACAATGTCTCTCATTAAAACACCACCACCACCACCAGCACCCACTAACCCACATTTCTCCCCAGCAACTAATCTCTCTCCTTTTTGTAACAGAATTTTTCAAATAATTTGTCACCATGTCTCTGTCTCTGTTGTTCACTTCCCAGTCTTTCTTTCGTTCACATTCATCCACCAAAGCAGCTCTTGCTAAGGATCACCAATGCCTCTTGAATACAAAATCGAAGGGACATTTTTTTGAGTGCTGCTCTTATTTTACCTCTCATTAGCATTTTATGCTGTTAACAACACCCATTGCCAGAAACACTTTCTTCCCTTGGCGTCCATGACAAGACTCATGGTTTCCTTCTACCTTTCTATGATCTCCTTATCAACTCCCTTTACAGGCTTATCCTTTTCCATTCCAGTATTAAATGTTTAAGTTCCCTCAAGGCTCAAACTTAACCCTTCTTTGATTCTTAGTCTATACTCCTTCTTGGGTAAATATATCTATTTCTATGTCTTCAATTACATTCTGAAAATCCCTTGAATTCTATATGCTCCTCCCTGTCTTCATTGCCACCAAGCTGCCACCTTTTTCTTCTCGCACTATTGCTGCAGCCCCTAAACTAGTCTTCTGTATCTTATTTGTCACCCTTAACAATGTGTTGTCCATGCCACAGGTAGAGAAAATTTTGTATAACAAATTTGGCAAGGTCAAAACATTTCCCTTTGCCCTCCACCTCCACACACACACACACACACACACACACACACACAATATTTAAACCACTTTCCTGGCTCTTTCTCATTTTTAGGATAAAGACCAAAAATACCTGACATGGTCAATAAGGCACTATATGCTCTGGACCCTGCCTATATCTCTACCCTCATTTCATACTTTTCTTCCCCATTAATCTCTATGCTTCACTATGTTATTATTCATGTTAGGTTTCTCCATATTATTTCTCCCACCACAAGGTCTGCACATACTCTCTTCCATCTGCTTGGAACACACTTGCCCCTTCCTCCTTCATCTATTAAATGTCTTCTCATGCCTTAACTCTCAGCTCAGTTGTAAATCCTTTAGGGAAGGCTGCTGTAACAACCAGGCTCACCATTCTAAACTCTGAAGCCAGAGATAATCACTGGTCTTATTACTTAGCTCATCATCCACAAGCAGCTATATTGACAAATATTATAAGGAGTAACTAGAAATGGATATAGTCCCAGCTTGGAGAAAATACAAAGTTGAATTATTAGTTTTATAACGTATAAACATTTCTTTTCACTGACAACCCAAATACCACACCTGGGAACTCAACAGTGGAGGTGTGGAAGGTACCTCTTGAGATTACATTTAATAGTCTATATTCAAAGTGTTTGCCTCTTGATTTCATACTTAGCACTCTACTGGTCCACAGGTTTAGTTCCCATGGGAGAGACATTTCTACCACAGCACAGACAATATTTCCACTAAATGATAGTTGACTTGCACTATGGGTATTTCAGAACCTTATGCCTTATATAAAAAATGGGGGGCATGGGATTGACTTTGTATGATTGACACAATAGCAGAAAATGTTGCTGTTGGCCATGAGGAATTTGAACCCAGAAGATAACCTAAACTACCTCCTGCTTCACTCTGCTTACCTTAAGAGCAGACTCTCTCAAACTTCACGTAGGTAGGACTACTATGAACTTTGCCTTCTCAGAAATAAATATTTGTTACCATACTAGGCAAAGAATCTTGACCACCTGAGATGCTGGATAGAGAAAAAGAGGAGGTGGAGAGGCCAATATAACAGGGCATGAAAATAGTAAATGCTAGTTATGGCCTCCTGACTTATACTGTGGGAACATGCTAATGCATATGCCTGTGTGTCCTTACTTCTTCTCTTCCCTATTGTTTCCTCTCTCTGCTTATATTAGATATGTTGATGCTGGTGAACTTTCCACCTTTAGTCTGTATGGTGTCAAATATTGAGGCAAATTTAGGACAGAACAAAAGGGGAAAGAGACATTACCCAAAGATCCTGGATATGAAGAACAGAGATACCACATTACCTCTGGATGAGTTCTAGAGATAGACAGTTCTGGCATCTGGTTCATTTATTCATCAATTCAGCAACACACACCTAAAATAAATATAAATCTACTTATGGTAATTCACAAAGCACTATGTCAGGAGAGGTGATTTTCAGTGTTCATTCTTGAGATCTCTCCAACAAGCCACAGCAACACTTTGCACCACCCAGGGTATGGGAACTTTGTGTTTGCTAAGCCCTTTCATAAGCAAGGACAAGAATATCAGCAGCACATAATTACATTTCCTGCCTCTTAAATCACAGCTGTCTTTATATGAATGTCATACACTCTGTTTCAATCTTTGCATGTTTTATAGTTTGTGATTTTTTCTGTAAAGAAAGGTAGCTAGGTAAGCCCATCATAAATTTCAGAAAAATCTTCTGCATTTTTAATATACAGCAGAATCTGAACTGCTGGTAGAGACACGAGAGGGATCAATACATATTTCCCTGGACACACAGCTCTGTTGTCCATGTGTCTAGAGACAATTGCATTTGGGTAATGGGATTTTCTGCATGAAAGTTTTATCCTTTCAAGCCAAAGTCAAATGTGAGTGGTTTTGTTGCTATTGCATCTGGTGCCCCAAGGTTCCAAAGGGGAAAAACTCACATTTTGGCAGACTTTGATTCTAGTGCCTCCATATTTCCCAAAGAAGGTGGAAATTAGAGCTGAGGAGAAAATTCCTTTGTAAGTGTAAGTGTTCTTTGTAGATGGTGTTGTCAACCAAAGGAAAACTGGGAACTTTTGTATACTGACTCAATCTATGAAGTTACTCAAAAATGTTTGGGGACAAAATCAATAGCATTTATTTATTGAACATCTATTATGAATCCAACAAGACCCTAAGAATTTATCCTCAGAATGTAACAGAACCAAAAAGCTACACATTTGAAGATGTTAATTGTAGCACTGTGGTAAAAAACTAATAATAACCTTTACAGTCAATAATACAGGAATGGAATAGTGACTATCACCTACTGGCAAGCTAGAAAATTATGCAACTAATAGTAATGATACGTTTGAAGATTATAGGGATGCATGCACTCATTGATGATGATACATTAAGGAGAAAAATGCAAAATTTAGACTGCTACCTACAATGTAGATCTGCAATGGGACCAGGGACCAAAGAATGGTAAGTCATACAGTATAGGAAAATAAAAATAGTTCTTCATCAGGGCTAGGAAAATTAAAATTTTCTTTTTATGTTTGAAATTTTAAATATCATTGATTCATAATCTGCTCGATTATGAAGTTATAAAATACCCAATAATCATAGAGTACTCTTAGAGCTACGAAGCACAGTGATTTGTTGGTGGAGGGAGAGAAGGGTAAGAAATACAAAATAAAATCCTGCCTCCATGGCATTTTTGGTCTATAATAAATTAAAGCAATAATATAAGACCCTTTGTTATGAATTTCTGAGCTCACAGAAGAAGACAAGTGTAAACAATCAGGAATGGCGTCAAGGAGGAGGCAGGATATGACTTGGGTCTTAAAGAATCCCAGAGATCTGGATAGGCAGAGGTGGAAGAGGACAGCTCAGGCAGAGTGATACAAATGCAGAGCCAGACACTGACACAGAATTATGGTAGCATTGTCTTATTTGCTCTGACAAGGCATAGGCATACATAATGGAAGAAAAAGGAGTACCCTAATCATAGATGAGATATGTTGGAGACTAGGCTCCATGTCTAGTCCACCTCAGACATATAAGTAACTGAGTAAACTAGGGTTTCTGGTATGTGTTAATTATCTTTCCTAACCAAAGCTATTGTATTCTTTTCCTACCACTTTCCAAATCACCAGTGTCCAAGTAGATGCTCAATTAATATTGGCTGTAAAAGGGTCAAGGTTTATTACAAAGATGATCCCTCTTGTGCAAAACTAGCTCTCTGGAAGCCTGTGGATATAGGGAGGTGAGTGCTTGCTGAGGCTGGCATGTTTGCTGATGCCTGCATCTTCCCTAAAGCCCATAAGTGCCTGCAGTAGGCTGGTGTGGCCCATATAAAAATAACCATTGGTCTGTGGACAAAGATGCCACCAGTTGGATCATCTTGCTGAAGTTAAAATACCACATGAAAATAGGCTTAAAACCTATCAATTCCAGTTGTAGCAATTAAAGATAGGGCAGAACTCTAGAAAAACAGCTCATTATCCAACAGAAGGTCACATTAATCTGCCAAGACAAATAACTTTGATTCCTTTTGCACCTGAAATTTCATTCCTTTATATTTCTCAAGGACTAACCTTTTTGTCCCTCCCTTGTTCTCTGTTCTCTGTCAAATAAGAGAGAGATAAAAAGACTAAGGCATACAAAGGCCAAAATGCTGTTTCAATACTGTGAAGCTGGTATTAGAGAATGTGGCTTAAATCTATCTGCAAAGGGCTTCCTAATAATTCAACCCCAAATCAGAAGATTTACGCCCCCAGTAAGATTTGTTCTCCCACAAGCACATGCACACACACACACACAAACATATATTACAACATGGAGGAGGCAGAGTGGCATGCCTGTTCTCCTCAGCTAGACAACTTCCTTAGAAAGGGAGAAAGGCAGGGGCAGAGACTCACATGTCTGTTTCTCCTTCCAAGCTCACAAATTAAAGAGATTGCTCCATCTTCCCTGGGGAGGAGTGAATGAGGGAACAAGGAAAGGCCTGAGTCTTATGTTGGCAGAGGTCCCTTCACATGGGAGAAAGCATGAGAAGTACAGAAGAAAGGATCCACATGCTCTTTGGAAAGATATGTATTTGCAATTTTTTTTTTTTGCAAACATAGCTATAGAATAAATACCTAGCACATGGAATGCTGGATTATTTTTATCTTCATAGATGTTGCTAAATTGCTCCCCTGAAAGACTGTGTCAATTTTCTCCCAGCAACAAAGTTTGACCCTTTTACTCTTTTATTAACCCTTTTACCACCAGCTATGGATATCATTAAACAGTTTAATATTTTCCCATCTGATGGGGAAGAGGAAGAACGATATCTCATTGTTACTTTGTGCATATCCTTAATTATGAGTGAAGTTGAGCTTCATTTCATGTTTAAGTATTTGAATTTCTTTTTTCTGTAAATTACCTTTTCTCCGCTTTTTCCTGTTTGTTTTTTAAGGTTGCTCATCTTTTTATTACTGATTTGTATTAGCACTTAGTGAAGTAAGAGAGTTAGTCCATTGTCTTATATGTTGAAAATTTGTTTTACTAGAGTGTTGTAGTCTTTTGGCTTTTTTTGTTACCATTACACAATTTGAAACTTTATGTAGGTGAGTGACTTTATCAATCTTTTCTGTTTTGGTTTAGGGATATATTGGTTGCTGTTTTTACTGTAGCTCATCAGCTAGGTTAAACATAGCTCAATGTAGATTTAACTGGATTTCTTTCTATACCTTGTCAAAGAAGAATCTTTGCTATCCTTTTAGACCGTTCAAGGCTGTCACCGAGGATAAGAAGTGGCTTCTAAGCCATCTACCTTCTTTTACAGAGCAGGTCAGACTTGATCTCTTCTAGTAATAGGGTTCTATGTAAGATTCATTTGGGAAAAAAAAAATGCCGCTAAATTAGGGGGAAAAACGAAACTCGCTTCCATTAACTTGTGATTTAGAAAACCGGATGATACCATCCCCAGTTCACTCTAAAGCCAAATTGAGTTACAAGAGCTGTTCACGGAAGGTTTTTTCCCATTTACCGTCACCTTGTCTTACTCCCAGTCTCCTACATCGTGGTCCAGCTAATATTCACTCCCCTGATGGAGGAGAGCACACCAACTCAAACTTGTGCTGTAAACATTTATATACGTAGTACGTTTCTATCAATTGTTTGGTGAAATGGTAGTATCTGTGGGGAACAGGCCTAGAATAGAGAGAGAGGCAAATAGTTTTAGCATCTGCCATTGAAGACTCAGTCCTGACAGGAAAAATGGCTGCAGGCATCATTCATAGAAGTCAGACACCTGAACTGGAACTCTCTCATGGCAAGGATGCCCAGCTGCTGACGATATGATTCCTAATCTCCTAGTGACCACTGACTGGAAGTTGTAAGATTCCTTAAAAGAACTACACATTTCCTTTTATTGTGGGGTTTTTTTGTTTGTTTTTTGTTTTTTGTTTTTTCTTAATACAGAGTCTCGCTCTGTCTCCCAGGCTGGAGTGCAGTGGCGTAATCTTGGCTCACTGCAACCTCCACCTCCCAGGTTCAAGTGATTCTCCGGCCTCAGCCTCCCGAGTAGCTGGGACTACAGGTGCATGTCACCACGCCAGCTAACTTTTTTATATTTTTAGTAGAGACAAGTTTCACCATGTTAGCCAGGGTTGTCTCCACCTCCTGACCTCGTGATCCACCCACCTCAGACTCCGGAAATGCTGGGATTACAGGTGTGAGCCACTGCCTCTGGTGTCACATTTCCTTTTTTAAATTTTTTTGAAATTTTTATTTTTATGAAATGTGTACAAGTGCACTGGTGTTACATGAATATATTGCATAGTGGTGAAATTTGAGCTTTCAGTGTACCCTTACACAAATAATTGGACCCAAATAGGTGATATTTCATTCTTCACCGCCTCTCCCCCTCCTACTATTTGGAGTTTTCGGTGTCTATTATTCTACTTTGCATGTCTTTGTGTACCCACCCATTGTTTAGCTCCCACTTACAAATGAGAACATCCAGTTTTTCAGTTTCTATTTGAGTCATTTAAGGATAATGGCCTCCAGTTCCATCCATATTGCTACAAAAGACTTGATTTCATATCTTCTTTTTTTTAATAGTTGAGTAGAATTCCGTGGGGTATATGTACCACATTTTTTTTATCCAATCATCCATTGATGAACAATTAGGTTGATTTCATGACTTTGCTATTGTGAACAATGCTGCAAACAACAAATGAGTGCAGGTTTTTGTTTGTTTGTTTGTTTGTTTTTAAGACAGAGACTCGCTCCGCCCGCCAGGCTGGAGTGCAGTGGCGCGATCTCGGCTCACTGCAAGCTCCGCCTCCCGGGTTCACGCCATTCTCCTGCCTTAGCCTCCCAAGTAGCTGGGACTGCAGGTGCCCGCCACCACGCCCAGCTAACTTTTTGTGTTTTTAGTAGAGATGGGGTTTCTCCATGTTGGTCAGGCTGGTCTCAAACTCCCGACCTCAGGTGATCCACCCTCCCAAAGTTCTGGGATTACAGGTGTGAGCCACTGTGCCTGGCCTAGTGCAGGTATTTTTTTTTTTTTTAATAATTTTTTTTTTTCTTTTGGGTAGATACCCAGTAGTGGAACTGCTGGACCAAAAGGAAGTTCTATTTTTAGTTCTTTGAGAAATCTGCATACTGTTTGCCATAGAGGTTGTACTAATTTACATTCCCACCAATAGAGTATTAAGAGTTCCCTTTTCTCCTCTGCATCCTCAACAGCATCTCTTACTGTTTGATTTTTTTTAAATAATAGCCATCCCGACTGGTGTAAGATGGTATCTCATTACGGTTTTAATTTGCATTTCTCTGATTAGTGATGTTGAGCAGTTTTTTACATGTTTCTTGGCCGCTTGTATGCGTTCTTTTGAAAAAATGTCTATGTCCTTTGCTCAGTTTTTAATGGAGTAGTTATGTTTTCTTCTTGTTGAGTTGTTTGAGTTCTTTGTATATTCTGGATATTAGCCCTTTGTCAGATGCATGGTTTGCAAATATTTTCTCCCATTCTGTAAGTTGTCTTTTAACTCTGTTGCTAATATTTTTTTTTTTTTTTTTTTTTTTTTTTTTGCTGTGCAGAAATTTTTTTTTGTTTAAGTCCCATTTTTCTATTTTGTTTTAGCTGCATGTCCTTTTGGGGATTTAATCATAAATCTGTTGCCTAGATCAATGTCCAGAAAATGTTTTCCTAAGTTTTCCTCTGGGATTTATATAGTTTTAGATCTTACATTTAAGTCTTTAATCCATCTTGAGTTAATTTTTGTCTGTGGTGAAAAATAGGGGTCCAGTTTCATTCTTCTGTATATGATTCTCTAATTATCCCAACACCATTTATTAAATAAGATGTCTTTCCCCATTGTATATTTTTGTCAACTTTCTCAAAGTTCAGTAGGTCTGTGGCTTTATTTCTGGGTTCTCTGTTCTGTTCCACTGATCAATGTGTTGATTTTTAGACAAGTGCCATGCTGTTTTTGTTGCTGTAGCTTTGTAGTATAATTTGAAGTCAAGTAGTGTGATGGCACTTGACAGTGAACACAGCACTACTATATGCAGAATTTCATCATGGTGTAGTGACAAGGCTAGAGTTAAAATCAGAAAATATGTCTTCCCCCCTAAAAGATGGGTGCCACTTGGAGATAGACAAATGTTTCCTCAACAGAACACAGGACACAATAACCAAAAAAGAAAAAAGTGACATATTGGACTTTACTAAAAGTAGAAACTTCAGCTTATCTGTCTATCTAGATATCTATATAGATATATCTATAGATACATAGATATCTAGATAGATATAGAACTTTTTTTCTTTAAAAGATATATGGCTGTTTAAAGTAAAAATTACAACATATTACCATAAGGATTAAATGGGTTTCCTATGGAATACATACTGTTGGTATTTTCTATCTAATCTGATAATCTCTTTTAGCTAGAATGTTTTGATTATATGTATTTAATATAAATATCAATTTCATTGGGCTTAAATATACTATTTTGTTTTTTGTTTTCTACTTATGTGTTTTTTACTTTTCCCTATTTTCCTGCCTTCTTTGGGGTTAAGTATTTAATAGGATTCTGTTTTTGTTCTCCACTATTGGCTAATTGATTTTACTTCTTTGTTTTGTGTTTCAATTGTTATGCTGTGCTTTGTAATATACATCTTTACTATATGTCAATTTTACTTTAAATCTATATGTTATATAAAAGGTATGATCTCTACAGGTTTATAGTCCCATCTATACCTCATTATGTGAGCTATTGTTATTAAACATTTTACTTTTATATATGTCATAAATCCCATGACAGATAATTGTTTTTGTTTAACTGTTCACTTTCTTAAAGGAGTTTTAAAATGAAAAATTTATGGGCACAAAAACTGCCCAAAAATATTTTCAAATCTAGCAATATATAAAAATGGTATTCCATCATCAGCAAGCAAGATTGTCCCAGGAATGCTAGGTAGGCTTAACATTCAAAACTCAATCAATATAATTCATCATATTAATAGAATAAGGGAGAAAATTTATATAATTATCTCAAACGCTGGAAAAAATATTTGACAAGGTTTAATACCCATTCATAATAGAACATCTAAACTATTACAAAAATAAGAGAATTTCCTCTAAATAAGCCATCTATAACAAATCTGGAGTTCATGTCATACTTGGGGAAATATTTAAGGTTTTCTTCTTGAAACTTAGCACAAGGCTAGGCTGTCCAATCTCAACATACTTATTCAACATTTTCCTGGAGATCCTAGTAGTACAATAAGGCTAAAAGAAATGAAATTAAATAGACCATTAAAAAGAGGTAAAACTTCTCTCACAGATGGCATAATTGCTTATGCAGAAAATCCTAAGAAATATATAAAATGACTACTAAAATTAATACCTAAGTTTAGCAAAGTTGCAGGATTTAAGGTCAATATTCAAAATAAATTACATTGTTGTATATCAGTATCTTCAACTGGAAAATTCAATTAAAAGAATAATTTCATTTACAATTTCTATTACAAAAAATAGAACATACTTACTAAGGAATACATTTAACAAAATACCTGTAAGACTTCTGCATTGAAGATTACAAAACTGCTGAGAGCGACTAATTAAAACTTTAATAGAAAAGGAGATAAATCACATTTATGAATTTTAGGATTCAATATTGCTTAGATATCAGTTCTCCCCCAAATGATCTATAGAATCAATATAATACCAATCATAATTCCAACAGGCTATTTGTAGAAATTGGCAAGCCAATTCTAAAATTTATATGGAAATAGAAATGAAAATGACTTAGAACAGCTAAAGCAATCTTCAAAAAGAATAACGTTGGAAGACAAATACTGTCCAATGCCAAGCCTTACTATAAAGTTACAGGACAGTGTGGTATTGGATAATGATCAACACAATGGCAAATGGAACAAAATAATGAATTTAGAAATAGACCCACATTTATATGATCATTTGATTTTTGACAAAGACACCAAAGCAATCCATAAGAAAATCAGTCTTGACAAAAACCAGTACGAGCACAAAGGAAATAAATGAACTTTGACCCCTACCTTACACCATACTCATAAATTTATTTGAGCTGGATTATAAATCTGAATGTCAATGATTAAATTAGAAATATTCTAAAAGGAGATACGAGTACCACTTAGATGTCAGAAATGTTTCTTCCACAGGACACAGAAATAATAATCATGAGAGAAAATAATCATGTATTAGACTTCATTGAAATAAGAAATTTCCCTTTAAAATACATCATTAAGTAAATAGATAAGTGATAGACTGGGAAAGAAATATTCATATAACATATATCTGACAAAGAATTGGTATCAAAGATAAATTAGAAACTCCTATACTTTAATAATGAAAAGTTCAGAAAATAGAGAAACATCTTAAATGGACATTTTGGAGAAGAAAATTAAAATGGCCAATAAGCACACAAAAAAGGGCTCAACATAATCATTTTTTATAGAAATACATATTAAAACCAGTGAGATACCACTCCATACCCACCAGAATGCCTAAAATTAAAAAGATTAACAGTTCCAATTGTTGAAGAGAGTGTGCAGCAACTATTAATAGAACTCATAAATTACATATATATAAATATATATATAAATATTTATATATATATATGTACGAAAGGGACATGAGATAACATGTCCACAAAATGTCTTGTAGATGACTTGAACTTCCAGTGATGGGAGAACTCCCAGTCTTCTAGGATAGCCTATTTCATTGCTGATTGCTGAGAAGTTCTGCTTGATCTATTTTCTTCTTTTGGTCTATAATTGGACTGTGAAACATCTACAAAATATATAGTATACATTTTTGCTAAGGTGTCCTTCTTGTCAGTCAAGCAACCTTGTTCTTCCAAAGTTCTTGTTCCCTATGGACATCCCAAAAGAAAACCTGCAAGGTAAGACAGAAAGAGGAGGAGGGAGAGAGAGAAACAGAAAGAGACAGAGACACAGAGTGAGGTGATCCTAATGTTGGGAGAAAACAGGTGTCTAACTGTTGGCCAAAATGTTAAATTACTAGAGCAATTCAGTTTCCCAATTTGCCATGATGCCAGCTACCCAGAATTAACAAAGACCTGCATATATCAGCAAACAGCTGAAGATAATTTTCAGCAACATCATGCCCAAAGCAAAGAAAGGCATTCTACAGATCTCATTAAACCTTTCGAGTCTGAATGTTCATCTGATTTCATTGTAAGCCATAGACTTTGCCTCCTGCACTCTCCAAAGCATCTCCTGAATCAACACTTTTCTAGGAAAAGTGATGCATCAAAGTGAGCAAGCCTACTCTTCAGATCTTGCAAAATCGGTCTGTGCTATTCCTCGCTCAGACACATGTAAAATATTTCCTTTCGTATGTCCTGTTTAAGGTTGGTATTTTGTGTTTTAGGGTCTGCACTTCACAAGAGGATCAAAATACAAAAGATTGTTCTTCCTTCCATATGATTTGCATTTTGTCATCTCTGAAATGAGTGCAGCCTCTGATTTGGCTACTAGGCATCAAAGCAATCAATGACAAAGAAGGTCTCCATCCTCTCTGTATATTAGTTCTTCTACCTCTCTAATTAGGCATATCAATACTCCTTTAGGATGTTTTAAGGTCTTAGAGAACCAATAAGAACTTCTAGAGAAAAAAGGAATATATTGTAAGTAATAATTCAAACCAGCTGGTAACGTTCAATAAAAGGTATCTTTAGAGCTATATATATATACACATACACATATAATATATATACACATATATATACATACACATACATATGTTTTAACGTTGGTGTTGTGTGTGTGTATATATATATATATACACTATTTATCATAAAACACATACAAACATGTACAAACACACACACACACACACACACTCTCCAGCAATTCTTAATCACTACCAAAGTAACTGGGTTCGAGTGCCATGGAATATTTCTTCTAATTTCACCCCTCCTACTGAATGAGCTCACAGAAGGTGGCAATTGCAATCCAGGAGCACCTGCTTCTATGACTCCCCAAACCGTAAAACTGATGGAACCATTAAGATGTGGCTGCCTTTACTCCCTCATTCTGAAGCTCAAATGGGACCCAGGTCAATCTTAAAGCTACCATACTCTTATTCCAAATGTTACTCGGAGGATGATGGCAATACAAAAACAGGAGTAGTGTCAGGAAACTTCATTTGAGGACTGAGTTTCATCTGTAAATTGAAAGCACACTTTGATCTCCAGCACCCCTCTGCTCAACAAACTACCACATCTGCAGTATGGTTAGGTCTGCCTCTGCCAAACCATTGACTGCAACTTTGGGTAATCTGAATGCCAGATGAACTCCTCCTTCCCCAGTTAACTGTTACCAGCCAAGTACCAGCCCCCAAGTGTTACATCCAATTCAGAAGGCAAGATTTACATATTAGTTCAAAAAGAAAAACCATTCATATAAAAAACAAATGCAATT
Organism: Mandrillus leucophaeus; assembly: GCF_000951045.1. Taxonomy (NCBI): domain Eukaryota; kingdom Metazoa; phylum Chordata; class Mammalia; order Primates; family Cercopithecidae; genus Mandrillus; species Mandrillus leucophaeus. The sequence continues at coordinate 2,779,041 of NW_012104854.1, read as the reverse complement.
TGAAAGCAGAACAGCTTCAGCCCTATTATAAAAAAACAGTGACGAGTACACCAAACATCAATCTCAAAAAGAATTTAAATGGCATTTGAAGTAAACAACAGAAGCTATATTCATGGAAGTATAAGGAAAAATGTTGGAACAAAAGTCATTTCTTGTCTTCCATCAACCATACATGGGATGGGAAATAGAAATTCTTAATTAAAATCAGAATTTTTTATTTTTTGCTTTTGTGTTTCATGTTGCTTGGATTTGTTATTGTTTGATTTTTTTTTTTTTTTTTGCTTGGGGCACTCTTGCTGTATTCACAGGCAATTGACTCCTTTCACACTTGTGCCATCTTGAAGCCACCTCGAAGATTATGACGCTGTAAAAGCAGAAAACCAGCAGGAAATTCTGCAACTGCATTTGCCTTTGCTGTTGGCTGAACAAGCTTCATTTACAAAGCACTATAAAAGACAAATTCACTTTAATATTCAGAGTGCCTCCCCAAGTTGTTATGTTGGATCAAAAATGTAGCAACAAGAATCCTCAGCAATACTTATCTCTAAGTCAAGATGAACTTTTTCAGAGTTCCACCAGCCAAATGGTTTTCTTGAGTTGGCCTGATGGGAGATTGAAACTACTAAATCAATATTCATACAAAAATAGGAACATACTGGGAAATCAAAGACTGTTTTAAGCTTCATATGCCTTTTACTTATGGAATAGTAGCTTGTGTTTTCTAAAATTCAGAATTATATAATTAAACATAGTGGTCAGATTTTTATCAAAATAACTTGTATAGAATTCCCTTGCTTTAGAATTTCTAAGGGAAATATTTTTAAGTCTTCATATTAGAAAAAAGATTTAAAAGTTTGATTTATAAAGTTCATTTAGATAGGGGAAAGCACACATTCCATTTATAATAGCTGTCATAGACTTGGCAAATGGAGTGTTCTGAATATTCCACCAAAGAATTATTTACAGGGTATTCTATCAAAGCTCAACCTTATTTATTTCTGACAAGACAAACACCCAGAAATAAAGGACATCTTTTTATTCCTTCTGAATCTGTCAATTCTATTGCCTCCGTGTCAGGAGCATGAATTCTGTATGTGACACAAGGAAGTTGATAAAGTCAGTGAATGCAAAATGAACATGTAGCAAGATGGAAAACGTCAGCTATTCAAATTGCAAGTTTAAGAGACCCCTTCTAAAGAGGGAGGGTGTAAAATGGAAGGAGTTGTAGACTAAATGGATTGAGATTTAGATTCTGACCCAGGGTTGTAAACCTTACTTTTTCTGGCTCTTAGATTCTTTGTATAAAAAATAAAGTATATCACTTAGGGCTTTTTTGTCTGCAGGTGTAAAAGCTTAATTCAAAATATTTTAGATGACAAAAAATTGAATTTATTACTCACATACTCCAGATAGTAAACCTCAGTAAAGGTTGGATATAGGTGCTTAAGTGGTACATTAGTAAACTATCTCTCTTTACTCCGTATTCCTTTATTGGCTTTATTCACAGAGAAGCCCTCCTCAAGGGGAGACAAAAAGGGGCCATTACTACAGATCCCATGGACATTAAAAGGATAATAAAAGAATTCTGTGAATAACTCAATGCCCACAAATTAGATAACATAGATAAATTGGACAAGCTTCTTGAAAGACAGTCTGCCAATACTCACACAAGGAGAAATAGACAATGTGAATAGGCCTAAATCTATTAAAGAAATTGAATCAATATTTAATAACTCTCTGAAACAGAGAACATCAGGCCCAGATGGATTCACCAGTGAATTCTACTAAACATTTAAGTAAAAATTATATCAATTCTCTTTTAGGAGCTAGAAACAGAGGAAGTACTTCCTAACTCATTCTATGAGACTATCATTAGCATTGTACTAAAATCAGACAAACATATTACAAGAAAAGAAAATGATAGCCTGTAATCCCAGCACTTTGGGAGGCCAAGGCAGGCAGTTCACTTGAGGCCAGAAGTTTAAGACCAGCCTGGTCAACATGGAAAAATCCTGTTTCTACTACAAATACAAAAACTTGCTAGGTGTAGTGGTACATACCTGTAATCCCAGCTACTTGAGAGGCTGAGGTACAAGAATCATTTGGACCCCTGAGGCAAAGGTTGC
>NW_012104854.1:2774640-2776694 GCF_000951045.1 Mandrillus leucophaeus | reverse complement strand
AGGCAGGCAGGAAGGCAGGCAGGAAGGCAGGCAGGCTATTTAAAACGAAAAAAAAGAAAAAGAACCCTATGGCTTACATTACATAATGGTGAGAAGCTCCAAGCTTTCCCACTAAGATCAGGGACAAGGCAAGGAAAATCCGTCTCACCACTACTTTTCAACATCATACTATAGAAGTCCTAGATAATACAAAAAGATAAGAAAGGAAAAAAAAGTGTGTACAGATAGGGAAGTAACAAACAAAACTGTCTTTGTTCACAGATGCCATGATTGTGTATGTTCATGAATAAGAATTTTCAGTACTGTTATCATAGTCCTTTCAGGCTACTATAACAAAATACTATTAACTAGGAGGCTTCTAAACAACAGAAATTACTTTCCATAGTTCTGGAGATTAAAGATTCAGTGTCTGGTGATGGCCCAATTCCTGGTTCATAAATGGTAACTTCTCTCTGTGTACTCACATGGGGAATGGGCAAACAAGCTGCCTTTTGTAAGAGCACTAATCCCACTCAGGAGGGCTCTATTTTTAATCATGTCCCAAAGGCCCTATCTCTTAATATCATCACCATAAGGGAAATCTTTCAATGTATATGTTGGGGAAACACAAACATTCAGATGAAAGCAATTGCCAATATGCAAACTTTATCTACAGATTCAACGCAATCCCAAACAAAATTCCAGCAAGTCATTTTGTGGATATTGACAAAGTGATTCTAATGTTTCTATGGAGGGGCAAAAGACCCAGAACAGCTAACACAATATTGAAGGCGAACAATAAAGGTGAAGGAAGAACTGACACTACCTGATTTCAAGATTTACTATAAAGGTACAGTAATCAAGATAGTGTGATATTAGCAAAAGAACAGACAGATAGTTCAATGGAACGGAATAAAGAGCATAGAGATACACTCATATAAATGCAGTCAACTGATCTTTGACCAAGGAATAAAGGCAATACAATAGAGAAAATAAAGTCTTTTCCAAAAATAGGGCTAGAATTAATGAACATCTTCATGCAAAAAAAAAAAAAAATGAATCTTTTGTGAAGCTTTTGTGAATCTTCACAAAAATTAACTCAAAATGAGTCAGAGACCTAAATGTAAAATGCAAAACTATAAAAGCTTTTAGAAGATAACATAGGAGAAAATCTAGACAACCTTGGGTTTAATAATGACATTTTAGATGCAACACCAAAGGTATAAATCGTGAAAGAACTGATGAGCTGGACTTCATTAAAACTTTCTTCTCTGAAGGGACACCATCAAGATAATGAAAAGGTAAGCACAGATTGGGAGAAAATGTTTGCAGGACACATATATCAGATAGGACTATTATACAAAATATATAAAGAACTCTTAGAAGTCAACAACAATAACTAAACAACCCAATTTAAAAACTGAGCCAAAGACCTGAACAGGCACCTCATCACAGAAAATATACAGATGGCTAAAATGCATATGAAAGTATGCTCCACATCATATGCCATCATAGAAATGCAAATTAAAGCAACAAGGAGATACCACACCTATTAGAATGGCCCAAATCCAGAGCACTGACAACACCAAATGCTGTCTAGGATGAGAGGCAACAGGAACTCTCATTCATTGCTGGTGGAAATGCAAAATGGTACTGCCACTTAGGAAGGGAGTTTGGCAGTTTCTTACAAAACCAACTTTTACCATATGGTCTAGCAATTACAGTCCTTGGTGTTTACTCAAATAAGTTGAAAATGAGTGTCCACAATAAAACCTACATACAGATATTTATAGCAGCTTTATTCATAATTACCCAAACTTGGAAGCAACCAAGATGTCTTTCAGTAGATGAATGAATAAAAAAAAAAGTGACACATTCAGACAATGAATATTATCCAGCACTAAAAAGAAATGAGCTATGGAGCCATGAAAAGACATGGAAAAAACTTGGATATGTATTACTAAGTAAAAGCCAATCTGAAAAGGCTACATGATATATGATTCCAATTATATGAACCTGGGAGGTGGAGGTTGCAGTGAGTCGAAATTGCGCCACTGCACTCCAGCCTGGGCGAC
>NW_012104854.1:2759856-2773455 GCF_000951045.1 Mandrillus leucophaeus | reverse complement strand
GAGGGGAGTTCATGGAGGCTGCAAGCAGCTAAAGATATGATCCTTGGTTGTAGGAGGTAATGGAAAAGATACTAATGATACAAAGAGAAGAAAGTGGCAGCTTCATAGGAATGACTTTCATAATTAGGATATTAAGAATGGCATTCGTGTTTCACTTTCAATTAGTAGTTACATCAATGACTGCTCCAAAGTCTTCCATTTTATTATTTAAAAAAAAAAAAAATTCTATGAAAAACTATAGGTAGTCAGCATTAGCCTTTTTTACCTCCTCATATTAGTCTTAGTCTCTTTTTTTCTATTTACTATGACGATTCCTAATTCCTTGGAAATATTCACTACACTCTTGGTTTTTCTCTATCAAGATTGTATCTGTTGGAAGCATCTGACTATCGAATGCAAGACATTTTCTTCCAAATATAGGCCTACTAGCCTCATGAAACAGCAAGTGGTAGGTATATTTTCAAGAGAGACAGTCACTTCAGTATCTTAATAATTTCATCATTACATATGCTACTGATGCATATGGTAATTTTCCAGTGCTTTGAGGGTGTCTACAAAAATAGAAAAAACAGCACAGTAAAAGATAATTACCAAATTGTACATAAGCAAAGAAGATCTGATGGTCTTAAAATTTTTTCAATCTTGTTTACATTATGCTATGTAGATATTTAATCCACTTTTTTGTTATTACAGGATGGCCACAAACAGTAGTTATAGTCAAGGTTCATTTATTGGTGTGAGACAGAACAACAGTAGGTGAAAGGTTTTATATGAAATGGGACAGTCTTCCAGAATGCACTCAGTCCGAACATTTTTCACTTCTCCTCTACATATCATCATGGCCTATGAAACACCTATGCAGTCAAAGCTATGGGATTATTACATAGGGCATTATTTGGTTTTATTTCTAATTTCTTTAATTGTTGAGTTCAGTGGTACACATGCAGGTTTGTTATATTATAGGTAAACTTGTGTCATGGGAGTTTGTTGTACAGATTATTTTGTACAGACATTAAACCCAGTATCCATTAGTTATTTTTCCTGATCCTCTCCCTCCCAACCTCCACCCTGAAGTAGACCCCAGTGTCTGTTTCCTTCTATATGTCCATGTGTCTCAAGATTTAGCTGCCACTAACAAGTGAGAACTTCGGGTATTTGTTTTTCTGTTTCTGCATTAGTTTACTAAGGATAATGGCCTCCAGCTCCATCCAAGTTCCCACAAAGGACATCATCTCATTCTTTTTTATGGTTGCCTACTGTTTCATTGTATATATGTACCACATTTTCCTTATCCAGTCTATCATTGATGGGCATTTAGGTTGATTCCATGTCTTTGCTATTGTGAATAGTGCTGCAGTGAACATATAGGTGCATGTGTCTTTATAATAGAACAATTTATATTCCTTTGTGTATATACCCAATAATAGAATTGCTGGGTTGAATGATATTTCTGTTGTTAGCCCTTTGAGGAACTGACACACTGTTTTCTCCAATGGTTGAACTAATTCACACTGCCACCAGCAGTGTATAAATGTTCCTTTTTCTCCACAACCTCACCAGCATCTCTTTTTTTTTTTTTTTTGACTTTTTAATAATAACCATTCTGACTGTTGTGAGACAGTATCTTATTGTGGTTTTGATTTGCATTTCTCTAATGATCAGTGAAGTTGAGCTTTTTTTCATATGATTATTGGCCACATGCATGTCTTTTGAAAAGTGTCTTCATGGGTTTTGCCCACTCTATAATGGGGTTGCTTGATTTTTTCCTCACAAATATGTTTAAATTCCTTATAGGTGCTGGATATTAAATCCCTGTCAGATGCATAGTTTGCAAAAATTTTCTCCCATTCTGCAGGTTGTCTGTTTACTCTGAGAGTTTCTTGTGCTGTGGAAAAGAAGCTCTTTAGTTTAATTAGATCCCATTGGTCAATGTCTGCTTTTGCTGCAATTGCTTTTGGCATCTTCATCATGAAAGCTTTGCTCATTTCTATGCCCAGGTTGTCTTCCAGGGTTTTAATACTTTGGGGTTTTACATTTAAGTCTTTAATCTATCTTAGAGTTGATTTTTGTATATGGTGTAAGGAAGGGGTCCAGTTTCAATCTTCTGCATATGCCTAGCCAGTAATCCTAGTAACATTTATTGTACAGGGATCCTTTCCTGATTGCTTTTGTCAGCTTTGTTAAAGGTCAGATACTTGCTGATGTGTGGCTTTATTTCTCAGCTCTCTATTTTGTTCTATTTGTCTATGTGTCTGTTTTTGTACTGGTACCATGCTGTTTTGGTTACGGATCGCTATAGTATAGTTTGAGGTCAGTTAGTGTGGTACCTTGAGCTTTGTCCTCTTTGCTTAGGATTCAGAGGGCATTATTTTAGAGGACAATATATAATCTCACACATATTGCTAGCATTTTGTGTATTTGTATACTTTTGTGGAACAACAAGTAGTAACCAAAATCCTTGGGGAATAAAATTCATTTAGTAGGTTGCTATATAGTCTGAACTCAAAGGTTCTGTACTTTAAAGATGGAACTTGAAATAAGAGCAGCAAAGACTGGGAACACTTCATAACTAGTAAATATATTTGACCTATCTGATAAGAAATGGTGTCTACCAGAGTGAAATGTAACACTGCATAGATATTAATCAAAAAAGACTAGATTATGCTGCAGTAACTATATCTCAAATCTTAGTGGCTCAAAAGACAAAGATGTATCCCTCATTCACGCTACATTTTTATTGTACTGCAGGGGGACTCTGTCATCATCCAGGGACCCAGTCTGGTGAAGTCACTCTCTGGAGTATTGCTGATCCAATAGTCATCCCTAAGAACAAAGAATACTTTGTTCAATTTCCCACAGGTAGTTTGATTCGCCTGGAAGTAACACATGTCCCTTCTGCTCAAAACTCCTTCATTAGAATTGGCCACAATTCTAATACCACAAGATATTCAAATAGTAAATGTCTGTCATTGTCTGGAAAGTGGAAAGCTGGATGTATTCTGTGAGAAGCATTGATGACTACCACAGAATGTGGTTGCAGTGGAATATAAGTGATAGAGACTAGGACCAGACCAGAAAAGTGACTGTACTGTAGTTTGCATAAAAATAGAGGGTCACCCGAACTCTAATGAGAAGGAATAACTGCACATTATAAAATACTTCTTAATGGTTCGATATGCAGAGTTTAGTTTATTTTGTAGGTCCTATTCCTTCCACATTGTTTCGCTATCTTTACAAAGTCCTAAGTAAATAAATATATGTGTGTGTGTGTGTATATATATATATATTTAGTATACAAATCTGCTTCAGTTTTGTCTAATCTATAAACTATGTTAATTAATCATACTAATTGAGTAATGCTATACATATATCCATACACATATGGCAATATTAAGGAAATCCATCTGAATTCCTGAGCTAACTAATATTCCTTTGGACCAGGAGAGAAGGTTGTCCTACCTGACAACATTGAATATCACATTGCTTCTATGTGAACGAGCACCCCTTACTCAGGCAAACATGAAGCATGCCCGTTCCTTCCCTCCTTGGTGTACAAATCATAAAATTAATTTAATGTCCAGTATATTTTAAGCATTGTAGAAATGCATTATGGGAACTTCTTGGACTGAATCTAGGATCTTATCCCTGACTTAAAGAATCACACTGTAAGACTGTTCCAGCTAGTTGCCTCCTCAGACTCCCAGTCCCCAATCTCTGGCCTAATGGTGTATGTACCATTCTCATTATTCATGATGGAAATGGTTTTGATCAGTACGGAAATTTTAATTTATGTAACTCTTAAGACCGTGCCTCATTTGCTTTATTCTGGGAGCACAAGAAAATTTCCCTATTTGTCATTTTCTCCTTTCACAAATACTTCATTTATAACAATATTTGGTTCTTTGTGTGATTATCTGCATGGCTCCAATTTTAGGACTGCTAATAGGTTGTCCCTGGTTCATGGAGTAAGGTTGTTCTTATCTGGCCAACTTCACAAGACTAGTATTTAAAAATGATTAAAAAATACAATTGTCTGTCCCAGTAAAGTCTACAGAGAGAGAGAAATGATAAATATAAAATGATGTAATAATCCCAAGAACAATAACCTTGTGCTAATTTTGCAGACACAAAGAGGGGGTATATTACTGCTCTGTACAGGACAGCATCTTTTACAAACAAGAAGTTTGTGAGTGGCTTGATACATTTTGATTAATGTTAAAGCTAAAGGAAATTAGAGGTATGTCCCATTTTACAATGATGTAACTGAGACCTGGATTGGTTTGATGACTTTCCTAAGGTCTTGTTGTTGATTTTGGCCAAAACCAAGACTAGAATAAAGGCCATTCATCTACTGTTCTTTTGATGACAAATATTATGGCAGCACGAAGTTAACTTCTAGTTATTATTTTTACATACTTTATGAACGAGTATGTATTTCGATGACATATTGCCATAATTGAAGTCCAGTTGAGTTCTAGTTAGTATTTTTACATAGACTCTCTGAGAGTGCAAAGGACTTTATGAAGGATGTATTAAGGAAGTTGTTTCATTCTCGGTTAAATTCTCATTCCTCATTAGGGTTTAAGAGTCCTCAAGGAGTCTTTGGGTAATCACTCACAGACTGCTTACGATCATGAATGAGGCTAAAGAGATCATTGTGCAAATTCAACAGAATTCGATTATCCATGGTCTAGAGTGACCCTGTCCTGAAAAGAGAGCTGCCCACGGATTTTTTTTTTTTTTTAATTTTAGGCAAGGAAATTTTGTTAGACTCTACAACTTTACTCTTTTCAATTAATTGGAGAGGAAAGTCTAATTCATTGAACAGTATAAAATGTAGATTTTTTTAAAGAAATTCAGTTTGGGAGAAGTATTTTAATTTTCAGATGTACCTATTAATTGAAGCTTAGCTAACTAAGCTAAGTAAGCATAAGAGACATTTGTTGAGTCAGTATTTCTCAACAAATAAATCTACTTCAGTTTTGTCTAGTCTATTAACTATGTTAATTAATTATACTAATTGAGTAATGCTAATTTCACAGGAAAGGTTGTTGATCAAGGTAACTTCAGCTTGATTTCTGTCTGAGTAATTATGTATCAGTAAAGGCCAAATATGTAAGATTTCATTGCATCTCAAAACAGTTGTGGGAAAAAGAAAACATTGGTAATAACTGAAATCCTGACCACTATTTATTTAGTATTTACCATGAACTAAGCCCACTTTATGTATTATCTCATTTGATTCTTATAACAACACTATAAGAAGGGTGCTATTGTTATTTTCATTTTGTAGATAAAGAAACTGGTGCTTAGTACCGTTAAGTAACTTGCCCAAGGTTACACAGCTAGAAAGTAGCAAGGCTGGAACTTCAATCCTATATCTGAATGTCTGTACACATTCATATGCTTTACTGCATTCTCAATGCCCCTTTCCTTCCTCCCTTCCTCCCTTCCTCCCTTCCTCCCTTCCTCCCTTCCTCCCTTCCTCCCTTCCTTCTCTTCCTTCCTTCTCTTCCTTCCTTCTCTTCCTTCCTTCTCTTCCTTCTTTCTGTGATCTTATTTTCCACTTTTTCCATTCTGAGTTGGGGAAAATAAGTCTGGAGCAACGTACTTTCTTTCCTAACCTCTCTTTAAACCTCTACCCTGTATTTTCCCTGCTTCTTTCCATTTGGAAAACTTGTGTGTTAGTGAGAGGAGAAACTCATCTTCTCTTTCTTCATGCTCCCAGTTCATCTTAAAATTGATATAAATGGCCCAAATGCTTAACAGACCAACTTTTGATGACAACACAATCAGTGTACTTCATTCTATGAAGTTTGACTCTGTTAAGCACTTCCAGCAGCAAGAAAATCTTGGTTCTGCTGAAGACACTCTGGAAGAACTATTGGAAGAAGCCATAGCAAATGGAGCAGAAAATACCCCTTGATATAGTCCAATTTGCTTGTGCTTATAGATAAATACAACTTGAATCAAAATAAAAGTCCAGATAAACCATAGAATCCCACAAGGAAGTAAATCATTTGATCACCCGTACAAGTTCAGAAGCATAGCCACTACTGTCAAGCTTACAATTTTTAAAAAATCTATTCCAAGTGTACGCTGTAAGATCAAATTGCAGGACAGATTTCATGCCATTAAAAATGTGGACAAGGGATGTTCCTAGGTCATAGAAGTCATGATTTGGGGGGCACAAATAAACTTAAATATTGAACTTACTGACCTATACTAACTTGAAATGATCTTACAAGTTATAAATAGTACCGTGTGAGACTTATCAAAATGGACAAATACCATCCTGAGAGAGGAAGATATATGCCTCAACAAGCCCAGAAGTATCACTGGCTCCTTCCCTGCCTGCTTTTTGAGAAAGTTTGCTTCTGAACACCAAAGTCAATCCAATGATAGACTCTCCTGAAAGTGTAGGCTTGGCCTAATCTTCCTGCCTTTGTCATCACTGTGCCAGTGATAAACAACAGACTTGTCCTTATGAACAAACAACCTACAGCTGAAGGTTACCTTTACCACAAATAAATGACCTGTTTCCTTATGGATTTTATGCTCTGCAAAAAGGAAAAGGAGTCCCCAATTTATTGATTATAGATGTGACCTATCCAATCAGAAAATCAAGCTTTGGTTAGCAGAAGACCAAAAACCTCTTTTCCAAGCACACATCTTCATAGAAAGCAGCTAGAATAGAACCATGCAATCTTGTCCAGCTTTCTGTCCTTGAGTTCTTACTAAACAAAAGGTTATAAAAATTCTAGAAGGTAACACTGGAAACTATAAAAATTCTAGAAGATAACATTGGAAAAACCCTTCTAGACATTGGCTTAGGCAAGGGTTTCATGACCAAGAACCCAAAAGAAAATGCAATAAAAATAAAGATAAATAGTTTGTACTTAAAGAGTTTTTGCATGGAAAAAAAGAACAGTCAGCAGAGTAAAAAGACAACTCACAGAGTAGGAGAAAATCTTCACAATCTATACATCTGACAAAGGACTAATGTCCAGAATCCACAATGAATTCAAATCAGTAAGGAATAAAACAATCTCATCAAAAAGTAGGCTAAGAACATGAATAGACAATTCTCAAAAGAAGATCTACAAATGGCCAACAAATGTATAAAAAAATGCTCAACATCACTAATGATCTGGGAAATGCAAATCAAAACCACAATACAATAACACCTTACTGCTGCAAGAATGGTCATAATCAAAAAATCAAAAAACAGTAGATATTGGTACGGATGCAGTGAACAGGAATCACTTCTACACTGCTGGTGGGAATGTAAACTAGTACAGCCACTATGGAAAACAGTGTGGAGAATTCCTTAAAGAACTAAAAGTAGAACTACCATTTAATCCGGCAATCCCACTACTGGGTATCTACCCAGAGAAAAAGAAGTCATTATATGAAACAGATACTTGCACATGCACGTTTAAAGCAGCACAATTCACAATTGCAAAATCATGGAACCAACCTAAATGCCCATCAATAAGTGGATAAAGAAACTATGGTATATATATACGATGGAGTACTACTAAGCCATAAAAAGGAATGAATTAACAGCATTTGCAGCGACCTGGATGAGACTGGAGACTATTATTCTATTCTAAGTGAAGTAACTCAGGAATGAAAAACCAAACATCATATGTTCTCACTGTATGTGGGAGCTAAGCTATGAGAACGCAAAGGCATAAAAATGATACAGTGAACTTTGGGGACTTGGGGTGAAGGATGGAAGGGGAGACAAGGGATAAAAGACTACAAATATGGTGCAGTGTATACTGCTTGGGTGATGGGTGTACCAAAATGTCACAAATCACCACTAAGGAACTTACTCATGTAACCACAAATACCACCTGTACCCCAGTAACTTATGGGAAAATAAATAAAGTGATTTAGCAACTATTCTAAAAAAAATTAATAAGCCTAAGAATGAAAAAAAATTAAATGACCTAGAAAACTGCATTTGAATTTCATGATGGTGTTTGCCTTAGGGAAAAGGTAGGGAGGTCAGATAACTAGGAATAGTAGTCAAAAAGAATGTTTTATAATATTTTATTTCCTATATTTTAAAATTAATGTAAATATAAAGAAATGTTAATACGTTTATTTGGGCAGTGAGATCATGGGTATTACATGGTTCCCCCTACTTTTTAATAGTTTGACATTCTTTAAAATACAAAATAGAAGAGTAATAAAGAGGGACTTTTATTACTAGTTACTAAAAAGTATTTTTAAAACACAATATTTGAAACAACATGTTACTAGTTTAAAGACTGGACAAGTAAATAAAATTAAAAGGCAAGATATATATGTCCGTTTTTAGGAAAATGTATAGTAAAATAAAAGTGGAATTCTGAATAAGTGAGAAAAAGATAAGTGATTTTACCCTGGCTACTGTGACTTCTTTTTAACAAGGTCACTTCCTGCTATATCTCCACGTGGCTCTAGATAAGAGAAGTTACCAATAATAATCTTCATAGCAGTGAAAACCACTTCAGGCTGACCTCACTCAAACAGCATAGCATAAATATTACAGGAGTTCTATAGGAAGGAAAAGTATCATTTGGGACCCATACGTTGCTCTGACATATATGATACAGATGCTGTGGCTGAAGAGAGGCAGGGCCCAGTGTCAACAATTCCAGAGGAAGGACCCTTCTAGGAAAAGAGGAGTCCACTTGGCTTCATTGTAGTATTCCTGTTGGTAGAAACCTCTGCTGTGAATACAATCTTTCATCCAGGGATGGCAAGTCTCGTTAGACCTTAATCCATGTAGGTACAGATACTCCAACGGACCCTGAGTTACTAAGCGTCAATATTATTTACTACATTTAATGTTTTGTTTTACATGTAAATAAACCAACTGCCTTACATTATGTCCTGTGTGCTTTGGACATATGGAGCTACTGTGGGTTTATCTGACACTCTGTTGAGAGATTTTTCTCAGGTGGAAGTCTGTTCCAGAAGTATGATAACTCTACCACCAGGTCCTAGCCGCTCAGAATACCAGCATTTCACACATAAGTTATACCTCTACTTGGCTTCTAAGGCAAATGAACTGAAAGAGCGAGGAGTTTCTGTTCCCTTAAGAATGTGTTCAATTTATAACTAAATTAAGACCTAATATTTCTTCTCAGTAGCGGTTTAAAATGGAATGTTCCTCACCTCCTTTCTTATAATGAGGTAGATAATAAATCTTGCCATGCTTACACCTTCAACAAACAGTAAAAGTGAAAAATTCTTCCTCAGGAAATCTTTTTTACCATTATTACACCCATTTCCCAATCCAGGTAAGGTTGCTCTCCTGAATACTCCTACAGCAGCATCCTGTAAATTCCTAATCCTTGCAGTTTTAACACCATGTCATAGTTATTTGCTTATTATACTACTTCACTAAATCATAAATCTTTTAAAGGCTACTTATCTGATTTCTGGCTCTGGTCTCTGGGGTTAGAATGGGGCCAGGCATCATGTTTATTTATTATTTACTACATGTCAACTAGTTTATATAATCTGCATTTATATTCTGTAATCTTACATATAATTATCTGAGCCATGTAAAGAACAGAGAATGTGCTCATGAAGTTACATGCTACATGGACTACTCAAAGGGCTGTGCTCATTTTCTCTGGGTTTCTGTTTGTTGCCTAATAGAAGGGATTAGAAGGTAACTTCTGTACTGATTCTGCCAAATACTGAACTGTCTACACATATTTGAGGTTCACGTAGTTGAATATGTGGTAATGACCCCTGCATGAATCGCTCTCTTCTGGGAAGCTATTTGTCTCTCCCAAGCCGTGGCTGTTTCTCCTAAGTCATTTTTCAATGTCTGAAGTGGTCATAACAGCAATCTGTCAGCCCCCAAAACTTTTACCAAGAATGCAGAATAAAAGGCTGAGGAAATTCATTTAGCCAAAGATAGAAGTTTAACTCATAGCAGTTAGAACCCAATTTGACCCTGCAGAGTCTTACATCAGCATTGTTTTGACAGAGGAATTTTGGCAGAGGAATATAAATATAAAGATATATATATATATATATCTATCTTTAATTTGGTATGTTTCTCCCCTCATGGACATTCAGCACACTGCTTTTCTTCCAAACAATAGCAAATATTTTTAAAGTTGTTCTGCCTCTCAATATTCTATAGGCTAATAAAGAAATAACTCCATATAGGAAACTGTGAAACATGTAACATATTTTAAATTATGCTTGTGATCGCCAGTTATTAAACCACATTAATGTTTATAGTGAAATCACTCATTGCTATTTCAAAAACTGATCATATGGATAATGGTCCCTGCCTCTACTTGCCTTTTAGCTACGTCAGATCTTTCAACTTTATTTTATGCCCTGTGTTTCCTAGATTTTTCCAGAAATTGAGTAAATAAATGCATTAATAACAACTATAATTATATACAGTATCTTTGTAACACAGTTTTCAAATCATTATTACATATATGTCCTCCTTTATTATAATACTTTAGACAAAACTATGAAGCTTTACTCCCACTGTAGAGATAAGAAAACTGAGATTAAGACTTTTGAAGGAAAGTCACCTACAGCTAGTAAGTGACAAACGCAGGGCTTCAACAAATGCTTCTAATTCCTAATCAGTATTCTACTCTCCAGGAAAATCCATGGGTGTTTTTATGTCCCTAAGATCTGCCTATCTCTTACTTGATATATCACTGTTATGGGTTGAATTGTGTGCTCTGCAAAAATGTTGACCTCTTAACTCCCAGGACCTGTAAATATGGCCTTATTTAGAAATAGGGGCTTCATAGATGAGGGGTTCAAGTTAAGGTGCGGTCACTAAGGTAAGCCTGTGTCTAATGTGTTTATTAAAAGGAGAAATGTGGACACACAGAGAGATATATACAGAAGGAATACGAAGCGGAGAGAACTTCTACACAGGGAGAACTCATCTACAACCCAAGAGATGCCTGAGGATATAGGAGGGAAGTCTGGAACAGATTCTCCTTCACTGCCTTCCTGCTGGAAATTAGAGTTTTCGGTTTACCTAAGCCCATGTTTCTAGAGTCCTGACACCTAACCTAACCTTAGCCAATCTCCTGCCCAAAGAGATTAGATGTTACCACTGGATAAAATTCTACCTCAAAATGTACTGTATAACAAAATCTTGATTGTGCTGCCTGTTTTATATTTGGCCATTGTGTGCCCCACTAACCTGTAGTAAGGTAAGGTAAGGTTAACTGCCTAAATCAGGCCTGAGTGCATCATGTAATAGCTATTTCTTGGGTGGTTCTTAGTATTGCTATGATAGATACATAACTCATTTATAATATCTCACAATAAACATAAGAGATTGATACACTGTTATTCCAATTTTACACAGAAACTGAAGCTCAGAAAAGTTGGTAAAGTCTTGCTTCTCATCCATCCCAATTTTACCATGTTTCCTTGCTTCTTTTTTAACAGTCTCTGGGATGTCAAACAAATGGATGATTTAAATATGGGTGTTAGTGTTGAGAAAATGAAGAAGTTTAGTGACTGGATCTTTAAAAATGCTCTTCTCAGTCAAGGGGTATCCAATTATTTGCTTTCAAAGAGATTGATTGAAGAACTTATCAGTTGATAGCTGTTCATAAAAAATATTTTTGATGATTAATCATTATGCAGTTTTTGTCATGTATCTCAGAAGAATTTCAAAGTGAGTGACATTGCTATAACAAAACTCCTTCCATTCCCATCTACTTTTCAGTAAATAATATTTCTCAGACATCTATAAAATTGAAAAATTGGAATAAAATTGATGTTGGTCTTTATTTCATTTAATAATACCATAAATACGTAAATAACTGGAAACAATAAAGGTTCTATCCATCCCATGCATTCCCAACAAATAATGACCTTGGTAAAGATGCAGATTAAGAGGTTAAAGAGCTAGAAATAGCTCTCATTTACTGAAAGAATCATTTTGGAAGACTCAAATGCCAGACTTGGAAATCGACATGGATACATCTTTTAGGTAACTCCTCAGAGAACAGCCATCTTAACCAATAAGAGAAGCATTTGGTCAAATATGAACAACTGGTAGGCTTTGAGATAAATCTGATTATAGGGAAAATCTAAGTAGGTCAACAATAATCATTATCACACTCCAACTAAAATGCAATAAGTATGGGATGGTAAATAATTATTTGATGGTCCCATTTAAAAGCTTTATGGTCCAAGTTAAAGCTGTCTACTCAGATACATCAGTTCAGTGGTACAACATAATTTTCTACTCTAGCAGCCATATCAGAAGTAAAAATTGGAACAATCAATTTAGTTTCTGACAAGTTTAAAGTATTTAGTTTAACACTTTAATAATGGGCAACATTATAGGTTGCTATGAGAATTAAATTACATAAGGCATGGCTTGGAAAACACCTTGTATTTAACTTATTGGAGAATGAAAGTATAAGTAAACAAGTATAGATCAAGACTTAATTTTAATAGCCAAGAAGAACAATCTTGATTGGCTCTCTTTCACTATAATCCTTCTATCTCTGGTATTGGCAGCATTGACACTGGAATAATCTACGTTGATTGCAAAAGGCGTGGAGAAAAGGAAGCATTTAAATTTCCTTTTTGAATAAAGCATTAGAGATGCCCCTTAAGTAACTCCAGCTTCCAGGGACATGAAAACTATGTTTACAATTCCATTCTTTCGTGAACAGCACTTATTAAGCAATTGATATTTGCCAGGAGCTAAAACTATAAAATTAAAGAAAAAATTAATTTTTACATACTTGAGTAATTATAAAAAATGTGATGTGAAAAAATATTTAATAAAGGCATATATAATGGAAAAAGGAGTGACTAAAAGAGATTAGTAGGATCATGAGGGAGGAGATATTAGAGGTAATATTTATAAGGCATTCTGGATTTTATCAGACAAAGGTGTGAGGGAAAGAGACCATGGCTGTTATGTTCACTACGGAGCTGACACATCCTTGGCACAAAATAACCATTTGTTGTCAACAAATCATTTATTGAATATTTGTTGTCAATAATTTGATACATTGGGTGTACAAATAAAGGAAAATTCTATATTCTTAGATCTTGCTATGTATGTTGGATGAGTTCAGATAAGCTGCAAAGTACTTGGGTTTCTTTTGTGCAGGGCTATCTATAATTGCTTCAATCTGACCATGAAGGCATGAGTATAGAACTCACCCTCTGGCTTCACATAAAATAAACTTTTCTTTCACTGGGAAATTCTTACACTGTTTGTATCATGAGTTCCAGTCTTCATCTGTCTAACTTAAATACTCCTAATACTTCCAAACATTTTTCATCTGATACTGCCCTTTACTACACTTGTTGTCTTTTTTTGCTAGATATGCACCAATTTCTTTAATGTCCACAGAGAAATTGGGTCCCAATACTCTATTGTTAGAAACACAGAAGACAATAGAACAGAAGCTACAGCTTCATTTAAAGATTCATTTACACATTATTTGATTTCCACTACATGGTACCCCACTGGGAAGAAACAAAGATGTCAACACAGCATATCTAGGTAAGATCTCTGTCATGGTTTGCCAAGTGTTGTTTCTTTATTTCCCCTCTGTTTTTCTG
>NW_012104854.1:2756030-2758641 GCF_000951045.1 Mandrillus leucophaeus | reverse complement strand
TAGCTGAGTTTCCAGACTCATCTCCCTAAGAGTGGCCCCACATTCCTGTAGATTTCTCAAGAACACTACTGTCCTCAAACCTCAAGAGCTGCGAAAGAACCATAAAAAGATGGAATCCCTCATTGGTGACAAAATTCCCAAATCCCATCCACAGAAATACTCAATCCTATCACTAAAAACCTCAGGGACAGTTTAATATTGTAGCAAACCAGCCATATCTCACTTTAACACCTGCGCAAGGAAAGTCATGGTTTGGTTCTATTCACTTATTGCAGTTGCGAGGATGAGGAATTTGTCTTCCTGCCTAGCTCTCAAAAAAAAGAAAAAGAAAAAGAAAAAGAAAAGATCTTTTGAAAAAGATTGAAATTTAAGAGCAAATGTTTCTTTCCTCTGTTTTGGTTTAAATAAGAGTCTCAAATGTATTCTCAAGAATCAATGATGTAGGGCAGAAAAAAATGTTGCAAGAAAATAGATCACCTCACAAAGCTATGCATGGCTCCTAAGAAATCTGGCCAATTCCATGCAAAGACTTACTTAACTAAGTAGATTTCTAAATATCACACATTTAATATTCTCTCAAATTATGCAAATTTCATGAAGAATTTTTCTTCATTGCCTTCATACTCACAATAGAAAGGTCAATATCTGGGTTAATGCTGGTCCTGAACACAGTCCACAGGAACTTCTCACAAGTTTCCCATGTTTTCAATATATTGAGAATGGTGGATGATACTAGTCTCCAATTACTACCCTTCCACTCTTTTTTATATCACTGATAATAGGAAGTACATTTTAGTTTTTCATGACCTCTGGAGACTTTGAACCTAATTATAGCTACTTACTGACTAAATGCCAAGAGATGCTTTGCTGAGATACATACCTTGGTTTGCTTTACACCATCTCATCGAAACAGTCATATTAGAAAAAAAAAAAAAAAGCCCTTCAATAAATGGTATTACTTGCTGGTCTTTAGAGTTTAAGCTCTCTGAGCCTCAATCCTACCTTTAAAAAAAAAAAAAAAAAAAACAGGAGGACTGGAAAAATACTTGATGACAATATAGTCTTTAATTATATTATTTACTCCCTTGGTGATGACATGCAGTAAATCAAACATGGGAAATGACCAAAGGTAAATAAATGGCTTTAATAAGTTTCCCAGGCCCAAGCTTTGAATGGCTTTAGGTGTCTTTGGAATAGAGCATCTCAAAAGGCAGAGACCAGGACATCTGCTGGTCTTTCAGCATACAGGCACATATAGATAACCTAGAAAGAAAATGATAGCACTATTTCCTCTACCTCTTTCACCTCTTCCAAACTCTACCATGAGATTGATTGTGCATTCCAGGTTATCCCTATGGCCTCCTTCACAGGGACAGCTACACCCAGGCCATCACCATTTCTTTCCCAGGAAAGGATTCCAACGTTAACGTAGATGTTGTTTTTATTATTCTGCTTCCAGGTCATAAATCCATTAGATCTTGAAAACTCTTAAAACTTGGGTCTCACTTTTCCTAATGCTATTGTGTTCTCAAGCCTTGAATAAGTGGTTGTAATAATCTATCTACATCTGTCAAAAACTGCATGAGAATTCCCTACTCTTATTGAACTGAGCAGCAAATGTCACAGTTAACCTGAAGTGCTATTTTAGCTAGATGCCCATTACGGACTTTACAGGATTCACTGGCTTCCTGGGGATATGAGCACATTCAACAAATCCAGAATCAACTCAATCAGGCCACAGAGGATCTTTAGCCCCATTATTTCCAGACATGTGACCAAAATTTAACCTCTTCCCACACTATAGCTGCATATCAGGTAAAGCAGAATTATTCTTTATTTCTTCAGGGCCTTCCCAGTGCTTGCCCCTGGACTATAAATCAAAAAGGAAAAGTGGCTACACAGAATAAATATCCCCACTCATTCTGACTGCTGAGATGAACCAAGAGTTAAGTAGCATCTGTTGATTTTTCCTGTCAGGATATCCACAAACATGTTTTTGATTATGATAATATAATTTAATAGTAGAAATTATCTAAATGAGAAAATATCCACATCATCAATCCTCTAACAAATAAGCTGCTAACATTTCCAAATTAAGTATAGCTTTATCTATGGATAAATACATTTAAGTTGTCTTGGTGCCTAGAGAAACTTTAGCCAGTCTGGATAAGGCATTTAGTTCAGGTCCTGAGTCCCCATGGGCCTAACCAACTCCCAACTCCCTGAGCTGACTGAGGAAAGGGTGGGGAGGAGGAAATAGTTCTGAGGAAGATCCTGGCCAGGCCCCTAAACAAAGTGAGAGCAGCGGACAAATGACCCCTGAACAAGGGCGTGGAGGATCCTGGGGAGCAGAGGAGCAGCAGGTGCTATAGGGCCAGAAACTTAATTGAGGCCATCAAAACTTGGCACACAGACTTCAGCATAGACTGGTCAGCGCAGACTTTTTCAGTATTTAGTTTGAAAACTTATCTTTTGCACACCAGGTGAAAAAATACATTTTTAAGAAACAGAAATTCAATCTCAACTTACTCAATGTTCGACCTGGGCACTAAATTTTTTTCTTTAATCAAACTGATAAAGAATTTTAAGCCATTTTAAATGAATGAGAAAC
>NW_012104854.1:2752609-2753650 GCF_000951045.1 Mandrillus leucophaeus | reverse complement strand
TGGGAAGAAACAAAGATGTCAACACAGCATATCTAGGTAAGATCTCTGTCATGGTTTGCCAAGTGTTGTTTCTTTATTTCCCCTCTGTTTTTCTGCTGCAAGGAAGAAAAGCCGTATTATTGTGAGGAAATACATTTTTAGTATTGGGGTAACCCATTCATTGCTAGAATGTAACTTTAAGAACCAGAATATTTCTTAGACTTCACCCAGGAGCCCTGTAACTCTCTCATCAAAGTTTGTGCCTGGATAAGATTCAAGAGATAAAGATCAAATCCACAATAATTATTTATATTCTGGATGCCAACCTCCATAGTCTCCTTATCCTGGTCTTAAGCAAATTTTCCTGCATGGAGATGCTCTTACACCCTTTACAGCTTAAGCCTTGGCTTCTCCTATTTCCTCATTTTGGAATATTCTGGAGTCTCAAATATTTTCTGCAAAAGATATTGTAGAATTTCTCTTTTGGACATTGAAACAGCCTCAGAGACTTTTGTAAATAGCACAGCCAAAGCGCTAAAACTTATTCTAACAATCAAGAGTAGCTCTAAGTAATACAGGAAGATGTCACAGTCTCTGAGATTTAATGGCTTCCATGAAATGATGAACACTGTGTGGTTTTCTAATATTGTACATAGATATGGTCACTCCTAGAAATTGTCATTGATTATCTGGGGAGGAGACAACGACTTTTTTCTTCTATGTCTTCATCTCTTACTTCTGAAATTTAGGCGATCCAACATATTCTCATAGAAGCCAGTCATCCATTGTAAACCATAGTTGCATGTCCTTCTCCAGTTACTTCTCTTTTGTTATTCCCCAACTTTCAGATAAGTCTTATGCAAATAATGTAAATATCTCAAGTTTGGCCTAACTGTTAATAGAAAAATGGACTGTCTCTCAGACAAAAAACTTCAAAGGGAGCAATGCCATATACTCATGCCGTCATCTCCAAGATGGTGGTAATGAAAATTTGCAAGAAAAATTCTAGAAAAAAGAAAACAAGGCCTGGTTTTAGAGTCTGGCTAAGCTCTCACTTGTAGA
>NW_012104854.1:2674080-2748424 GCF_000951045.1 Mandrillus leucophaeus | reverse complement strand
GTCTGCTCTGAAACTATATTAAGAGAAGTTATTCCCGCAAAGGACCTGAAGATAAGTTTCAGGATACTTCCTCATAAATAATACACAGAGCCGGGCTCTCTTGTTTTCCCCTTGGTGGCAACATTCAGGTTTGAACAACTCTAGCCTTAAAAATAGCTATCTCACCATTAGCCAATCCAAACTTTCGAAAGCACATCATAGCTTCAGAGTTTTGAGACTTTTATACCTACATACACTTCTTCTGAGGCCAAGGTAAACCAGAAACTTCAGTTGCTATGTTATTCTTTTTAATATAAATGTACATTTGATGTTGAAAGATACATCAATTATTTTTAGAAGAACTTTGGCATTGTATTACGATGCTAACGTGTATTTAATATAGCTAGCTTATAAGTAATTGAGAAATATTTCTTAGCTTAAAATGAAAACTTAGGAGATGAGAGGAAGATGAAAGGTGAAAAAGGAGAAGATTGCGTCAGCACCTATATTTAAGGAACACACTCAGTCATGCTTTTGTTGGAGCAGCCTGGCTGGCAGTCTGTTGGAAGAGGAAGTAAGATGCAGCTAAGAAGATCACGTAGTTGGGCTGTGGCAAGTCATCGACAGCCTCGAAATGCAGCAAAGCTTTAAATGCTCATGTTAGAAAATACGAAAAGTAAAAATGAATGTCAACAATGAAAACTAATGAAAGGTCAAAGAATTAAGATGGTCAACAAAGTCAACAACTGATTATTTGAGGGAAAAAAAACTAATAGAATAGACAAATTTCTGAAGGAAATTGAAAAAGAAAAAGAGAAGATGGAAATGATATTAGTAGGGATTAAAAGGGAGGGAACTGGAGATTAAGTAGAGATTTAAAAGAAAATACTATGAGTAATTTGATGCCAATAAATGTGAAAAATGAAACATAAGGAATTCCTAGAAAAGTATAAATTCCAAAACTGACTCAAAAGAAATATAATTGATACTATAACTGCTACACTATTTAAAAATAGTTATAAATTATTTTCATGAAAGTAAACAAGGCCACCATGATTTTACAAGCAAGTTCTACCAAACATTCAGAAACATCTAGCGAATCTAAGGCAAACTCTGTTAAGGAAGAGAAAAGAGGAAGCATTCCCAATAATTTTAAGAGCCTACTATAACCTTTATACCAATACCAGACAAAAACATTATGAATATATATATATAAATATGTTCAATTTTGCCTGAGTCATTTTATTTTGCATCAGACCACCTCTTGTAGCCTGAAAAACTAGAAAAGTTGGATAAATTTCAAAGCATCAGAGTGATATCAATGCAGCCAGGATTTGACATTTTAAGAAAGAAAATGATTAAAATTTTCTTGTGGTTTGTGTATACAAGAGACATTTAAATATCAAGCACATATAAATATCAACTTATGCCAAAAACAGAGAAAATAATTTGTAAAAGATAAGGGATAATTTAAGAGTAGACTTTACAAAAGATCATAACTCTGTCATTCAAACTCGAAATGAATATATAAAATATGGGAAGATATATCATGTTCTTGACCAGAAACCCTTGTCTTGTTTTTTTATAAATTGCCTACTAATCAAATTATAGACTCAACTGGAATCTAATCTAAATGCTGACAGGGCCCTTTGTGGAAGTTGGCAAGCCTATTATGAAATTTATATGGAACAGTAAAGGGTCAAGAATTACCATCAGACTCTTGAAGTATGCAATTTGCCTCACTATAAAATAAAAAGAGAGGAGAGTTGATGACATATCTGTATGTGTGCACATGTTCTGTATATCGTAAGATGTGTTTTGCACTGAGTTATGATAAAAAATAAAAATTGAAAATATCCATCCAAGAAAAACTTTTAAACACATGAAGAAATATGTTCAAGAATGTTCATAGCAGCACTACTAGGACTAACAACAAAAAAGCTATAAACAACCCAAATGTCCACCAAATAGAAAACAAATACAATGTATTTGCAAAGTGAAATGCACATACTACATATCTTAATTGGCAGTAGCCACATTTCAAATACTTAATGTGACTAAGGTATCGAACCAGTAGCTAGCGGCTAGTGACTAGTTGCTAAGGTATTGAAGACCACAAGTATGGAATACTTCATAAATTTAAATAACAGAATAAAATAAATTTTTTACATGTGTAGGTATGTGTAGATCGCCCAGGCATATTATTCAATACTAAAAAGGAAGATGTAAAACAGTACATATAGTATGATCCAGTGTGTATAAGTGTATAGGGAAATACATGCTTTTTTTCTGAAAAAAAAAAAAAAACTGTTAACAGTGGTATTTCTTAAAAGAGGTGGAGACTGGACCCAGTGACATTTTTGTCTCTTTTAAAGAGTCTATGAAGAGTCTATGTCTCTTTTGAAGAGTCTATGTCTCTTTTGAAGCTCTATGAAGTTTGTGAATGTTTTAAGCTTGCATATTTATTAATTTTATTTTTAAGAATAGAAACAACAGTTGATAAGCATATAGCAGTGGAAAAAATATTGTAAAACAACAACAACTCAGGTTGTACAGCTTCATGCACATCTCTGACCAAGATGTCAGAACTATTGATTTTATACTTAGGTAACCATTGACCCTTCTGTCTGTTTTGATAGACAGGCATCCTAAAAAGGTTGCAATGATCACTTGTCCTGTGAACAGTCTACTTTTCTCATCATTACAACTCCTGAGCTAACTGAAGATGGATGAATAATTATGGAATTAATTAAACCAAGAAGAAAACTTTTGAGGCCTGTGTCTTTAGAGAGTTTAATTCAAATGCAGTGGTGCATATGAGATGCCCTAGATCTATGCTTCTCTGGAACTACTAATTTAGTAGGCCTACAAAAGAAAGAAGTAAACTTATATCTGACCTCATTTATTCCTGACACAATGGTGTTGTGATTGTTGTTTCTTTTTAAGTAGATTTGAAACAATTTAAATGAAGAAACCGCATTAAAATTTTTTCTAGGGATCCAATCAATGTTACTGGGTCATCTTGCAACATCGACTATGTTTCTTTTTTGGAAAACCAGGAAGACATAGTCCCATCTCTAATTCTGATGCCTCTCCTGTTTTTCACATATATTCTCTGGATTGAAAGTATTGTTCAGAAATTTCTCGTAAAAGTTCCATCAGTGCTCTTAAGTTATTAAATATTGATCAGGAAAGTTAAAACCTTTGGGGTGGCTCTGTTCTACTCTACCTCTATAATAATATTAGTTTTGCAGCCTATAATCTGTAGCGCATTTTTAATGGAGGAATAAGAGGTTTAGGATTTGAGGGACATGGCTTCCATTTCACCATACGTTTATATTACACCGCCAGCTCCAAACAGTAAGCCTCTTGTTTACTCCCTTTTTCTTCTCTTTCCAAAACAAAATGAAAGTTTATCCTGGCTTTATCACCTTAGTTCTGTTCTTCAAAGTTCCAACAGCTTCCAGTCACCTGTCAAGGTGTGCGCAGTACTGCACTTGGCCAGGAGAGGCAGCAGAGGCCTGGAGCCAGGTGGCCATGTGGTCTAATGCCGCTTTGATGTTGGAAAGATGACTCAGAACTTCTTAATCTCACTCACCACAAGACCACACTAAAATTGTCAGTGCCCCAAGCATAGCCTGAACAGAAGGGCATCAGTGGTTCCGTTAGTTGATTCAACATTTGATGAAGAAACTGAAAATTAATTTTACCTTTTTAACCTGGTATGCCTTCATTTCATTTTTTTTTCCTTGATTCTTGTCTTTTAAAGATACCATGTACACCATCATTATCAGTGATCCATCCCAATAGTTTCTCATTCAGGAGGTCTGGAGTCAGGTCCAGGAATCTGCGTTTGATCAAACACCACAGTTGACTCTTGTTTACATTGAAGTCTGAGAACTCTAATTAATTTATAAATGAATTTCAACTCAGAGAGCTGATATCTCTTTGAGCCTCAGTTTCCTCATCTATAAAGTAATTATAAGAGTTCACACCTCACTAAACATACAGAAAGTACATCAGATAGAAATCAGCTTATATTGGTGCTTCTCTCAGCTTTTCCTCTGCATCACATACAAACCTATGCAATATAATATCTGAATATAGATGCTGATATGTATAATCCTACCTTCCTTAAAGTTTCTAAATAATGCATAGAAGTTATTCACTTATTTTTTATATTTCTTAACATATGATTGGAAAGAGAGTATAAACAAACATTAGTACCTACTGGATTTTATCCACAAGGACACTTCTGGTAATATTCCCCTAGTTTTCTCATCATAAATATTCAACATTTACTGAGTACTACACAGGGTTAGTTCAGCTGACTAAATTAAAGCCTGGGGAAGTCAAAAATCATGGACCTCATTAGGTGTAAAAAACGGTTCTTATGCCCTGAAAATACTGTTGATCACAGGCTATTGTCGCCTGGCTCAGGGTCTATGAATCTCAAATCCCACCATTATCTTGAGTAAGATACAAATCTTTACGGACAGCCCACCAAGCATGCCAATTTCACAAAATCAATAACAGCCTCCCCAACCCCACCAATCAACACTTGCATTTCACTTCCTGATGTCACCTAAAACTTTCCCACCTCTGAAATCTTTAATTCTAGTTTTCTACTCTAAATCTCTGTGCCTTCACTGCTCTCATTTTATCACTCTAATTATACTTATTCTTTGACATTAAGACCTCTAGTCCATTGAACTATATTCTTCCAAACAATAAACCCCATAGTGAAATAATTTCCCCCCACATTTGGATTAGATCTCACCCATCATTTGAACTCATATATTCCCACAATTTTATTACAGTCTTTCTATCCAACATGCCAGTCTTATATCAGTTTAATCACCTGACTTCCCTACCCTTCAAATGGCTAATCACTGCTGGAGAAAAATGCACAACTATGTGGACTAATGTAACCACAAACATGCTCTCCGTCTTCAGATGCACCCTTACAATATGAAGAAATATTTCTTCTCCCTTCCCATTCTTTTTAACAACTTTCTCAAAAAGTCCACAGAAGATAAACTCACTCTCAGCAGAATTCCAAATTCACCGAGCAAAGAAAGGCCATTGCGTGTTTCTTATTCCTTCTACTCTTCTTTGTTAGTGTTTATGAGGCGAGTAGCATGTTAATTTAGTACATTTAATATTAGCTATACAACTTATTTTTAAGTGGCTACATCAACTTTACATCTAAAGAATTTCCTCTTGAGGAAAAATTACTAGTTTGTTATATCAGTATTTGTTTCTCTAGGATTTATAAGATTCATTTTGAACTCATGACAGTCTTCCTTCATTAATATCATATCTCTTCATATATACTGAATATAAGAATCTTGCAACAGCATATTCCATAATCCCATCACACCATTCCACTAACATTTGTGCAGTTGTTACAGATTTTATTTCCACATTTCGTATATACTGCACAATACATATTTTTGAATTAAGCAATTCATTATATTTTAAAAAACAAAAGCTTGTGAAGAAAAGTCTTTTTACATTTATTCACATATTTATGATCTTATTCTTCAACTCTTTGGTAGATCCAAGTTTTCATCTGGTATTATTTTTCTTTTGTGAAAAGAACTTTTTAAAATGTTTCTTGTAATACAGGTCTGCTACCAATGAATTCTCTCATAATTTGCTTTTCTAAAATGTCTCCTTTCTTTTGCCTTCTTTTATAAAGGATATTTGCGCACGATATGGAATTCTAGTTTGAATACTATTCCATTGTTTTCTGGCTTGCATTGGTTCTGATGAGAAGTCAGTGATAATTCCTATCTTTGCTTCTCTTTATAAAAAGTCTTTCTCCCCTCTCTGGCTGCTTTTGATGTTTTCTCTTTATTACTGAATTTCAGCCATTTGATTCTGATGTGTCCTGGTATGGGTTTTGGGTGTGTATTTATCTTTTAACTTCACAGAATTCTAGAACATACTTTTAATCAATAAGGGTAATTTTGCTCATTATTTCTTTAAATATTTTTCTGCCACTCTCTATTTCTGGAACACAGATTTAATGTATGTTAGATCATTTGACATTGTCACACAGGTCACTGAGACTCTTCACATTGTTTTTCAGCTTGTGTCTTTGTATGTGTCTTTTGATTTAAATTATTTTGATTGCTCTTTAAGTTCATTTATCTATTTTTCTCCAGTATCTCATCTACTGTTATGCAAAGCGAATGAATTTTCTATTTCAAGTGCTGAAATAGAAAATTTCTGAAGTTCCACTGGTTATTTTTTGTATCTTCTCTTTCTCCTATACATAATTTCCTTTAAATCTTTAAACATTTTTATAATATTGTTTTAAAGTCCCTGTTTGATAATTCCATAATCTCTGTTATTCCTGGGTCTGTTTCTATTAATGTGCTTTCTCCTCGTGATAAGGTCATATTTTCCTGCTTCTTGCATATCTAATGACTTTGTATTGTACAATAGAAATTATACATTTCATGCTGACGTTGTCACACAGGTCACTGAGACTCTTCACATTGTTTCAAGCTTGTGTCTTTGTATGTGTCTTTTGGTTTAAATTATTTTGATTGCTCTTTAAGTTCATTTAAGTCTCAGGATTTTGTTATCTGCTTTTAAGGAGGATTAAGTGTTGGTTTATTGCTCTGCATTTGGGGTTTTTTTGTGTGTTTTTTGTTTAATTTATTTTTTGGCAGACAGATTTCAGCTTGATATTTTTAAGACTTATTTTAAGATTTTTAAAGGTGGACCTAGGATACCACTGTAGGAATAGTTTAGCCCTGCTACCAAAAAATAAATAAATAAATAAAAATGAATAAAAATAAATTTTAAAAAGGTAATCCTTCTGTTGTGTTTACTAAGACTTCCAGGTTCATCCATGTCTCTCTACTCTGGCTGATCAGATTCAAATGTCTCCCAATCCTTTCTAAGTTCTGGGAATTATTCAGTACACATCTACTTTGCAGTGGTTCTTTCTCTGTTAGTCGTTTTTTGTACTGAATGTAATAAGCCTGCTTTCTTTGCAATCTGAGATATGTCCACACATGGCTCAAGTTTGGAGGTAATCAAAAGAGGAACAGATCAGAGTACCACTCCATTTAAGCTGTTTAAGTGTAGTATATGTCACAGAAGCATTCTAATTCTAGGCTACTTGTAATAAGATAATTCCATGTTCTGTCTGGCCAAGCCAGAGGTTCCCATTTAGGAAATCTCACTGACCAGCCTTATAAAGTTCTAACTCTCCATGGGTCCCAAGGAAAATGTTTTGTGGAGCCTAGGGGGGATTCAGTTTGTTTTTAACTCCTAAATCCTCTGTAGAGGTTGAATTCACACAGTTAAGGAAGATACATTTTTCTAGAGTTTGCCATTGGGCTTCCTGGGAGCCTAGACTCATCTTATATGAAGGAGATGAATGGTTTGATATTGCCGTATGGGCTACTTCTGTTACCTTCTGTATTAGTTCATTCTTGCATTGCTATAAAGAACTACCTGAGACTGGGTAATTTTAAAGAAAAGAAGTTTAATTGACTCACAATTCCACAAGCTATACATTAAGTATGACTGGTGAGGCCTCAGGAAACTTACAATCATGGCAGAAAACCAAGATGAAGGAGGCACATTTTACATGGACAGAGCAGGAGGAAGAAAGAGCAGGGGGAGGTGCTACACACTTTTAAACAAGCAGATCTCATGAGAACTCACTCAATATTACAAGAACAGCAAGGGGAAAATCTGCCTCCATGATCCAATTACCTCCTACCAGGCCCCTGCTCCAACACTGGGGGTTACAATTTGACATGAGATTTGGGTGGGGACACAAATCCAAAACATATCACTTGCACATGTTTTTCTCTCCCTAAAGCCTAAGAGAACATTACAAATTTTAAGTGACATTAGAGACCATATTGTCTAAACACGCATTTAGAAATATTTGCTCTTCGTTTGTAGTGTCTGAACACTAGCATAGCATGTATTTACCTTGCCCATCAGAGATGCATGTTCTGAAAAAGAAAGAAACACAGACAGAAAAGATAGATTCCGTCTGACAAAGAAGTTAGTGTTATTTCAGCTAATATGTTGCAAGCAAAGGAGGGAAAGTTACCAACTTTTCTCTTTGAGCATGTAATTTAGGCATACAAAAGACTTTACAATGAGCTACTCTTGAAGATAAAACCTCCACTGAACTTTTTACCTTCTTTGTGGTACCCTTTGGAAGTTCCTAAGGAATCTATCACCAGCTTATAAACAGCTGCCTTTCTTAGCTCATTGTCATTGCCACAAAACAGATCTGGCCAGCAAGGCACCTAAGAAGACAGAGATGAGCCCAGGGACCCAGCTAATGTCCTGCCTACAATTAACAAATATAGATGTCAATTCCCATTATGGCAAAGCAAGGTATCAAGGGATGGTAGGCATAAATCGTCAACATTTTTACCAAAACTAGAAGCAGATGCCTTATGGTTTATGATGTAGGGGAAAGTTCCATAAGGGAAAATACCAGTATAAATCTTAAAGCCCAGAACAGTTCAAAGTTTGGGCCATGAAATTGGAGAAGAGGCAAACACAAACTATCAGATAAAAATAAGACTACTCTATTAGTTAAGGTTCTGCAAAGAAACAGAACCAGGAGGATGGATGGATAGAGAGAGAAAAAAAATGTATTACAGTGTAAGGAATTGGCAAACTGATTAGGGAGGTTGAGCAGTCCCATGATCTGCTGTCTGCAAGCTGGAGACACAGGAAAGGCAATGATGTAGTAGTTCTCAATACCAGAGGGCTGATGGTGTAAGTCGCAGTTGAGGGCAGAAGACTGATGTCCCAGATCAAGCAGATGGCAGACAGCAATTCCCCCTTCCTCCTCCTTTTGTCGTATTCAAGCTTTCAACAGATTGGACGGTGCCCATCCACCTTGGAGATGGCAATCTGCTTTACTCAGTCCACTGATTCAAATGTTAATATCACCTGTAAATACCCTCACAGCACACCCAGAATTAATATTTAATATGGGGACCCTTTGTCTCAGTCAAGTTGCCACATAAAATTAACCATCATGACTTCCAAAGAGTATAACTAAAACATGGGATTGCCTTCACCATGAGCTTACTTAGAAGGCAAAACCTACTATGAGATTTATAGAACTTACAGGATTTTTTTCTGGGAATGTCCGAGGAATCCATGACAGGACTAAGGACAGATATCTCCTTTGCATCCCATGGGTATTGTCTTTTCTTGGTTTCTTCCCAATAATTAAGGCTTGAAAGGCAAAAGAGAGCATAAGAAAAGGAGGCAGCTTCTTTGGGAAGCAGGAAAAGAGCTGTAGTCTGAACGAGTACAAAAATTAGTGGGTATTGACAATGAAAATGCCAAAAGGTGAAGGCAGGGTATTGGAAAAAAGGATTTAGAAATCCCTTGCTTGACCTGATCTTTTTGCACTGACTCTTAATTATAACAGAGCCCAA
Source organism: Mandrillus leucophaeus (assembly GCF_000951045.1). Classification (NCBI taxonomy): domain Eukaryota; kingdom Metazoa; phylum Chordata; class Mammalia; order Primates; family Cercopithecidae; genus Mandrillus; species Mandrillus leucophaeus. Next base: position 2,738,996 of record NW_012104854.1, on the reverse strand, counting down.
GGTGCTCTAAGAGAGTGGGTCACTTACAGCAGAAGCGAGTATGCTAAAGGTCTTGGGCTCTGGTATGCCTCTGTGACAAAGTCAGCTAAAAAAGGAAAGGAATACAGCTATCCCTTGAAAAGAAATGAGTTTATTAGTCTCCTGAATGTCATGAATAGAGGATGAAGGACCTTGGAAGACTGAGGGTAGAAGGGCCTATGAACCTTTAAAGAAAAAATATTAAGATGAGATGGCAAAGAGTAAAGCCATTTTGCATAAGAATTAACATCCTTGTGGTGGTTTATGTGTCAGCTTGATTGGGTTAAGGGATGCCCAGATAGCTGGTAAAACTTTATTTCTGGGTGTGCCTGTGAGGCTGTTTTAAGAAGAGATTAGCATTTGAATCAGTAGACTAAGTAAAGAAGATTCACCCTCACCTACATGGGCGGGTGTCACCCAATCCACTGAGCGCCCAAATAGAACAAAAGGCAAAATAAGGGCAAATTGTTTTTCTCTCTTGAAGCTGGGACATCCATCTTCTTCTGCCCTCTGACATCAAAGTTCCCAGTCCTCAGGCTTTCCAGTCTTAAGAATTTGCTTACTTAAGCCTTCTTCAGAATCACATTACCAGCTTTTCTGGTTCTCCCACTTGCAGATAGCATTATTGTGGGACTTCTCAGTCTCTATAATCATGTGAGTCAATTCCCACAATAAAACCTCTCTTGTTTATCTCTATAAATGCTATTGACTCTGTTTCTCTGAAGAACCCTAATTAATACAACCTTCCTATATCAATATTCTTTGGACAAAGAAAATAATACTAAAAAATGGACACAGTAGAACAATGAGCAAGTTTGCATGAATTGAAGCAATCTGAATGGGACTCCTGTAGGATCACTGGGTATATAAGGAAACATAAGAGTCCATAGCCACTGAAGGTGACTTAATTCATTTAATGAGAACTAGTGCTTAAAAAAAAGAAAAACTGATTACAAATTCAGAGGATGTTCAAACACTTGAGAGATGAGAGTACTTCAGCCTGTAGGCACTCTTTGTGAAGAAAAGCCCAGAGCTGACACAAGCACCAGGGAGCCAGCTCAAACACAAATGTGTCAAGGTGACAGGGCCTGAATCTCATACTGTGAACTCTTTCAGAGAGACAAGCATGCATAAAATCATGTGTTCTAAAGAAAAGAAAACTTGGGATCACAGACTTAGAAGGCCCTTAGAGATAATCTAATCAAACCTTCTTTCTACAGTTGAGAAAACTAAGTGAGGCCAGAGGAGATGGAGTGATTTGCCCAAAGTTACATACATGGTTGGTTCATGATAGATCTGAAATGAAAACCCTTAGGTCACCTCCTCTAGTCTAATATTATGTGCAAAACACTTTCATTTTAATTCGTGCCACAAATCCATCTAACTGTAAAGGTAAAACTTGATAAGGAGAGATAATGTACTATCAGAGATGATACATGCGTTAGTCCATCTTATCTCTTTAGCATTACATCATCTGTCTTAACTAAAAAAAATCAATTAGTGATAATGCATGTGATTGGACAGACTATAACATGCATATTAACAGACTATAACAGCATATGACTTATGCTGCAAAATGGACATTTTAAAAAATCAACACTATAAGGCACTTAACCATAGTAAAGATTACTAACATGTGTAGAATCTTAATAAACATTATTAGGATGTTGACATGATCACAAGCCAATTCCTAGCATAAGATATTTTAACATTACCAGGATAAATTTCTCTTTGGAATTCATCCATAAATTCCAAAGACAAATTCAACAGAAATTCAAATTTCTCCACATGAAGGTAAATTTTGACTTCTCATGGTTCTCAAAGCACATGTAACCCAGTTTCTCCAGGTTTCAGGGTACACACTGAAAAAGTATCCACTTGTAACTATTAAACCTTGAGTTCTCATCCTTGCAGAAAAGTTCCAGAAAGAAGCCCATCCCTGGCAAAACAAAAACTGATTAGATTCAGAGATGCCTGAGTTTGAGGTAAACTTGGCAAATTCTCCCAATTACCATACTAAAAATCCCGCCCATGGAGGAGCTTATTCTCCATTGTTCATACATGCAACCATCTAGAGGCATGATTGGAGACTATGCCTGCTCTGCCTTTATTCCACCTCTACATGTGAGGTAGAGGCTAACTAGCCTAATAAAAGTCTTGTTTGAACCTTTAACTGGGAAGGCACTACTTTGGGGAATTATCCCCAGTACCCTCCTTATTTATTGCAAGTAATAAAATCCCCTTATTAGATCTTTCTTTGTCATGGTCATTGGACTATCACCCACCAAGCAATCAAACACACTCATTGTGTGGGTAACAACCCTGGCAACCCAGATGAGACAAAGACTCCAGTTCTAATGCTAACTTCACAAAGGCTTGCTATGGGGCAAAGAAGCGGACAGCGGCAGCTTGGCCAAGCTAACTTGCTCATGTTGCCTGAGAGGGTTGGGTACAATTCCTAAAGATCTTCATCTTGGGGTAGAGCCCACTAGGCCATCACTTGTATCTAGCCCAAAAGAGTGGAAGCAGTGGTCCAGACCTTTTGTTTGGTGCTCCTTCAGGGAGGTAAGTGGACTTCACCCTGTGGACTGACTAAAAGGGAAAAATCTTTGGATCTAGCAACAGGATCTCCAGACTAACCACAATGCACCTCTTGTTTTAGTTTCCACCTTTTGCCAGTTGGTGCCCTGGAGGATTAAGACACACTCCAATCATGGCAATTGGCAATCCTGATCCCTGGCCACTCTGTGCTCTGGAGGATTGGGAGGCATCCCTGTCACAGTAAACAGCAATCTGTTCCTAGCCAGATTAACCATGAAGATCAACTTTTCCAAGGACACAGGTTTAAGATCCTTAGATTCAGGGGGCATTTTCCAAAGTGGGAAAGGACCCAGGTACATCTGGAAGCCCTCAGTCTTGACAACTAGGCTGGGAAAATTTTAACAGAAGAGGCTCTTACCAATGCACTCCTGGACCACCTGAGTGAGTTCTTCTCAAGTATCAGCTTTTAAAAAAAGGAGCAGCTGCTTCACCTGACACCCAGGAGGGTCACCAAGTGATGCAATCAGAGTTTTAGGGAAGTTCATGGGACTACACTAGGGAACCACTGGGTCACCCACACACATTGGTTTACTTTGGATCTACACCTTAGAGAGTTTTTTGAGAGAAGCTTTTTGAGAAGAAAACCTCAATTATCATACATCTGCATAATAATTAACCTGATATTTAAATCTTTTGGAAGCTGGGATCAGATCCTGAGGGTAGTGTCTGAGGGTAGGGAAAACCAGACCTCAATCCTCAAGAAAAACCCATTAGGTTGCATCCTCCAACACTAGAAGATCTAGATTGCCAGGAGTCTCTGGGAGGCCAATGCAGTAGTAAACTTTGTGTCCTCAAGACTCAAACAGTTTCATCTCCAGCTTTATTACAATAATATCAGCCCCTTCAAGCAACTCCAGGTAACCCAAAAACTTACTTGATCTCAGCAGCCCAAGAGTTTCATTCCTCTAACTTTAAGGGTACTCAACACACTCGGCCAGCATGAAATAGATACAGAAGCATGAACTCTGTCTCTAAACCCTCCTAGATGTGTATAAGAGACAGCATGAACTCTGTCTCTAAACCCTCAGGAATGAGGAGTGGAATGTCTCAGGAGGGATTCCTAACCCAGGGTCCATGAGGTTTGGAATACATACTGTGAAAATGTACCCATTTGTGTGCAGCACACCAACATGTATACAAGTATACATATGTAACAAACCTGCACATTATGCACATGTACCCTAGAACTTAAAGTATAATTAAAAAAAAAAAGAAAAGAAAAAATGTATCCATTTGTAACCGCTGCATCTTGAAGTTCTTGTTATTTCAAAAAGGTCCAGGAAGAAGCCCATCCCTGGAAAAACAAAACAAAACAAAACAAAACAAACAGTTGAATCCAGAATGCCTGAGTTGCAGACAAACTTTGACAAACTCTCCTCTTTATGGTGCTAAAAACCCTGCCCAGGGAGGAGCTTGTTCTCCATTTTCTATACATGCGACCGTGTGGAAGCATCACTGACAATTATGCCTGCTCTGCCTTCATTCCGCCTCTGCATAGGATGACTCAGCAAACCGATCTCATAAAAGCCCTGTCTTCACCTTTGTTCAGAGAGGCACTGCTTTGGGGAATTATTCCCAGTGTCCTCCTTACTTGTTGCAAGTTATAAAAATCCCCTTGTTAAATCCTCCTTACTTGTGCTTATTGGACTGTCACCCACCAAGAAATCAAACCCAGCCATTGTGTGGGAAACACCCAGACCCCCAAATATTTCATAAAACATTATGAACAGAACATAAGAACACAGACTGTTTAAACCACATTTACGACAAGTGTTACTAAAATCATACTTTAAGGTGGAAATTCTTTTTAATCTTCATTTATGGAAATTTTGAAAACTAGAATTTATTTTCCTCCATTAGAATACAATTTTGCTGGGAAACAGGAAGGTAACTTTTTGCTTTCAGGTTCACTAAAACTGTGATTTAATAGAAGAAAAGCATTCTATGAGAAGAATCAGAAACATTATAAGGAAGGTGGAGTGGAGAATCCAATAGAGCTACATGCAGTCCCAGCCCCACCACTACTACCACACATACACACAGACTGCAAGGTATTCAAAGATTTACTAAGGAGCATAAAGAATCAAAATGAAGGCTATTAGTACTCGGGCAGTTTATAAAAACTATTATCCAGAATATGAAGGACTACTGCCATGTAGAAAACAGAAAGAGGAATTTGGTGAAGAATCGGAATGAGACAAATGGCAATTGCAGTGCACTCTATCCTTGGCTTTTGGCCTCCTATAAATTTACTAGTATGGTTATTTACATGGAGAAGTAAAGGAAACATTCATGTAATTACAGATACAATAGTAAAGGCAAAATAAATGGTACTGCAAACTCATTTGGTAAAAATACGGTACCACATCCTTAAAGTGGTTATGAAGGTTTTGTTCTGTTGCTCCTCCCAGCATCTCTCCTGAAACCTCTTACCTGACTGCTGAGGGTATCAAGACATAAAAGTCCAGAGAGCAAGAAAGAGGAACATCTTGACCTTGTTGTACGCATTAAGGATCTATGCTGATGCTGAGTGGCAAAGGTGTTCTCCCAGAGAGACATGTTCCCTCCCATTCATTTATCTCTTTGATTTCTGCTGTCACACCGCCAGTGAAACTGTTTTTCTGAGGGTTCAGCATTTGGTGAACAGCAAATTTTCCAATTTGATGGGTGCCTTTCAACAGGAAACTCCTTCCCATCCTTCCTGGAGACTTTTTGGCATTATTGACCTCATGCTTAGTCTTGACACTCCCGTCTGTCTCTTCTGCCAGGAGCCCCTTCCCAAGCCCTTTCGGTGTAAGCATTCCCAAAGCTTTCCTATCTCCCTGCACTCACTCCCTTGGCAATCTCATTTGCTCTCCTCACAAATTCACCATCAGCTTTCCCTGTGTAATTGTACCTTGTATTTGTCTAGACACTTACAAAATGTACATAGCCTTTCCTTTAATACTTGCAACAACCTATCGTTATTTCAGAAAAGAGGAAACTGAGACTCAGGTGCAGTGACCTGCCCAGGGCCTCAAAGCTGGAAAGTGGCAAAGTCTACCATTTAAGTCTAACTCTACCATTTAAGTCTCGTGGGTTTTCTTTTCTTTTCTTTTCTTTTTTTTGTTTGTTTGTTTGTTTTTACAATACCACAAATGCCTCCAAATGATTCCCAAATACATATCCTAATTCTATATATTATGTATAATGCCTAATACCTCATCTTCTTAATTAAGTCCCAGACAAATAACAATTTACCCACCTATTAGATAACCTTACATAAATACCCCATACCTCACCATATTTCCCAAATGCTTCCTCCTTTGACTTCTATCTTTTATAATATGATCAGTATATTCCCAATTACAGGTACTTGAAAACTTAGATTTAACTTTGATATTTCTATTTACCACTAATTAGTTGCTACATTCTGTACCTATCAACTCTGGTGTCCCACCCAATCCTTTAAATGTGCAACGTTTCTGCCTTTCTTCTAATTCTTGGATTCTCTTCCCTAGAGTTCTAGACTATAGTACTATTACACTAATAGTATATGGATATACTAATGATGGTTCTACCTCCAGTCTCTCTCTTCTCTAATTCCCTGTTTGCATGGCTCCAGTGGCTCTTCATTGCCTTTAGAATAACATCAAGATGTTTGAGGCCCTTATCATAAGGCTCTATCCTATGCAGAGGTTTATCCACCAATTTTCCTACCCACTGCATGAATCCTGAACTAATGACTGTTCCAATAAAACATTGTCTAATTGTAGGTGCTCAAAGATATTTGTTCAATTTACTCAAACCTGTCAGGAGTTCATTAGTTTTGTCTTAATATTTGACAGTCAAGAGATTAAAGTCCCTTCCTTTTAAAACTCCATTCCTGTTAGCATTCATTTGAATGAGTGTCCTAGAACCCTTTTCCCTTCCTGTTCTTAAATATCTATATGCATAAATCAATAACTCAAAAATTTGTAGCCATCTGTTGCTATATTTCAGCCAAGATACTATATTATATGCCAATAAAAACTATTAAAATGATGCAAATTGATGATATAATCGTTTTTCATGAAAAAAGCTTGGCATAAATATTGAAAATGCTTTATAATATTTTTTATTCTCACTCAGTATATAAAATATCATTTCTTTGCATAATAACTAAGAAGAGCTAATAGAACAGTAGCTTCATGAAACTTTTGATTTTAGATATTTATAAGTGGAGCAACAAAAATAATTTGTTAAATTTGCTCAGGCCATATGCATTCTAATAATTACAAAATAAATATAAAAGAATATGCACTCACATAATCTCGGAGTGAGATGCTAAGTCTGCATGGTCCCTGAGACTGTTAAATGTAGTGAGAAATAAATATCTAAAGAGTAATTCAAATATCAAGTCATCAAAATATAAACTCCATTTATGTTGTGCCATCCTCAAATATTTTGGTCTCAAAAAGATAGCCAAATTACATCATTTTGTACCTTCTCTGCTATGGCTCACTTAGCCCAACATACAGGTAGGAAAGGAAAAGTAAAGGCAAAAATCGCATGCCAGATGTCATTTTCTTCAACAACATACAATAGGAGGCATTTTATTCTATCTAATGACACTGAGAAAAATTCGTTTTACATAACCATGATATTGGGAGTATTTACAAAACAAAAAGAATTCATTTAAAGATACAAAATACCATTTGTAGAACACACACACACACCAGGACACCAAGTCCCCTGAAACGCTCCTACAAATTCTTGCAGGATTATATCCCTAAACATGTCTGATCTGTTTAGGAAAACATCTCTGTTGTCTTAGTTAAGGAGGACCTTCTGTGGATTGATGCACTGTGTCATTTCCCCAAGCAGTTTCCTTTAGGCCAAAACTGACACCTGCAGCCTTAAGCTACCCAGGATACTCATGTAGCGTGAGGCAAGACAGGCATCACGCTACACTTGTCCTTGACTCACTTCACTTTCTCCCTTTTCTCTGTTCCCTCTGATCTCTTCTGTTTCCTTGTCCAGCCTCAGTGTGTTCAGGGAAAGAACACCACATATAAAAGAGAATTGAGAGGTTAGAATTATAGTCCTGACATTGTCACTATGTAGCCAATTTACTCTACCTGTCTGTGTCTGGCTTTCCCATATGTAGTAGTCGGAATCCCATTTCCTGTGATCCTTGTGAAAATCCAACAAAATGAGGTTCAGTATAGCATTCTGAAAACAATGGTGTGCCAGGTGCAAGTACTCTCACTTTTTCGACAGTATCTTTTAGTTTTAAAACATCTATATTGCTCTGAACTTTAACCAAAAAGTATATACAAATTGCAGCATTAGAGGGTGACATTCCTACCACAACACGGAAAACAATTCAATCATTAGAATTCCAATTTCCTCATCCACTTCTTAGTATTTTCCTAGAAAAACATGAAAAGCCTCTTAATTTCTCTACCATTGAATTCTTCCATACAGAAAAAGAGGTTTGGAGTTTGAAGCAGTCAGAATCTGTGAAAAAATCAGAGAGGAAGTGATGTGGAAGGCAAAGAAACATGTTCTAGCTATCAATTACCCAAAGAGATAACAGCAGATTCCTGAAATTTTTGTGAAGGTAGAAAATTAGACACCAGGGATTAATAAATAAAAACTTAAGGAAATTATAAAAGAAAGAGATGGTTGCTAAAATGTCCTGAAGGCTTAAAAGATGCCTCAGATTTAAACATGGACCTTTGAGGAAACAATTGAATATCCTACAAAAGGTAGTCACAACATGACCCTTTTTTAACATCATCTCTTAGTGCTTCATGTCACATTGTCCTCTGCTTCGGGTGCCTTAACATCCCACGGATCCCACAGCCACTTTGTTTCTATCCTTAATGCTTTTGCGTGGGTCAATTCATTTGCCTGGAATTCCTTTCTTTTGTTTGATCACTGACCTGATTGCTGGCAAAATATCGAAGCCAAAGAAATAATTACAATGGATACAAAAATCGTTAAAGAATGAGTAAAACCTAGTAATTGCTAACAGAACAGAGTGACTATGGCCAAAAAAATTTAATTGCACATTTAAAAATAACTAAAAGAGCTATTATAATTGGATTGTCTGTAACACAAACGATAAATGAGGTGTTGGGTACCCCATTTACCTTGATGTGATTATTATGCATTGCATACCTATATCAAAATATCTCATGTAACCCATAAATATATACATCTACTATGTATCCACAAAAGCTAAAAATAAAAAATAAAAAAAAAAAGGACTACATATTTGGACAAAAGTGGTTATGCCAACATGTGCTTCTTTTGAAATTGCAGCTGAGGCCAATGGATAACAATTGTCCTCTTTCTCTAACAAGAGGTGCTAGATACCCTAGAGCATGGGTCTCCAACCCCCAGGCTGCAGACTAGTACCAGTTTGTGGCCTGTTAGGAACCAGGCCGCATAGCAGGAGGTGAGTGGCAGGAGAGCCAGCATTACCACCACCTGAGTTCTGCCTCCTGTCAGATCAGCAGTGGCATTTGTTTGTTATAGGAATAGAAACACTACTGTGAACTGTGTATGAGCAATCCAGGTGCGAGCTCCTTAGGAGAATCTAACGCTTGATCTGAGGTGGAACAGTTTCATCCCCAAACCATACCTCCCTCACACCCCAGTCCATGGAAAAATTGTCTTCCACAGTCCCCGGTGCCAAAAATGTTCGGGACTGCCACCCTTAGAGGACTTGCCCAGAGAAAGTGAAACCAGTTATGAGACCTTTGTTCAGCATGCACGTCCACTATATACATAAGTGAAAGCTAGAGAATCATTGAGAAGAATAATCAGGGCAGATTTAATTGAAGGGATTTAGGTATTCACCTGCAAAGATGAGGCATCTCCCACCCTTTGCCCTTCTCTGCCTCAAGGTAAGTGAAAGAAGCCTCAAAAGCAACACTGTGTTTATCGGAATGGAAAAGGGTAGAGGAGTCCTTGCCAGAGAGTACGCTGCTTTCTTCCCATGAGTGGCTAGAGGTTTGCTGAGAGAGCACATACACCCATTGGCCTGGCTCTCTAAGGAAAGCGGCCTGGCTCTTTGAAGCAACTCATCTTTCCAGAGTTTGACAAGGCATGGATGCTAACATATCTGTGGCCCAGCTGACATCATGGAAAGTCAACAAGCTCAAATCATCTTGAAAGCTTACTGTTCAAGAGGATGCCTACCTGAAAAGTTGCACCTATCAAAAAGGATGACTCTAATAGCAAAGGCACGGAGTCAACCTAGATGCCTATCAGTAGTGGACTGGATAAAGAAAATGTGGTACATATACCTCACGGAATACTATGCAATCATAACAAAGAATGAAATACATCCTTTGCAGCAACATGGATGCAGCTGCAGACCATTATCCTAAGTGATTTAATGCATGAACAGAAAACCAAATACCACATGTTCTCACTTATAAGTGGGAGCTAAACATTGGGTACTCATGAACATAAAGATGGCAGCAATAGAAACTAGGGACTACGAGAGGGGAAAGGAAGGGAGGAGGCAAGGGTTGAAAAACCAATGATGGGGTACTGTGCTTGGTACCTGAGTGACGGGATCAATCATACTCCAAAACCTCAGCATCACACAATAAACCCAAGTAACAAACTTGCGTGTGTACTCTCTAAACTTGAAATAAATGCTGAATTTTTTTTCAAAGCGTGAATCTAGGTTTTGTGGGCCTGATTCTTCAACATACATGATTCTTCAACACATATAAAATTTTCTGATACTTTTACATCACAAAAGCAAATATTGCTTTAGAATGAAAAAATAAATAACAAAATACAAATTTTTAAAAGCTGACAAATGCCATAAACACCTAAATCCCCATGATAATGTAACATTTTTAATAATTAATTGTCTGACACTTCTTCGTAATAGTTTTACCCCTAATTTTGGCTCCATATTTTTTATACCTGCTTCATGTGACAATGATAGTAGAGAAAATTTTAAAATCATTTAGTCTTTCATTGGGTAAGGTTGAATCAATTTTTTTGGTTTTTCATAGTTTAGAAACTTTTTTTTTTCTTCAAATCTTATTTTGGTGATGCCATATAAACTTTTTGGATTATTATCAAATTTAGGAAACTCTGACCAGTTTTTATCATGTCTGATTTGTAATATTTGGAAGAATTTTTCACAGACTAGCTCTGAGCCTCATAGGTTTTAGACTTTATTTCTTCTTCATTATCCACATACTTCTGAGGGCAGATGCCATAGGACATTTCATGTCAATAAAACCTTTGTCCTAGGCCAGGCACAGCGGCTCATGCCTGTAATTGCAGATCACGTGAGCCCAGGAGTTCAAGACCAGCCTGGGCAACATGCCGAAACCCCATCTCTACAAAAATACAAAAAAAAATAGCCAGTCAGGGTGACGCATGCCTGTAGTCCTAGCTACTCAGGAGGCTGAGGTGGGAGGATCACCTGAACCCAGGGAGGTCAAGGCTGCATGAGTCATGATCACACCACTGCACTCTAGCCTGGGTGACAGAGTGAGATTACATCTCAAAAAAAAAAAAAAATACAGAAACAAAAGCAAACAAACAAAAACAAAGCTTTGTCCCCTATACCTTTTTATTATAGTGAGTGATAGGAATTTTTCTGGAATCTATAGCAAAATCTTGTGACTTAGGAACCACACAAATGGATCCCACCAAATCCTAATTTAATGGATCCCCAAATCACCTTCCCCAAATTCCCAGTGACACTCTAAGTTCACCAAACATAAGGAGAAGTATTTCAAAGGAAAAACTGGAAAGGAAAGAGACTTCAGTCTTAACTGTGTTAAAATAGTTTATCCTTACAAATTTTACAAAAGTATATGACCACACAGACACATTGCTTAGGGGTCTTCCTGGGACCTTGGTAGGAGCCTGTGCAAGTGAGGGGCGCTGAAGTTGAAGCGTCATTAGCTTCAGGGTAAATCCACTTCTGTGTGTAGGCTATACAACTGGCACAGGACTGAGCGTGGAGCCCAAAGTTGTCAGCTGGAGAATGCACAACACACATAAGGGAACTGCCAGTTTCCCAGGTCAGAGGCCTCCAAAGGCCATGAAGAGCATTTGAATGTCTGCTGCAACATAAGGCATTAACCATCAAGAAAACCACCACCACCAGCCAAGTGAAAAGGCACGTCTCCTCTCTGTCGCTTCTTTACCTGTATTTCCTTCAAAATCTGAAGTAACAGGCATAGTGAAAAGGAGAAGAGGGGAGTGCAGGAGACGGGAGAAAAAATTAAAACAACTCGTAGAGCAGAGATTAGGGTGAAGCAAGTGAGGCATTTAGGGACCAAAATTTAAGGGGGCTGGGGACTCATCCTAGTACCGGCTCAGAAATCATGCCGCTCCCCACTCCTCCTTCTGCACCCAGCTCAGGTTTTAGCTGTGGTGAGGGGAAGAGGTCCTTAGTAGAATGAGAACTTGGAATTTTGACCCATGGCACGTTGGCCTTTCTAACAAGTTTTATTTATAACTGAAAGTGACAAAAAGCTATGAAATTTTCTCAGCTTATGGAGCAATTTTGAGGACATGGTGGAATTAAACGGCTTCCTGATTGTACCGTAAAGAGGACCTCCTGTTCAATAACTATATTTAAAGAAGGAAAAATTGCACTTGTTATATATATAGGATGAAGGCCCAACTCCTTAGCTTGGTACACAAGAGCTGCCACTGTCTTACCCTCCACCATCATCTCTGCTGTTGTCACCATTATAAGGCAACTCAGCAGGCCAGGCTATGGCTCTCTCTGATGCTTCCTCTCCTTAGAGTCTTCCCATCCTCTTCTATCTCCTTTAAATGCCAGCTCATTGGGGAACTTACTTTATAACCTCAAATTCGTAGTTCAATCCTCTGAGCCTCATTGTACTCTTTTTGGCCCTTCTTAGGGCACTTAAGACATTGCAGTATATTTTGTTTATAGTTCTGACTTCCCCTAGGCCGTAATATCTCTCTAGACAAAGATCATGACCTATTCAGTCTTACTACAGTGTTTTGAATGCAGATCCTGGCACATATGGCTTGTTTCAATAACATTAGTTATGTGAATGAATGTCCTCCTTTCCTTTTCCCATATAAAAGAACTTCACACTAAGAATGCTGCCTGTAACAGGAGGCTCCCTTTGTTTAGTGAATGTGTTAACCAACTTACTATTACTGCTTAAGGATGCCTGGGTCATCTATCCCCAAGGATGTCCTGAAGGTAAAATCTGAAACAAACTTCCTTATTTGTGATTATTAAATTAGTCATTTCAGTTTAGAAATTTTCCCAATTAGGCACAGATAACAACTAATCCTCTCAGGCAAAATGCTACATACTTAAATATCTTTATTAAAATTTCTGGTGATTTCATGAGGGGAAAAATGCCCTTAGATCCAAAGAGTTTGGGCTCCCAACAATTAATAACTAAACAATTAGATAAACACAACTCTCTTCAGGTAAATGTCTCTGAATATGTTCTTCCTCTCCTTCCTTCTGAAATGCAGCCAACTGCTCTGAAGTACTAGGTCTCCATTTTAACTAACTAATAACTCAATTTTGTTTTAATCAAAGTATCACAATTGGGCAAATTCAGAAAGCACACTCTAAGATTTGCTTGAGGTGCAGTTGTAAATTCTTAGCGATAACTCGACTTGCTGTACTAGTCCATTGATTCCATCCCTCAACATCTCCTTTCTCTCTTTATAATACCAGAAATGTGAGCTCATACTGAATGTCAGAAAACCTCTGCCTTAAATTTCTGTGTGAATTTATCTACAAGCCAGGTAGACTAGTTATTCCTTATATAAATTTGTCTTAAAAACAGGGAGGTGTTCATGGGACACCCATATTAATATTTAATAATAGCATACCAGATTGGAATAGAGTACTACTACTTTTTCATAGTTACAGAATCAGATCTGGGGAGTCATAACACCCTGCCAGAACCTTGATTTTGACCAGTGTCAGTCGTCAGTATTACAAAACACAAATTACTCAACAATTAAATGTGGTGAGGCTTCAATCAGAGTCTTTCATGAATAGGGTTAAAAATCTCCACATACAGTCATTCTCTGAAGCATTCAAAACTTATCTAAATACCCCCTTTCCCTTTTGATAGAATTTTATGTATACCTTTATTTGAAACACTTATCATGTGATACTGTAACAAATCTTTTTTTTTCCTACTACCCTGTCTTGACTGTGACCTACTTGTTTAAAAACTGTATCTAACTTTGTGTCCCCAACACTCAACATAGTGCTGGACATAATAAGTGATCAATGAATCTGTTGAATTCATGATAAAAGAATAAATGTATGTGATGAGTATCAAAATAAATATATGTCTAGGCAACTCTTGAAGTCTACTTTTCCCTAATCTTCCCTGTTAAGCAGGTGATTCGATACCTGCAAGTTTCCTTAAGGTCTTTGGCACTTCTCAATGTTCCAGCTTAAAGTGCCCCGCTTAGAATGATTAATTATCCTTTGCAACTAAAGTGGGAAATCAGGAAGAGCTATACCAGGATTCACTGGGATTGGGTGCACTATGTCTGGTGTTCCCTAAGATAAAAGTGGGCACTCAATGGGACTAATTAATGTTCATGTCAATGACTCAGGACTAATTATCTTCTAAGGTCATCGTAGCAGGGGAGTATGCTATCAGGAGGAATGAATCAATGTGTCATAGAAAGGGTGAGATCTGAAGGAGAGAAATCAGGTGAGGTCCACCCTAAGAAATAAGAGATAAGAACAAAAATTCAAGAGGACTTCAAGGGATCCAGGTCTACAAAAAGCTGCAAGTCTAAGGGCTACGGCAATTCTGTAAGATTTCTTAAACCTCTACAACTTGCTGATATGTGTAATTTTTGTGAGTTTACGTCTTACTGCAATGGCAAGGAAGTCAATTACCAAAACAAAGGATCAAAGGAACAAAAGGAAAAATAAAACTCAGTGGACAAAAGAGCACCCAGGAGGCCTCACCTCATCAGCCAGGCCCTCCTGCTGCTCTGCTTGGCCAGGACCTATCCCTCAATCAGCCTGCTTTTGCTCCCCCTGGGGATGGGCTCCTGCCCTCCTGCTTTTATTCAGCTCTGTGGACCAAAGCACCTCCATCTTGTCTTTCCCCTTCTTCATCCCATGATCCACTGAACAGCAGACTGGTTCCTACACAGCGCTCCCATATACATGTACTCTATCTTAGATCTCTTTCTGTGTGGGGAGAGACTTACAAACCACTCCTTTTACCTCGTAACTGAGGTACATATATAATTTATCATCCAAATTTGAGAGTTAAAGGGGATGCTGTTCATAATCATACCAGGATAACAGGAATAAACTACACCTCTCCTGGGCAAACCCAGAAGAATTTGTAGATTAAAACAGAATTTAAACAATGGCTGACAGATTGAAGGGACGTGCAATCAAGAGAAAAACAAGATATTAAACTTAAAGAGAAAGAAATCCTCATTTTCTTTTCCTCCTAAGATCTGTTATATCACAGTATAACTAATCTCACCAAAGAAACCATTTCCTTTTGGGTCTCCATGTATATGGCAATATTAGCATTAAAATAGCTACAGCAACATTTTTCATAACAAAAAGTTCTTCTTCCATTAGGGACACTTCCTAGAGGAGTTCCTTCCCCAGACAACTTCTCCCATCCCTCTCTAACAGAGCTCTAGGGAAAGGGACCATGCTGGTCTCTCTTCCATCTGGTTATCTCTAACAGCTTCCCTTAAGGTGTCTTCTCAGCCCATGGCCCAGGCACTTCCCTGATAACATGACCTGCTGTGCCAGGCTTCCCTTTACCTTAATCTCTGCAAGTAGACTTGCTTAGACTAAAACTTAGGACTATGTAAACCAAATTGTGGTTTATCCAATTGCTGTTAAATATAAACCCACTATTCAAGAACTAGTCAGAGCTTGCTGTAAAAAATAGCATTAAGTCCGAACTAGAGAAAGGCTTCTTATATATATATTTTGAATGTTTATATCCTATGTTGTTAGCCTGAGGCATTTACCCATTTTCAAGGTACAGTTTACATATTCCCACTTCTGAAAAATGTTTGAGGCAGCTCACACTAAAATATGAACATATATTCACAAGATAACTTAAACTTCAGGAATATCACGAAGTATAGGGAGCAAAAGAATTCTACCTGAATTTTTAAAAATAATAAAATAATAAAATTTAAGAAGTAGAAATTCAGGAACAATGCCAAAAAGAATATCATAATGTTAACAAAAAGAATTTACTCTTTAGTTTCTAGTTAGTTGGGAGACCTGGAAAAGGTAGCATGTTAGAATTAGATTATTCCATCAGAAAATAGATTTTTACTGAGAAGCTATAGGAAACTCTGTCTATGATTAATTGTTATTAAAGTCATATTTAAAAGAAACATGAAACACTCCTTTAATTCACTTCATTCCCCCAGGTACAAAAATTGTGCTCTCTCCTAATCTTTCACTCCTCTTAGTTTGGGTCATATTGTACAGCACAGGAGAGAGATGATTTTCCAGGACCCTCAGACAAAGCAATAGAAGATCATATTTTGGAAAATGAGAGGCCAGTCACTCTGAAATCTGTCTTACAGTCACTGTCTCGAGAGTAGGGTAATTATTAGGAACACTGAAATGGATCCTTGGAGAGGTAGTGCCTTGAGAGGCAGGAAATGAGAGGGCACAGGAAACATGAAATGTGTGCCTTTCAGCTGATACATTAGCAAATCTCTGGCCACAAAGGTTCATCCGCTGCCAAGCCGGAGAGAGCAATGGGGGGAGAAATGGCAGCCCCGATTACTGATTGACAGGAGTTTCCAGAGCAAAGCAGTAGAATTATTTAAAGGCACCTCAAGAGGGATTTGATTGCACATCGTCATGAAGTGCCAGTATAAATGATTCACATTTCCTGGCGGCCACAGCAGTGGCAGAGCTGACCAGTAATCTGTTGTCTCAGAGGTTTTAACATTTCTGAGTTCAAATCAGCACAGCCTTGTAAGTTTAAAGTACTACATCTGATGAGTCCTATAATTAAAGACCCACATCAACTTTGAGCAGTCACTTCAGACCTGCTTGCATTTTGTGCTCAATTTATTTTTCCACTTGAGGTGAAAAATCTAATTATACGAACAACAAATAGTGTTATTTTTCCCCCTTGGAGAAAGCCCTGTGTTAAGTGTCACCAATTATTTAGCTAATCATAACTCTATGCATGGCACTGCTAATCCCTTAACAGCATCATCTATTCTGGGTCAGGAGTTCACGCTCCCTTAGCTGCTAATGAATTTCTTTTTTTGGATTCATCAGGTATGATCTCAGCAGCACATCAAGGAGTCACTTTAGCATTAAAATGGTCAGCTGGATAGACCATATTCTGTGCCAGGTAGGAGAAAGCAAACTGCAAATTGGCTTCAAATCCAGTAGGCTCATTCATATAAAAATTTAGCAAATATCTATTGAGGGCCTACTAGATAGCCCTTACCACCACTTACTAATTATATAACATAAGAAAAATGCTTAATCTCATAAATTGTATTTTATCTTAAGTGCAAAACAGACATGAGTACTTAATGCACATGATTGTCTTGTTCAGATCAAAAAATACACTGTGCAATTGCAACTACTACAGTGTATTTAGAGCAGTTATTAAAATGTATTTAGTGCCTACTCTATACAGTGCCTTCTCTGCTAAACACTATACTAGGCATCCTGAACATATTAGCATAATGCTTGGTTTATGGTAGTTACTCAACAATGTCCATTTATTTCTTCTTCTTCAAGTTCTCTGAACAAATCACTCACAAGACATTGGCCCTGTTTTCTCCAATTTTTCCGAAAAGTTTATGCAGCTATGCTTCTTTGAAACAAAAAGTCAATTCACTATTAGCATGGGAGGTAAAAAACCTATTAGGAAGATATAAATATGTTATAGCGCTTGTATACCAGAGGAGTTGAATGACTTCAAAATAATATTTCTAACTCCTTTGCAGTCTATGAAATAAGCAGGCAATAGTGGTTTCCATTGTGAAGCTTGAAATCCACCAAATAAAAAAAAGAAAAGAAGACATGAGAAAAATATCTAAGCTGTCTTTCACTTCATTTCCTTGCAATTTCTTTTTTGTTGTTGTTGTTGTTGTTTTGTGTTTTTGTTTTGTTTTTTTGTTTGTTTGTTTTTTGTTTTTACCAGGAATGTCCTCAGGGTTAACATTTCCCAGGAGGCAAACTCTCTTTTCACACAATCAGGTTATTTTAAAGATTTTCCCCTTAAGCTCTTCTTGTTTCCCTATCTTTGTCCACATGTCACACTCTGGCAAAGGACAACACAGAAATATTCCATTGGAACATGGCTAAACCACAGCCCATGAGCCAAATCCAGCTTTTACCTGTTTTGTATGGTCCACGAGCTAAGAATTTTATCAATGTTTAAATGGTTAAAAATAAAGATATTAAATATTCTTCTCCTTTTGACTTTATAAATATTATATGAGAGAAGAATATTAGATAAAAATCAAATGTAAATATCCATACATAGATTTTTATCAGAAAACATCCACGCTTATTTATTTTCATATCCTGTGCCCATTTTTGCCAACAACAGTAGAGTTGAGAAGTTACAATAGAAATCATATGACCTGGAAAGCTTAAATATTTACTATTTGGCCTTTTACAGAATAAAGTCTGCTCCCCACCCCGATTTAGAATACAGCTAAAATTAACTCCTATATAAGGGGGACCAAGCATGCATAGATTGTCTCACTGAACAAAGGCAAAGGCAAAGCTTTAAAAGCAAACATTGCAGAAATTCTTTTGAACAGAGTTTTTTTTGCAAAACTAATTGGCTAAAATCTACCAAGGAGAGGACAGCTTGCCCTTAAGCAGTAGATGGAGTAAGGGAGGAAGGCAATTTCCATTATTTGATGAGTTTCTAAAAAATACTGCTATTTCAGGAGCGTGATGCTTCTGTCTCAGTTCTGGCTGCTGGTAACCTACCCATGGCAGTTTAGTTAAGTTAGGTCTGCACCATTTTCTCATGGTTTTCGGTCCCCACTTAAGTCCACCTCAGATCCCAAATGAGGTGCTTGAGTGACCACAGGGATATCCAGTTAATGTTAGTAAAATACAAATAACAATATCAGCTAGAAGAGGAAGCCAAAAAATCTATTGGCAATCAAAAATTCATTAGAAACACTTAGAACCCAATTTGTATGTAGTTTACTCTTCAGCCTAGACGTAACCAAGAGAACAATATCCATGAATAATGGCAGTCATCTTTAGATAATCAATTAGCCTTTTCTCCAAGCTAGTGATGACTTCATTTTTTTCCTGAAGTATATACCCAGGTGTATCAAGGTGTTTTAGTCATTGTACACACTTTAATCATGATTGGCCAGTAAATAGTCAAGAGAAAATCTATGACCCAGGGCTATTTTTACTAGTCAATTGGGCCTCTAAAGCTTGAGCTGCTTTATTTGCTCCCTGGGCCTTAGTCAGCCTTAAATTGAGGATACATATTCCCACGTTTGAACTTCTTAAACAGGGGAGAAATGCTCATACAATGGGTGCTATCCAGTGTTGCAGATGCATCCTGGTAAATTATTGTCAGGCAGTATTAATTGGGGAGGGGAGTTGCTTTTGAACACATAAGAAGGGAAGATGGCCATATCAAAAGTATAGGCTAGGTTTTGATGTTGTAAGCACAGGAGAACCATCTGAACATACAGTCACACACATATGCATGCCTGAGAGTACATCTTGAAGGGACACTAATGTGTTGTTTATGATAATCAGTTGCTCTGTCCATCGCTCTCTGGCCTTAATGGGTTTGACTATAGTGAAAGACAAACAAATGGGTGAAATTTAATAAATCTTGTCATGATTTCTGTGTAGTGTCATAAAAAATAATTGGATCATAGCTTGCATCATTAATGTCGTGTCCATTTTTATCTCCGTCTTCTGAATTTCTTTAAGGTTGTGCAAGATACTAATAATAGCAGCTAATTGTTATGGTTAACCACGTTTCTTTATTGACTATAAAAAGGAATGTGGCAGTACACATAGCTATATGATTCTTACCAGAGGAGTCTAGGATCAAATATCAAACCCAACAGTTGTGAGACTGCTGTTAACCACTGCAATTGTTTGAAAATGGTGCATTTAGAGAGTCTGAAGAATTTAAGTGAAAGAAATCGGAGAAAAGAGGACAGAAAAGTATGATAAATGGCCTCAAGTTTTATATGGACCACTTGCTATAACCTAACACCATCCATTAATTTAACTCACAGCCAAGTTTTTCTTCCCTTGAGTTACATCTTCTGCAAGGGCATGAAGATTTCTGAAAGAGCCAGGGCATTTAAAACATAAAGAGTTAATTTTTTTTCGTATTCAAAAATTCTTGAGTTTTCCTATCCTTGGTTTATAAAAATATTTATTACACTCTGTAAGCCAGTCCAAATAGGAACTCCTTTGAATTTAAGAGTCTTCATAATGTGATTTATTAATATCCTTCAAAATAGGTAAATGTATTTCAATGTATTTGCTAGAAAACCATGTACACTACACAGCAAAGGAAACTTATCAATCCCTTGATCAAGGAAGGAAAGCTGGGGAGTAGTTATCCTCTATAGCATAGAAGCCATTTTCCCTGTTGTTGATTCTCGGGTAGGTAGCTTAGTGCAGAAATAGTTTTCTAACTCCACTATAAGAAGTTTATAGATAGAGGTTGTTCCTTTCTCTTCCAGAGAAGCAGTTTTCTCTAACACTTGTTCAACTCGATATAGAAGCGTAACTCCAAGGTTTATTTATACTTAGTTCTAGCCACTCAAAGGTTTTCCTCACATTTTGATTTAGCTCATTTGGTGAATTTCTATAAAACTGTTCTATTATTTTCAAGGGAGTTGAGCAAAGGCCATGTACTAAGAATACTTCATATTTCCCCAAACTTAATGAGGGGACACAAAACTGTAAAAAAGCCAGAAGTAATATTCCCAATCTGCATTTTTTAACACACATTCATGCTCTTTTATATAAGGATTATAAAAAACAAGCTCAGAATTCAGATCTCTTTGCTTTCCAAACCATATAAAGTAATTTGATTCATTGATTCCTTTGATCTTTGTATGCAGTACGTTTCTTCTCTTTGAATAGTTGATCTGGTCTGAATAAGATATCCCTGCAGTACAAATAAATGATGATATATTATTATGACTAACTTCTGAAAGGTAGAGAGAGAGAGAGAGAGAATCTGGCCACAGAAACAAAAAGGGCTATAAATATGAACAGACAATTGAACATGGCTTCTTTAAGGGGGAAAAAAAAGCTTTTTTCATTTATAGACCGACAGAGGAAACTGAGAGCTTTAGTTACACATTTGTATCAAAAGAAAATACAGACACCTGTGAGCCCATCATTTTGTTTCACCTTTTGAGAATTTCACAGACTTTCATATATAAACAGTGATAACATGGCTGGGACATCATATCTAGGCTTCCAGGATTCATACAGATCAGACAGACAACACAGAAAACTATAACAGCAATGGAAAAACAAATGGTCAGTGGTATAGGAAGTGACACAAGTGACTTCCCAACCCTGTGACTGAGACCACCAGCCAATGGCCTGAATAAATGTAATAAGTTTAGTGCAAAGAGATGGGTGTCTCCAATGTCAGGAGAACCAGAATCAACAAGACAAACATGCAGGAGTCCAAGCATTAAAAGAGACATCGGGATTTCCTGACTATTGCCACTTCGCAGATATCAGATTCCCTGTGTTTGTACCACTTAATCACAAAGACCAATTGATGAGAGCAAAACAATACTTTCTATATTAATACTACTAGCAAAGGGAGTAGAGTGACTATGCAAAAATCGGAATCAGGACAAAACTAGACCGGGCCAGGAACCAGATTCAGTTCACACAATTTAAGAATTATCTGCTGAATGGAGAGACTCAAAGTATTCACTTACATTCCTGAGTTTTACATTTCTCTTGGCATTGATGAATGGACTTAGATGGACAGAACACACTAGAAGTTCCATGAATAACTGTCAGGAAATAACTCAGCGACATTTAGTTATGGCAGAGCTAAAGTTTACTTGTGTGTGAGATTTCAATATTGTCTCACTGGACAAAGGCAAAAGCAGAATAGAACACAAAAGCAGAATTGGGAACACAGATTTTAAATTTTTCTCTCTCTGTTGATATTTACATTGGCTTTCCACTATTTATCCTGAATCACTTCGAGGATAGAGAGATCATGCTCTTGCAATATTTTAAGCTTTACATGAATCTTTTGATGTAAAATTTCTGTAAAATTAATTTCCCAGTGTAATTCAAGGTCTTAAAATGTGCATACTTTTTTCATTATTAATGTTTATACTGTTGTTTTCACTATTTTAGCTTTCTGTAAATCTATGCTATGTATGTAATCTGAAAAGTGAAACAAAAAATCTAATGTTCAAAGATACTTAATGCATTGTTACTTAAAATGGTAAGAAATCTATCACTTGGAAAATTTAAACCATGCTATCACTACTTGGGAACATTATACAGCAACTAAAATGAGTTTATAAATAGTTTCATACTATACGGGAACATATAATAAATGATCATGAAAACCAGGATGTAAAATTATGTAGAGAATGTGATTACAACTACACATACATGACTATAATTAAAAATAGTTTTGAAAGACACATTAGAATACTAATAGTGGTTATATTTGGGTGGTGGAAATGCTTTCTTTCTCTTTTTTCCAGTTTTTTTTTCGAAAAAATTTATGATGAGTATTTATTGCTTTAATGATAGAAAATTCACAATATACTTGATATACACAACAAACAAAGAATACTAGTAACCTCTGAAAATCCCCTGGAAGTTCTATTGAGAACCTCCGAAATGTTTTCATTTTTCTGTAACATATTTGTATTTCTTAATTCCGTAGGTTCTTTTAAAACGAATAAGTATTTTACATGTGTGCATCCTTGTATCTATTCATTCTATGTGACATATGTTCATGATTGCATCTCAGTCATTTCCTTCTTTCTCTTAATATAGACAATATAACTCCAGAACTAGACTTATCAGTGTGTGGCAGCACCCAAGGAAGCCCACAGAGTCTCACATGGAGGCCCTAAAAGAGAACTTCTCACTATGTGTTTCCAAGTTTGAAGACAGAGTATTACAGTAACTTAGGCTAAGTTCAAGAAGTGGTGCAGGACAGTTGTCAGCTAAGCTGCATGTGAAAGTATACCTAAAGAAAGCAATATACGGCCAGGCACAGTGGCTCACACCTGTAATCCCAGCACTTTGGGAGGCTGAGGTGGGAGGATCATGAGGTCAGGAGTTTGAGACCAGCCTGGCCAATATAGTGAAACCCTGTCTCTAATGAAATACAAAAATTAGCTGGACATGTTGGCGAGCATCTGTAGTCCCAGCTACTCAGGAGGCTGAGGCAGGAGAATCACTTGAACCTGGGAGGCGGAGGTTGCAGTGAGCCGAAATCATGCCACTGCACTCTGGCCTGGGCAACAGAGTGACACTCTGTCTAAAAAAAAAGGAAAAAAAGAAAAAAGAAAACAATATACATAGTACATCTCAATGGGTTTTTTTACTACCCCAGAAGGAGCCACTCTGTCAAAGACCATCTGTAAATCATAAATTGTGTTTTTTTCTGTTCTTAAACATTAAATAATCTCATTTAATTGGTATCATTCTGGAAAAACATGAGCTCTAGATTTGTGTTAAATTTTCTTCCTCAACTAAGTAAACAATCCCACAACCACCTTCCAGAAACTTCTATGTTAACAGCCATACAACTACTCAAAGTATTAACACTGCTATTGTTCCTCTCTTACTCTTCCTCCTCTCCAGTCCCCTTTGCCTACATGACTTCTTTCCATTTTTAAATCTCCAGTAAATTTTTAGCTTTTTTAGGGAAGATGCAATTACCCTACCTCTTCTTTATAGCACATATTATTACAGTAGCAATTTCATTTTTAATTTTTGTGATAACTTACTCAATGTCATTTATCTATAAGTCCCAACTGAATGTCCCTGAGGACAGAGTATTTTTTAATTGCTATACCCTCAGGACTTGGAACAGTGCTTTAATATAGTAGAAAGTTGATAAACATTGGTTGCCTGAATAAATACATAAACTAATGGAAGAACTAATACATAATAAATCCATAAACAAACACATAACATATAGAAACTATAGAAACATGAAAGTACTCTTTATATCTTCACAAAATAGTATGTGATGTTTACTCAGGGGTTAAGGTTGTGTTATTGGGTTTTTAAGAGACAAAACTAACTAGAGATCAGATCTCTCCTGAAAACGGGGTTCATGTCATTATGTCCTAACATTCACCAAGGATACAGGCAATGCTCTCAGTGAACTGGGTAGAAAGATCCAAAGGGTCCGAGGCTCTGGAATCTGCCCCTTTGAGATTATGAGTGAAGAGGACAGGAGCCCTAGGTACCTTCTCTACCTTGGAGATAAGATCAGGACTGAAGGTGTTACAGGCAAGGGGTGCTGATCCAGATCCCAAAAGAGGGTTCTTGAATCTTGCACAGGAAAGAATTCAGAGCAAGTCCGCAGTGCAAAGTGAAAGCTAGTTTATTAAGAAAGCAAAGGAATAAAAGGATGGCTACTCCATAGAGTTAGAACATTTCCAAACGTAAGAGGAGGAACACATCCACCCTAGGTACAATGCTTGTATATATGGGGATATGTGTTCTGCTACAAGGGTTTGTGATAAATAATTTTCTTAATTATGGTATTTTGTAGAAATCAGTATTATCTTTAAAGCAAATATAGGAATGCCTTTGTTCTCCAGATATTGAGATATCTGGACACTTCGAAATCTCGGTCTATTTAGAAAACGTTATTAATTTGTTCCCTTAACCATAAACATCTAGAGGCTAGGAATGCCCAACTTTCTGAGAATGCAACCCAGCAAGTCTCAGCCTCATTTTCCTAGTCCTCACTTAAACTGGAGTTGCCCTGGTTCAAATGCCTCTGACAAAGGCAGTATCTGTGAAGGAAGGACGCCAGGCCAGGCATCTAGGAATTTATACCAACTGTGTGAGGACAAAAGTTAGGTATAATAAGACCCAAAATAACCATTTTGGATAATATCCTAGTTTGATCCTATTTGTTCATTTTTCTAGTAATAACAACCACAATCATTTACATGTAGGATAATTTTTTCCTCATGACAACTCTATAAAGTGGGTAATAGTCTCCCATTTTTGCTCAAGAGCAGAGTTACTAAGAGTTGAGTTTGGATTCAAATCCATGTCTGATCAAAATTCTTGCTTTTACTCAATATTCTCTATGGTTTATAGTACTGTTTTTGTTTCTCTCCTCTAGTACGTAGAAAAGCATTTTGTCGTGCTGTTGTTTAGATGTTCTAAACTGCATGCTGAGAAAAATCAAGATAAGGAGGTTTTGCCTGCAGCTGGTCAGCAGTTCTAGGAGGGAGACTGAATTAACTATGTTTTTTATTTTCTGTGACCTGAGACTTCAACCTCTTGGGTCTTGCTGACTGTGGAAGGGACTGGCCCTCCCAGGGTTAGCCAATACCTAGTGGTAAAAACAGCTTAGCTAGAGAGCAGAGCGTGTCTTTCAAATGCAAAGCAACCCAACCAGTGCCCATACTCCCAATGTCCTTTATCAGCTCACACATTCAGGCCACTATCCCCTGCCCTAATCACCCAAGGGACAAGTATCAGACAACTAAGGACAGTCCTATGCCCCAGAGCTCCCCTGAGATTATTCAAACTAGCTAATCTTAAATATACCACCTTGCCTTACTGTTCCTCCCCATACAATAAAAGTTCTTGCCCACATACCCCTCACCGCTTCCCGTGGTCTCCTGACTGACCTGGAGGCTTCCCCTAGTAGCCCCTTGCTGGTGTAGTGTTCCCTCTTCTCTTGGGATCTGTGAGAAGAACAAATTCTCTTTCCAATGGCAGTCACCTGATCTATTGGTCTTGCCATACCTAAGTAATAATCAAATCTGTATTTTTAAACAGAGACTCTTTAGCATCCAAGTAAGAGTCTTGGGGCTATGGGTGAGCTGCTGACATCAGAGAACGTCAGGCACACTAGAAACCACAGGAGACAAGGGCTGGACTTCTGAATGACCTGTCCCTCCTCAACTAAACTGTGTCCTTCCACTACCCTTTCTTGTTTCATAAGGGAGGCTTTATCTAACAAAAAAGTTAGGAGAGAATTATTGGAAGATGAAGGTTTAAGTAGAATTTTGTTTCCCTCCATTCCTAATTCCATTTCATTTTCTAACGTTTCTTAAGCCAGACAGGCTACTAAAGTGTACAGGAGCATTAGGGGCCTGCCAGAGTCCCCACAAAGCTGGTGAACTTTCTCTTTGTTGGGCCAGATGTGGAACCACAAGGGAAAGGGTGACTTCAGCCAGTATGAATGTGCCTGATCACCTTGTTCTCCAGGGATCCAGGACCAAGCTAAACAGGAACACTGAACTCCTTATCCCTAATTCTGGAGAAGATAAAGTCAGGGGCTTTCTCTCAGGGCCTTGATGTGGCACTGACAACCTGTCTGCTGCTATGCTGCCAGACCACACGAGAGGCTACTAAGGAACACTGGTAGGTGGACATGAGATTACAGTTAAGGAAAAAAATGCTGCATTTAATGAGCATGCCATGCAAAAGATGAAGAAGAAGTAAAACACTCTGATCTGGGCAACTCTAGCCAAAATGGGTTACTTAAGAAATACAATAGAAGAGGAGGAAGAGATGGAGAAGATGAAAGAGAAGAGGAAGGAGAAAGAGCAAGATATTTAGGAAGAGTCAAGGGTTCAAGTTAAGAGTCAAGAATATATTTTGGAACTAAAAAAAAAAAGAAAGCCAGGCACAGTAGTAGCACACATCTGTAATCCCAGCTACTCAGAAGGCTGAGGCAGGAGGATCACTTGAGCAAGGAAGCTGGACACCAGACTGGGTAACACAGTAAAACCCCATTTCAAAAAAAGAAAAATGTTTTAAAATTATCATACATCGAAAGTGAATATAGTCATTGTTAAGGCCTTAATTAGAGGCCTGAGAGACCAAGTGGAAGAAAATTCCTGAAGTACACAGCAAAAATACATGATTTATATCAGGAGGAAAATAGAAAGATACTTGGTACATAGATGTAGGAAACCCAACATTTGAGTTCCAAAAAGAAAAAAAAAAGTTTCAAAAAGAAAAAAAGATGAATGAGAGGCTATATTGAACAAATAATATAATAAAATTTCCAGAAGAGATATTTGAGTCTCAGATTGAAATGGCTAACCGAGTTGCAGAAAGGTTTGATAATTGAAGACACACACTTAGCATTAAAATTCATGATTTCTTAAAATAAAGTGAAAAATCTTAAAAGCTTTCAGACAGAACAATCTATTTACATAGGCAAAAGAATCAGGCTGAAATCACACTTTTCATCTGCAACACTTGGAATTGGAATAACATTTATGGACTACTGAGAGAAAAGGAGTGAAACTCAAGGCCTATTCCTAGACAAGTATGATTCACCTATCACCATTACAGATTCAGCGATTACACCTAATGGTTACTCATTGTAAGAGGAGTTTGGAAAAAAAAGAAAAAAAAAAGACCAATCAAAAAAAGTATCAGAACAGGAATCTCAAGACAGAGGAAGATGAAAAACTGACAGAACAGCAGTCAGTGAAACTACCAGGACAGAGAGTGAAACTCAATAGATACTAACAGACTGTTTGGTAATACAATTACACTATAATTGCAAAATATATTTATATTATTTGTTTTTATCTTGAAGTTTCTACTAAACAATATATAATAAAAGAATTGTTCCATTGGTTTAAATATTGAAAAGAAAAATTTTGCTGATTATTCTACTGTACACCAAGAAAATTAATTCAAGAAACTCCAGTGGAAAAACAAATGAACAAAAAAAAATGACTGCCAGGCATGATGACTCACACCTGTCATCCCAGCACTTTGGGAGGCTAAGGCAGGAGGATTGCTTGAGGCCAGGAGTTTGAGATCAGCCTTGGTAACATGAAACCTCATCTCTACAAAAATTAGCCAGGCCTAGTGGCACATGTCTGTAGCCCTAGGTACTTGGGAGGCTGAGGTGAGGATGAGGATCACTTGAGCCAGGAGGTTGAGACTAAAGTGAGCAGTTATCATGGCATGGCATTCCAGCCTGGGTAACAGAAAGAGATCCTTTCTCAAAAAAACGAAAATCCTGCTATAAATAACAAGAGAATTTAGTAAATTTAATGAAATGTCAACATAAAATAAAATGTTTAAAATAGCTTTTCTTTATAGTAACAAGAAGCCAACAGAAATAATATTCCAGTTATTAACATTAGTGTTGAGATTTAAAAATTTAAAGGCTGCACACATACACACACACACACACACACACACACAACCAACTGCCACAAATAGGAAACTTCCAATTATGTAATATACATTCGTCGTGAGGTAGTAGATTATGGGTTATGTTTAATTTCTTCTTTACACATATGTGTGTTATTAAATATTTTTGTAATTAGCATGTGTTTTTAAATGGTGCCTCCAAAATGAGCTGCAGTCACCTGGGAGGAGGGAGGACAATGGCAGATGGGCAGTGGTGACTGTAGTATAGCATAAGATGGAACAAAATGATGAGAGAAAATATTAGAACTTCTATTTATAATTTCTCATCCTTATGTTAGAGAAATATGGATCACTTACAGCCAGCCAACTATCTTGAGAGTTCCACCAGAGAGGGGGGTGACAGTGAGTGTCATCCTTGTTCACTTGTTCACTTTCAGTATGTTGGGTTGTTTTATACTTCATGTCTGCCTTGTTAAATGGATTTGCAAATTCTATTTCAAATGATAGAAATGATACAATACCTTGTAATGAGATAGTGAGTAACCATAACAGTTTTTTTTGTACCACACAGATATTCACTGTTAATTACCTAGCAAAGCTTTTTATTTTAATGGTGTGGATCTCAATTAGATACATTCCTCACTTTCCAAAATATAACATAAAATAAAAAACAAATATCTTAAATTGACTGATAGTTTCTGTGATGAAAAGTGGTGGGCAGTGTTCTGTTACCTAGCAACTATCGAAAACAAATACAAACATTATCTGTACCTTCAAGGTAAATGGAACACTTTAACATTGAGTTAGAAAGTAACTGCTTTTAGAAAGAAATCTATAAAATAGATATCATCTGATTCATTTGTAGGAACATCGCTGATGCAGGATTGATATCAAAGTAGGGGGGAATTTATGAGCCAACTTTCAATGCAAACCTTTGTATAATTGGCTGATGGAGGAAAATATACTAGTATCTAGAATTGTTTCCTAGTACCTGCCTGGCAGAAGGATGTTTAAATAAATGTCTGTTAAATAAATGAATATACAACAACAGAGAGTCATAGTTTTTCTATATTTCCTATAAAGTCTCAGTCCTGGAACTTTATTCATTTTAGGTGCTCAATAAATTCTTAGAATCGGGCAATCAAAGATGTTAGAGTTGAATGGGTTATTGGATTTTTTTTCCAGAAAATTAAATGACTTTCCCAGGAGCATAACTCATCTACATCTCGCAAAAAAGAAAAAAAAAATCAACCTGGGTGTTGATCTCAAAATACATAAATTTTTTTTAGTCTTTGTTCTTCCTTGGAGAGATAATTTGATATTCTGAAAGAGCACAGGATTTGGCATCAAATTCTTGGACCAGGTTCTAGTCCTTACCTGACCCTACCAGTTATCAGCTGTGCAACCTTTAGCAGGTCACATACCTTCTGGGCCTGTTTCCCCAACTAAGGAATGGTGAAACT
Source organism: Mandrillus leucophaeus (assembly GCF_000951045.1). NCBI lineage: Eukaryota > Metazoa > Chordata > Mammalia > Primates > Cercopithecidae > Mandrillus > Mandrillus leucophaeus. The sequence continues at coordinate 2,709,545 of NW_012104854.1, read as the reverse complement.
GTTACTGATCTCACATGTATTCATGCAGCATATGCACTCCAAGTAACAACATAAATTTAGGTTTTGGTTGCTGCTATTTCTCAATTGCTTACTTTCTTCAGATGATTGCTCCCCAGACTGTGCTCTGAGGAACTGGCAACCCAAGTGAGAGAGAACTTAATTGGGTTCCCTGTTGGGAGCCTAGACTTCCCTACAGAAGGCTAGGCTCTTCAGCTTCTTTCTCTTTATTCCATTTATCTTTCAACTGTGAGTAGATTTTCTTCTCTTAATATTAGTTTGGCTATTTTACCCTGGACAAATCGCCCTGGTTATGTCTGTGTGTATAACCCAGTTTCTCTCAAAGAAAGACAGTGCCCTTCTGAACTAGAGAAAATACGCTTTGAGAGTGCTCTAAACTACCAGTGTTATCACATCCTGTCTTGTTTGTTCTATGGCAAATTCTAAGGTGTCTCATTTTTATTTTTGTTCAATTCTTCATCTCTCACCTTGGAAGAGCTCGCCAACAACTGCTTCATTAAAATTGCTTTCAGTTCCTGAAAAAGCATTTACTTCATGGTGCATTCCTCAGTCGCTCACATCTTTCCAAACGGATAGTTCTCTCTGCTGCTTCTCAACTTCGGAGAATATCTTCAATCAATCTAAGCAAGCTGTACTTCCTATCATTTGCAAGTGCTTCTATTTCAGGTAAATGTAGAAGACATTCACTGAACACCTATCCTGGGAGTTTAGAGATGAAAATAGTACAGTCTCTCACCCTCAATGAGTTCACAGACTAGACCCAGATGGAAATAGTCACATGGCAGTGTGAAAAATGCCTCAGTAGAAGAATGGGTCAGAGGCTTTTTTATTCGATTATTTCTCTGCCTTGTTTCAGAACAGATTCACATTTTTCTGTGTTGATATAACATACACATGCCTCCTCAAAATGTTATGTCTTAGTTCATTTACCTCATTGTGGAACATCCCTTGGATCATTTTAAGACATTCTACCTGTGATTCAAGTGAATATTGAGCCAGAGGTAGAGAAAAGACAGCCCATATTTAGAAGAAACTTTGATGAAACCAGAAAGAATCGAGAAGGAGGCACCCATGGCTGCTGAGAGAGTCTGGCAATATGGTGACGAGATTAAAGCTGTTTAGACTGAAGAAGAAAATTCTGACGGCACATGATAGCTGGTACATGCGTTTCCTGTTGCTGCATTAAAAAAAAACAAACAAACAAACAAAAAAAAAAACACCCAAAAAATAGCAGCCAAAACCAATAGCCATTTATTTTCACACAGTTGTGTAGTTCAGAAGTCAAGTCTAGTTAAAGTGGGTCTTTTACCCAGAGTCTCACAATGAAGGTGTCAGGTGGGTTCACTTTCTTTTATAGGATAGGGGAAAGCTCACTCAGGCTTTTGGCAGAATTTAGTTCTTTGAGGCTGTGTGTTTGAAATTCTGATTTCTGGTGGGCTGAAGGCTCTTAGAAGCTGCTCTTAAGTGCTTACAAATTGGCCCCCTCCATAATTCAAAGCTAGAAACAGACAATCTCCTTCACGCAGAATGTGTTTCATGCTTCAAATCTCTCACTTCAGCAAAAATCCAATCCCTTTAAAGGTTAAGCCGGTCCCAAGAAGGATAATCTCCTTTTCTGAAATCACCTGTGCCTTACAGAATAACCTAATCAAGGGAGTGCTATCCCATCATGTTCACAGTTCATGCCCACACTCAAGAGGATAGGATTATACAGGACATGTACATGAGGAGGAGGGAAACTTGGTGACCACCTTAGCATGCCGCAACAACAGCTGGGTTCCCCTTTTCATGTGGAGAGTACCATGAGCCTTAAAGACATTAGGAGAGGAAGAGTAAGTAATCACGCACAAAGGGACAAATGTGTTAGGCTCTGAGAGACAGAATGACGAACCAGAGAAGAGTTGATAGTATAGGAAATGACCACACACTCCACAACCTCTCCTCAAACCTGAGGGTATGCTCCTGTTCAAGCAAACATTTTAAATGGTTTGGCACTCTCTTTGTAAGACAAAAAGAAGGCTTTGGGATAGCCACTCTGACAATCCAAGTGTGCTAATAGGATGCAACATTAAATTTGAAGTTGAAAGTAAATGTATATGTAAGCCTTGGTGCCTAATCAAAATTGTACAAATTTGGGTCAAATAAAGCCATTTGGAAAAAAGTAAAAACTATTGTTAGGATGCACTTTTCCCTAAACTCCTTGACTGGGAGAAAAGAGTAAGCAAACGCTGTTCTCTGGCTCAATAAACCATTGCACTAAAGATAATAAGAGCTAAAAATGTCCAAGGTCTTATGACGTGCTAGGTCCCATGCTAAGCACTTTGCAGACATTATTTTAATTTCTGAAACAGTTTAATGAAGCAAGCAGTGTATCTTAGATGAAGACACACACACTGGCAAATATACATACTATTTGCTCAAAATTAGAACTGCCCAGCAAGAGCCCCTCCCAGGGTCCTTCCTACCTTGTATGGCCTGGACTTCTGAGAGAATGGGAAAGGAACCTTACATATGTTTGAAAGACTGTTGTGAAGATGAGGGGGTAGACTTATTTTGCTCAGCTCCAGAAGTATCGGTGTGCTGGTAAAGTTTAACAACCAACTCTTTCCAGAGATTTCCTGATTCGTATCACTTGCAGATTTCTTCCGTATAAATACTCATACTGTGGGTGATTTCAAGCCCCAACCTGATATTACCAAATGTAGACCTAGAAAGACAGGCAACTTCAGGCTAGCAGGTAAAAACATTTGGAATCAGATTTTTATTGATGCACTGGAGAATTTTCAAACAAGTAAAGCTGTGCAATGGAACTGACTTGCTCAAAAACTAGGGGCTCCCAAGACTCTACGTAAATAGAAGCAAACTTTGATGCTGTCAGGAAAAAAAAAAAAAAAAACTGTAAAATGAAACCTTGCATTTGAAGATTACAAACATAGGATGTAAAAATGGAAGGGTTAAAGATACCTGGTAATTCCCTGTTCCTTCTGCAGTATCTATGGCGCAGTCTCTTATTTGCTGGGAGGACTTTTTTCCATGAGCCACTCACTGGCTTCTAAGCTGAGGAACAGAGCCTGCAGATCTCCCCTAGTTAATGACCTTAGAGCAATGCCAAATGGACGGCTCCACTGTTTTCTGCCTCCAAAATCACCAGTCACTCACCTTTTTCTGTTTCAACATTTTAGGCTGGTACTTTTCAAATAGTTCTTTGTAAAAATCACGTTCTTGGTAATTTTCTTCACCATTATCTCCCAAAGATTAGAACTATAAATAATACGAAAATTTAATTACAAATTTCTTTTTTAAAAAACACTGTTTGGATATGTGGTGTTTAAATCTCCATGAAATTATACCTTTGAAATTGCTTAATTGTGTTTTCCCTGCCAATTTAAATTGCTCATAAAAGGGAAATTTTGAAAATATATAGTTTCTAATTCTTTCCCTGAATCATTACAGTAGCATTGCCGTTGCTCTAGAGGAGCAGTACTATACAAATACTGCGAACATCAGCAAATTAAGGTTAGGCCCACGGTGGTGTGGGAGTGAGGGAGGAGACACTTCAATCTCCTAATTTGGCTTAATTTATGTCTAATGAATTTTTTTTAAAAAACCTTAAAAATGTGGTTCTTATTCAAAGCTTACAGCTAAGGCATGTAATAATTTCTTTGCTAAATTTCTTTATGAAGGTGTTGTTCTCTAGTGCAATGGAACCTGGCTTTCTTTTTAATTGCAATTATTACTATATTAAGCTCACTTATTTGTATAACCAAAATAATCATTTGCATTTATTCAATTTCTTTCTTCCTTGGCGTTCATAGTCTTATGAAGTATATATCTTACTGACCTACAAAAATTCTATCACTGGTACAGATTTGTAGGCCAGCAGTCTAATAGATTGGTAATATTATAGAAATGTTCATTGAAAATTTTTTCCCTCTGCCAAGCAGCCCAATCTGCAAATAGATCAGCTCCAGAGGCACATCAAGTACTGTTTGCTTTAGTACAAAGGCCACCTTCCCAGGCTCTGTGAGCTACCATAACCAGCAAGGCAGTTGTAACACACGCAACTTTATAAACTTCTAGCCATGAAAGCAACAGAAGGAATAAAAATAATAAATGATGAGTGCTGTTAAAATGGGAATCCACTCAGAAGTGCTAAAAGCATTAAAAATTTATTCCTCTGCCACTCTGCGCAGGACCACAAACTAAGAACTAGTTTCTTTTTAGGTTGCACATAGGGAGAAAGCATATTCTAGTAGTTTCGTCACCTGACTGCATTTTATAATCACCTAGAGAGCTTTTACAAACCACAAATATGAGGGCTCACAACCAGAGACTTTTAATCAATTGATCTTGATGAAAAAATTGCGTCAGCATTTTTTAAAGCTCCGTAGGTCTCTTCAACGGGTAGCTCAGTGTGGGGCATCACTTGTCTAGTGAAAACAGCACTGGATTGTTTTTGGCTAACCATTAACTAATTGTGTGATCTTGAAAAAGATATTAATCCCTCTAGGTCACAGAATATTATACTGAAAAATTTGATATTTGGATTAGAATTTCCTTTCACCTCTAAACTCCTACGATTCTAAACGATAAAAATGAGCAATTCTTTTTTTTTTTTTTTCCTTGAGACGGAGTCTCGCTCTGTCGCCCAGGCTGGAGTGCAGTGGCGCGATCTTGGCTCACTGCAAGCTCCGCCTCCCGGGTTCACGCCATTCTCCTGCCCCAGCCTCCCAAGTAACTGGGACCACAGGCACCCGCCACCACGCCTGGCTAATTTTTTTGTATTTTTAGTAGAAACGGGGTTTCACCCTGCTAGCCAGGATGGTCTCGATCTCCTGACCTTGTGATCTGCCCGCCTTGGCCTCCCAAAGTGCTGGAATTACAGGTGTGAGCCACTGCACCCGGCCAAAAATGACCAGTTCTAATCATAAATTATAATTTTCAACACACCTTCACTTTCACTCAGCATTTACAACATGAAAATACTACAGGGGAATATATATTGCTGGGATTTACTCTCCAAAAATAAATAAACTGTATAAGCTAATTGGGAGACCAAAACTTATGCATAAAGAGAAAATCACAATTCAAAATAACACATGCTAAGTGTGTACGCAGTATCATGTTAACGCTGACCATTTCTCTAGAACTGGGTTACTAGTGTAAAAGAAAAGTTGCGCTGGACCAGGTAAACAAGCAAGGAGGACTTTAATCCAGACTGTTGCAATGGGGAGAGAGATTAAATTCAACTCCATTGAAACAAAAGGCTTAGAGGGGAGGGTTTGTAAATGCCGGAGTGAGTTAATGGGAAAGCACTAGAGGACATTAGGAGTGAAGGCTGATTAATGTGTGAAGCCGTCTGTGTTTGTTAATGAGAGCCCATCAAAATTAGGCTCCTACCCTCCTACAGAGACTGGGAGATAGGGGCCCCTTCTCTTTAGATTATTACATTTAAAGGGGGTGGTTCCCAGGACCTTGAGAAAGATACTTCTGAGTTACAGAAGATTTACACCTCAAAGGGGCAGAGAAAGAATGTAAAAGTTTCCTAAAGTAAATGCTTTAAGGAAAGGGGGAGGTCAGGAAGAAACCTATCTAAAGCTTAGTCATGTTGAGAGGAACATTAAGTCCTTTGTCACTAGGTTACTTCTTCAATTCCTCATCACTGGACAGGAAATTCCCATATCTGGATGGTTTCCTCATCTCTTGGCTATTTAGGCTGATGAGTTATCATAGTTCATCAATTCTAAATCACACTTGTTTTTCACATTTTAACTTTTCCCAAATTTAAATGTGTCTTACTACCGTTGCTGTTGTCTGAGTGGCAGTGGTGACATACCAAACATTATAACTTGTCGGTCTTCAAAAAGACTGCGCTATGATTCATTTTGGAAACGAAGTCATTTTGTGGAAATGAGCCACTGCATGTAAACTTGGTATTACTAGGGAAATAAATACTTACTGTCCAAGTGATGATTGAAACTCCCTAATTTCTTGCAAAACAACAATCAAGTTATTTATAGATGTAGATGAAAATGTGTTACATTTTGTTATTGGGGCACATGCAAAAGACAGTGCCTCTCACTTGCCAGACAATGAAATGAAGGAAAGAAAAATCACCAGTACCATTGAAAAGACAAGATACAAAACCATAAGAGGCTGGTGTGACCAGCTGTTGGTATTTTTTTTTTCTTAGTGGTGCATAAAAATACTGAATGATTTTTGAATCAATGCAGTCCTAGATTTAAGAAAACATGGTAGCTTTGCTAAGCTGTGACTGCTGACCCTAAGCCACGTGTGCCAGTCCATTAGGTTTGTACCAAAGAAGCAAAATTGTTGTATCTGTATCTGCTTTTAACAAAAGATGTTTCAAAAGTCTAAAGGGAAGGTACAATTTAGATAGCAACATCCAGAGAAAGACAAACCATTTTTTTTGATTTCCAAATACTTTAAATTCCTTCTTAGCCCCTCTTTTTATTATTTTACTTTAAACAGAATCTGTATCTCCGTCTTTCAGCATGTCCAATATGGAAAAGCCCCTGACACTGTGCATGTGCACTGCCATGATGTCTGCTCTAATTATCAGACTAAGAGAGCCTTCTGTGTATCCTTCAAAACTCAAGGCTCAAAAAATGCCTATGCCATCTTTTCATGAAAAAGAATCACTTCATGTGGGTTTATAGTGAGTAAAATTCATTGATTCAGCAAAGCCACAAGCAGATAATGGCTTTAGTTTCCTTAACTTAATCCCAAAGGAGGCAGTAAAATAGCAAGCTGGATTTTCTTAAGGAGATGTCCTGATTTAGGTTGAAATGAAACAATTCTTAAACTGCCTGAAGTGAGGGACCCTAAGGGAATCATTAACAACTTTTCTTGGCTGTCTTAAATGGTTGGAGGTTGTCTTTCCCACACAGGGTTGAAAATTCCCAGAGGCCTTGGGAGGATTAGTCCCTCATGGCCTCTGGGGAATTCTCAGGTATAGAAAGTGTCACAGAGGCTAATGGCCTGCTGTAACTCTGTATCCCCAACAGTTCTCCCCAAGGTGGCTGCTGCGACCTTGTCTCTGTTGCTTGGCAGTGACACAGTAATATTCTCTTGCCTGGTCTTTGAAGTCCTAATACTTCCTGGGAACTGAATGTAGTTCAGTGGGGTCCTCAGTGACATACTAGCAAAAGATCCTCTTCTGGGTTCTACTAATCTTAGAACTGTAACATACTTGCTCTTGTGTTCATGTGCAAGCTTTGAAAATGAAGCAAAAATCAAAATTTGGTGGCAAGAGCTTTCTACTTGGAAGTGAAACATTTGGTTCAAGTCCTGGCTGTGTCACTGACCAGCTCTCTGAACTTGGGCAATCTATTTAACTTTGGGTCTCAATTTCACTAACTAAAATTTGAGAAAGGCTGCTGAGAGAACCAAATGTGGAAAAGTATGTTGCAAGCTGTAAAATAATTTACCAACGTTAAATGCTGTCAAATTGCAATAATAAATGCCACTGATATGGTCTGGCTGTGTCCCCACCCAAATCTCATCTTGAATTGTAGTTTCCATCATCCCCACATGTCATGGGAGGTAATTGAATCATGGAGGCAGTTTCCCCCATGCTGCTGTTCTTGTGATAACAGTGAGCTCTCACAAGATTTGATGGTTTTATAAGGGACTTCCACCCACCCCGCTTCACTCTGCACTTCTCCCGGCTGCTGCCATACAAAGAAGGACATGTTTGCTTCCCCTTCCACCATGATTGTAAGTTACTTGAGGCCTCCCCAGCCATGCTGAACTGTGTGAGTCAATTAAACCCTTTTCCTTTATAAATTACCCAGTCTCAGGTACGTCTTTATTAGCAGCATGAGAATGAATTAATACAGCCACCATCCCTATTCTCAGATGAGCCACAATACCAGGTAGAAGGAGGTCAAATGTGTATAGTGGGAAGTTTGCTCTTTTCAATAAAAATGACATTCTTTATAGTCAGTATAATAGCTCACACTGCCTTACATTGAATTTCTTTAGAAGAACTTTTAAGAATTGTTAGAAGATGCTAAGTAACTTGGTCAAAGACTTTTAGTTTAAAGGAATAAATGGACAACAATGAAAGGGTACTTCACAGAATGGAGACGCAGCAATGACTGTTTACAATATTGTGCTCCCGCTGAGATTATTTTAGAGTAAAGCTTAAATTGTTTGCTCACCCCATCTTACATCATTATTGAACAGTTTGAGGACATGATTCCTGAGGAGCACTTAAACCATAAATGTCATGTTGTCAAAACCCTTAATGTAACCTAGTCCTTTAAATGTGTGCTTCTATTCATCTAAGACACTGCTAGAATTTTAAGTATTGGCAAACTTCCAGTCTACATAGGAGGATTCTTGAGTATTCTTGAGGACTCTGAGACCCAAGCTCTGTCTCGATTCTCCCTATAGAACACTCCTAGCTGCTGATAAAGCTAACAAGGGGTTCACAGCATTTGCTTATTTTCTCCAAATAGAATCATAGTACCATCTGTGCAGGAAGTGCCTCGAGAACTACTACTATAGGAAAGCATTGGTGATGAGATAATGCATGATGCCTATGAAAATGTTTTGTAAGCTGCAGAATCCTTTAATAATAATAGCCAATATTTGTTGATTGTTTACTGAGTGTTGGGCACTGTGTTAAAATGTTTTATATGCATTATTGCATTTAAGTTTCACATGGGATTATAAAAATTGTGTGATAATGGTTATAAGAGCACAATACCTTAATAGTATTGCTTCCTAATTTCACAGAAAAGACTGGAGAGGAACAGAAAACCTCAGTGTCTTACCACAGAAAACAGAGCTGAGAGAATTTTGCTCAGGCAGTCAGTCTTTGAGCCCAAGGTCTCAAACCCTACATTCCAGTCACTAGGGGATGTTTTTATGATAGTGCTATTAATAGAATTGTCTCCCTCAGTTGCACAATTTCTAATCACCCTTCAGGTCTCAGCTTAAATTTGTCTTCCTCCTGGAGGCTTTCCCCAGTCCACCTGACCAGATCAGAATGCTCTGTTTTTATGTACACGCTCACAGTAGCCTGTATCTCTCCATAATAGTATTTAATACAATTGTATTTAAATACTTTCTTGGGTAATTGCATTTCATTTCCGTCTCCTCCCACATTTTACTCTCAGACTGCAAGCTTGATCATAATTGGTGCTTCAGGAGAATTAAGACAGAGAATAGCGACATCGAAAATGCTCTTGATGCTTCAAACACTCCTTTGTCTACCACTGAAACATGAAAACTAGAGAATCCCAAAAGGACCTCAACGTGACTAATGCCTTCCTGAATATAGAACAGGAAGACTCCTTTCGGGAGGTTTGGAACACCTGACTTCATTTCTGAGCTTGATTTTCTTTATATCTGAAGCACAAAAATTCCAATTAAACAGTCTCTGAGGATCTTGCCAGATTTCATTTCCTTTCTATAAATTCACAGGCCTGAGAACTTCTTTGCCATGTGAGAAGAAAAAATATGAAAATTTCCCTCAGATCTGGCAAAACCTTCTCAAATTAATTAATAAGTGGGAACACTTCCAGATGTGAATAACTATTTAAAGATTCGTTGTTTTCTATAAATCTACAGGTTTAAAAATCTGTTCCACACACAGCAAGCTCAGACACCAACACTGAGAGTAGGCCCTTGAAACGAAAAAAAATCAAAAAATCCGAAACAAAAACAAGAAAAGAAATATGATGTAGTGCATGCTGTAGTGAAATGTTACTATTTAATCTAAATTTAAAACCTTTAAGTACATTCCAATAAATTTTTTCAGATTAACAAACAACAATAGAAAAATAGAGAAAGAACTAGAGCCACAATACATTTAGAAATGTCAGGCAACGTGAATCTAGAAAGAAAAAAACAAAACATAACTTTTAACTGCAGGGGAGAAATGCAGGTTTGTTACACAGGTCAACTTGTGTCATCATGGGGGCTGTTGTACAGATGATTTCATCAGCCACGTGTTAAGCCGAGTACCCATTAGTTTTTCCAAATCCTCCCCTCCTCCCATCCTTCACCCTCTAAAAGGCCCCATTGTGTGTTGTTCCCCTCCATGTGACCATGTGTTCTCATCATTTATCACCCACTTATAAGCCACAACATGCAGTATTTGGTTTTCTGTTCCTGCCTTACTTTGCTGAAGATAATGGCCTCCAGCTCCATCTATGTCCCTGCAAATGAATGATCTCGTTCCTTTTTATGACAGAATAGCAGAAAAATACAATTCTTACTAATAGAAAACTAGGTCCTCCTCTTTACCACTAAATCAATTTGGAACAACCATGTAAAGAATATTGCTTAACGAGATACCAAATTATTAGCCTGCCCATCATGTCCTCATATCTAAGGTTAATCCTGAGTGCATATATCTAAATGTAAACCCACAAGTGTACATTACAAAATTTTAAAAATTACTTTCTATCATCTGTACTATTTTGATTTTTTGAAGCATAGCACCAATATGACAGCTAAGTAGTTGTTCCTAAGAGACATTCTGGCTTAACTGGAAACAGTGTCAAATCTTGGAAGTTAATCAAGTTATTCTACTGAAGCATAGTTTAGGATTAGGTAAGTATCTCAATGTTCAAGGTTTCAAGGTCTACCTATTTATCATATAGCCTGATATTTTATTCAGGTGGAATGCTTTCTGAAAGCTTTAGAAATTCTCTGTGGTGGGGAGCAAGCAGTGCCTTTGAATATTGCTTAGAAAATGAAAATCCTTTTCAAATCAAGTTACAAATCGCCCTCAACAAGAGATGCTTGCACTAGTAAGCTAACTCATGCCAATTTCTGAACTCAGCTATGAGAATGCTAACACATGGAGAACTATTCTTGTTAGAATGATGTTTACAATTTCTGGAAATTACAACTATTTTGCTACTATAGAATGAGAAAGTAGGATGGATGGATGCATGCATGGATAAATAGAAAGGATGAAGAAAGGAAGGGAAAGGGAAAAAAGAAAATACAAAAGGAGGAAAAGAAACAACAAGGAAAGAAAGATGAAAAGGGAGAAAGAATAAGGAAGAAGGAAGGGGGGAAGGGAAGGGAAAACATAGATTAAAATCTGTGCAATAAACATCCTTATAAAATAAATACAGCAAAATAAAATGCATTTGGTAAAAGTGAGCCGGAAAAAAAAAAAAGAAAACATAATATATTCACAATGTCATCTAACGGTTATCTTAGAGAATCACATAGAATTATTGCTTGTGAGCCGACTTATGATGTTATTGTAGAAAATTGGCATTTAAATTTTGGACTGATTTGGGTCCTCAAATTTGAGAGTCATGTTTTCAGAAGATCAGCATAAGCCCCTACAGTTCTGTAATACCATGGCATCAGGTGTGTTTAATCTACCTGATTTTTCATCTCACCAGTCAAGACTCACTATGGATGAAACATTATGTATCCCTTCAAGAAGCTTGAAAAAGTGGTATGACTTTGGAGTGGTGATTTGTGAGTAGAAGCACAGGTTTTGAAATAAAAGAACTAGAATCAAATTTGGTATTTTCTTGACTTATCTTTTTGTGCTTTAGTTTCCATTTTGATGATAAAAGAATAATAATTGATCTTAGAATTATGTTATGAGGATCAAATGAAACAATTTAAAGCTCTTAGCACCATGTTTGGCACATAACAAAATCTCAGTAAATGCTAACTTCTGCCAAAAATAACTGACAGGCATATTGTTATTTATTAACATATTATTTATTATATGCAGTGAAAACCAATAATAAATAATTATTTATTGTTAATTTATTTAACAAAACCAGGAATATAAAAAGAGGATAGGAGAAGGAAAAACCACAGACAGTTTGAAAACTGATAATTTTCAAACTGATAATTTGGATAAATGGGTAAACTGATAATTAACTAGAAGAAAGGCTAATCAAAGTGTTCTGCTCTTAGACAGCTGAGTAAGCATCAAGGAAAACCTTGTCAGTTTCTTACGAATTCTCCAGAAGAGCTTGACCATTTCACTGTGAATTACCGGCTAGGCTACCTGAATATGTGATGCCTGTTTTTTGTCCTTTGTTAGTACCTTTATATAGGTTATGACAGGTCCGCACCATTTCTCTGTCCAAAGTTTCTTTCTTCTCTACCTCAAAATCTAAATTCTATCTTCTGTTATGCTAGCTTATTGTATTAATCAGTTCTCATGCTGCTAATAAAGACATACCCAAGACTGGATAATTTATAAAGGAAAGAGGTTTGATTGACTCACAGCTCCACATGGCTGGGAGTCATAGCAGAAGGCGAATGAGGAGAAAAGTCACATCTTACATGTCAGCAGGCAAGAGAGCTTGTGCAGGGGATCTCCCATTCCTAAAACCATCAGGTCTCATGAGACTGATTCACCATCATGAGAACAGTACGCCGGAAACTGCCCCCATGATTCAATGACCTCCGCCTGGCCCTGCCCTTGACATGTGGAGATTATTACAATTCAAGGTGAGATTTGGGTGAGGACACAGCCAAAGCATATCACTTATAGTGCTCTATACTTTCCCTGGCGGTACTCAACTCATTTTGTAATTACAAATTTGCTTTTTGGTTATGAGATTCATGGCTATCCTTGCCCCAACGACACTGTCACATCCACTAGAGTGTGGATCTTTTCTGCGTTGTTCATCACTGTATGCTCAGCCCGTGAAATGCATAGGTGCACATGGTGTTTGAGGCAGAAAGGGGTGGAAGGAGAGGAGGGAGAAAGGCAAGCAATTACACAGGTAGGCACAGTACAGTACAAAACGGGTAAAATAAAGTTCCATGATAGTTTAGAGACAAAAACTATCACCTTGGATTTCAACATCGGAATTAGGAAAAGCTTCAAAAAGACATGCCATTTTATCTGAGCTTCAATGAATGGGTGGAATTTAAACATTCCCACTGGGAAAGCATGGGACAAGAAATAAGATATGTCTCAGTTTTTCTAGAACATAAGGTCTCTGAGGAGGCATCATAAGAGTTGAGGCTAGAAGTGTGTCCCAGTCATGTCAGATGAGCTGTTTGACAATGGGGAGCCCCTGGAGGATCCGGGTGAGAGACAAGACATGCACAGATCTGTGCTCTGGAAATACAAGTTTGGTAAAGTGTAAAAGTCATATGTTGAGAGTGGAGAAATCTGAGGCAGGGAGGTGACTCAATACTGACTATGTTATTCTCTCTGACATTTCTGCAACAGTAGTTGTGTTTCCAGTGGCAAGCAGCCCACCAAACATTCCGAGTCTACTTGATTTAGACAAATGATAATGTTGCTTAATCCTTGGAGGAATTTTGTGTGTGTATGAAACAAAATTGCCAAGAAGAATAATTAGAATATTTTGAAGACTATTCAAGCCTTTTCTATAAGTGCATTTATCTATGTCTGGCTGGCATGCAAATTGGGGCTCATGCTTAAAATCATGGTGAATTATATTACAGAATTCACATAGAGTAGATAAACCCCAAAAGAACTATGGGGGTTGGGAATATGAAAATCTCTTTTTTAAATAGAAAGGCAGGTGACTAATATTTTGACAGAAGTCTGCATGATTTCCAAGTTTATGTGGTTAATAGTAATAGTATTTGCTGTGTAGCTCCAATGTTCTAGGACATTATATACATTATTTTATTTAATAGTCACATAAGATTTAACTAGAGCTTAGAAAGCTCCATAGTGGCAGGTCCAGGGCTCCAACTAAGTTTTTTCCAACATATTTCTTACTAGTCTAGATGCAACTGTCTTTTGCTGGTAAATAGCTTGTTATTATTTTAAAAGACTTTTTCCAGCCTATCAGTTCACAGCAAATGATATTAAACTTAAACACACAAACACAAACACAGCCTTCCCCATCCCTGTCCCTACACCCATCCCTCCCCACCAACTTCTGCACCCATATTTCTTCCTTCTGAAGGGCATTTTCTGCCTCCAGGGAGTCACAGGTGTCCTCAGCTCACTAATTTCCCCCATCCTGTCCATCTCTGAAGCAACCATTCCTGCCCTGGGTCACCTCTATCATATCTCCACCCCATCATCTCATCTCCACCCCCACTTTCTGTTGGCTTCTCAATCCCAGCTAGCTGCTTTGTTGTCTCTAGGGCAGATGTGATAGTACAGCCCTTGTCACCTCAACCTTTGACCAACAGGGCTGTGGTAGGGTGGGTCAATGGTGACACCTGGCACAGGGATATATAGAGGCAATGGTGGGGCAGCCAAGTGGACAGTGAAAGGGAATGTGGCTGCTGCTAAGTCAGAAGTGGCCGAAGTGGTAGCTGCTGAGGAAAGTGTGACTTGAGCTATGTGCTAAGACTGCTCCTGCTTTCAAGGGCCTGGCATTCTAAAAGACAAGAAACAGAGAGTAAAATGCATAGTCCTCTGCCTTGAGTCAATTGTCACCTGTCCTGTAGTGATGGGGTTCCTCCCCTTATACCAGGGAGCATGCTAGGTGGTTACCATGGGCAATTATAAGCCAAAATAAGGACTTTGTCAGCTCAATGAAACATTGAAACATTGAGAGAATTCATGGCCAGAAGACCTGCACTACAATAAATGATAAATTCTTCAGGTATCAGGACTATGATGCCAGGATCTACACAAAGAAATTGAGAAAGTTATAATTGAATTTTTTAAGTAAAAATTCATCTGGGCAGAGAATTTTGGGTTGATAGGGTTTTTTTTTCTTTCAGTACTTTAAAGATGTCATTGTCTTTCACTTGCATTCTCTCTCTCTCTCTCTCTCTCACACACACACACACACACGCACACACAGGCATGTACATACACAGAATTATATATACCATTGGTCACCACCCAGGTAGGAGTCTCTCCAGTAGAATTTTTTGTTGATTTTATGGCTGGTGGTATAACTGCACCAGTTTGATTTGGACAAAGAGGCAGAAATGTTTTAAATCGCTGTAGATGCAGTTATTAAATAAGAGCTAACTTCTGTTAAATTTATTTTAAGGTTCTATGCAATCTACATGCATTACTGCATTTGTTACTATTATTATCTCTGCTTTTCATTGAGGAAACTTGAGTCTTAAGTCAGTTTTCATTAGGTCCATGACTGATCTGAGGGCTAAGCTGGGCTAAGGCTAGATCTCCTTGGCTCCAGAGACTGTGGTGATAACTACCTCCCCCTCAAAAATGCCCATGTGATGTGTTAGGGTTTCCCAGTCCTTGGTTTTTGTTTGTTTGTTTGTTTTTGTTTTTTCATTTGTTCAAATAAAGATTTCTACAGGGCCAATGGCTGTGCTGTGTTTAACAATCTCAGAGGGGGAAAAGCAGTAAAGATGGAGTTTAGAGTCTCTGTGACTGCAACAAATGTGGGCTGCATTAAGAAAATTTGATTAGATAAAACTCCTCATGGAGAGAAAATGCCTTCTATCAAATATGTCACAAAAATTGATATGGCAAATATCTGTAGGTCATTCTCATTTTACTTAATAAAGCCAACTCTTGAAAAATAGACTACACTTTAAAAGCTTATTTCTGGTTGATTTATTTGAGCCAAAGATTCTCAGACATTGCTGCTTTGTGTAATTTGATTTTTACATGTCATAAGGGAAAAATTAGAAAAAAAAAATAGTATGTCACATGTTCAGAGTCCCATGATTGTCCGTTATGCTCTTAGAATACTTTTAATTTAATTCCACTTCTCCATCATGTGCACAGAGTTAAATAACTTTACCAACATTCTTTTACTAACTTTAGAAGACTTTCATCTGATCCCTATCACAGACTAAGGGAGAAACACTGCTATTCAGCTCCCTGGCAGGATTTGTTCCTGAATCTACTCTCCAATTTTTTCTTACGCTTTTCTCCAGACACCTCATTCTAATTACTTTTGTTGTTGATATTCTCATTCTCATCCTGCCCCTTGGCCTCTTGACTTGATCTTTTCTTTCTCCTATCCACTCATTGTACCTGGCCTTCAGCTGTTTTAGTCCCTCCTTACCCAGTGTCTCTGAAAACAAACACCACTAACTGACCCCAGGTGCCCCCACATCTGAGTACCTGGGCGGCCAAGGATAAAAGTAAAATAATCCCTCAACCCAACTTCATGCTATTCTCTTTTAAAATTGACCTCAAACAATACTGGCCTATGCTCCAAACCTCAGGAATTCCCTGTGTGTAAATAGCTTTACATTTTTATCTTCATCCACTTTACACTTGAACTTGGCCTCTATTTAACACTACGCATGCTGTATTCTGAATTGAACGGTCTTGGCCCCTCAACAGTGAGAGTATTGTGCTGAATCAAGCCTGGGCATCTCACTCTCTTCCTCTGAGAATGATTTTATTCCCAAGCAGCTCATCAGTCCCTCTAGCCGATGGATTTCATGTCTGCATCTAAGCCGTGAAAACAAATTAACGCCCATCTGTCATAGCTCAGCAACAAGGGCCTTGCAAGGTTTCTGTCTGCACATGCACCCTGGGGCTCTTGGGGGCTCAGTCAGATGGCCCAGAGTCCTCCTGGCTAGAAGGGCTCAAGGACTCTGTGAAGAAAGGAAAAGGGAACTTTAGACATGGTTGATGGGGCATTAAGACTTGGTGAAAGAAGAGGAGGTACCAGTCTGCTATTTTCTTCTGCCGGTTTCAGGGAGACTGGGCAGTTCGGACCCAGGAGGAATTTCTCACACTGCAGCACAGTGTCTTTGGCAGATCACGGGCAGACTGCCTCTTCAGGCTGAACCTGGACCCATCCTTCCTCACTGGGCAGGGCCTCTCTGCAGGAATTTTAGCAACTCCAGCAAGGGGTTTACAGACCGAACTCTGATCTCCTTGGGATGGAGTCTGTGAGGGGAGGGGTGGCTGTGGTCTATGCAGATCAGCAGACTTAGTCTTTCCCCTGCTGGCTCTGAGGAATCTGGGCAAACCAAACGAGCAGGATTCCCCCCTAGCCCAGCACAGCCCCTCCACCAAGGGGCAGCCAGAGTACCTTGTGAAGCGGGTCCCTGATCCCATGCCTCCTGACTGGGTGAGACCCCCCAAACAGAGGTTGCCAGACAACGTATACAGCAGCATTCCTGCTGGCATTGGGTCAGTGCCCCTCTGGGATGGAGCTCCCAGAGGAAGGAGTAGGCAGCCATCTTTGCTGTTCTGCAGCCTCCACTGGTGACACCTTCAGGTGCAGGAGGGACCCAGGTGAATAGGGTCTGGAGTAAACCCCCAGCAATCCACAGTAGCCCTATGGAAGAGGGGTCTGTTAAAAGAAAAACAGAAAGCAACAACTACAACAGCATCAATAAAAAAGCCCCCACAAAAAAATTCATCCAAAGGTCAGCAGCCTCAAAGATCAAAAGTAGATAAACTCACTGCAGATTTAAAAAAAAAAAAAAATGAAAACACTGAAAACTCAAAAACCCAGAGTGCTTCTTCTTCTCCAGATGACCACAACACCTCTCCAGCAAGGGTACAGAACTGGGCTGAGGCTGAGATGGATGAACTGACAGAAGTAGGCTTCAGAAGATGAGTAATAACAAACTTTGCTGAGCTGAAGGAGCATGTTCTAACCCAATGCAAAGAAATAATCAAATTAGAACTCAAGACTAAGAAACTCACTCAAAACCACACAACTACATGGAAATTGAACAGCCTGCTCCTGAATGACTCCTGGGTAAATAATGAAATTAAGGCAGAAATCAAGAAGTTTTTTGAAACCAATGAGAACAAGAGACAATGTACCAGAATCTCTGGGACACAGCTAAAGTAGTGTTAAGAGGGGAATTTACAGAACTAAATGCCCACGTCAAAAAATTAGGAAGATCTCAAATCAACATCCTAACATCACAACTAAAACTACTAGTGAACCAAGAGCAAATAAACTCCAAAGCTAGCAGAAGAGAAGAAATAATCAAGCTCAAAGTGAAACTGAAGAAGATAGAAACACAAAAAAAAACCTTCAAAAAAAATCAATGAACCCAGGAGCTGGTTTCTTGAAAAAAAAAATTAATAAAATACATAGACCACTGGCTAGAATAATAAAGAGAAAAGAATCAAATAGACACAATAAAAATTGATAAAGGGGATATTACCACTGACCCCACAGAAATACAAACAACCATCAGAGAATACTATAAACACTTTGGTGCAAATAAACTAGAAGATCTAGAAGAAATGGATAAATTCCTGGATACATACACCCTCCCAAGACTAAACCAGGAAGAAGTTGAATCACTGAATAGATCAATAACAAGTTCTAAAATTAAGACAAAAACAAATAGCCTACCAACCAAAAAAAGCCCAGGACCAGACGAATTTGCAGCTAAATTCTACCAGAAGTACAAAGAGAAGCTGGTACCATCTCTTCAGAAACTAGTCAAAACAATTGAAAAGGAGGAACTCCTCCCTAACTCATTTTATGATGCCAGCATCATCCTGATACAAAACCTAGCAAAGATACAACCAGAAAAGAAACCTTCAGGTCAAAATCCCTGATGAACAAAAATGCAAAATCCTCAATAAAATACTGGCAAGCCAAATCCAGCAGCACATCAAAAAGCTTATCTACCACGATCAAGTCGACTTCATTCCTGAGAGGCAAGGCTGGTTTGACATATGCAAATCAATAAACAATTCATCACATAAACGGAACTAAAGACAAAAACCACATGATTTTCTCAATAGACGCAGAAAAGGCCTTTGATAAAATTCAACATCCCTTCATGTTAAAAACACTCGTAAACTAGGTATTGATGGAACATACCTCAAAATAATCAGAACCATTTATGACAGACCCACAGCCAGTATCATACTGAATGGGCAAAAGCTGAAAGCATTCCTCTTGAAAACCAGCACAAGGCAAGTATGCCCTTTCTGGCCACTCCTATTCAACATAGTATTGGAAGTTCTGACCAGGGCAATCAGGCAAGGGAAAGACATAAAGGTATCCAAATAGGAAGAAAGGAAGTCATACTGTCTCTGTTTGTAAATGACATAATCCTACTCCTATAGAACACCATCATCTCAGCCTAAAAGCTTCTTAAACTGAGAAGCAACTTCAGCAAAGTCTCAGGATACAAAATCAAAGTGCAGAAATTACAAGCATTCCTATAAACCAACAATAAACAAGCAGAGATCCAATTCATGAATGAACTCCATTCACAATTGCTACAAAAAGAATAAAATATCTAGTAATACAGCTAACAAGGGAAGTGAAGGACTTCTTCAAGGAGAACTACAAACAAATGCTCAAAGAAATCAGGGAGGATACAAGCAGATGGAAAAACATTCCATGCTCATGGATAGGAAGAATCAATATTGTGAAAATGGCTATAATGCCCAAAGTAATTTATAGATTCAATGCTATTCTCATTAAACTACCATTCACATTCTTCACATAATTAGAAAAAACTACTTTAAATTTCATAGGGAATCAAAAAAGAGCCCATATAGCCAAGACAATCCTAAGCAAACAGAACAAGGCTGGAGGCATCATGCTACCTGACTTCAATCTATACTACAAGGCTACAGTAACCAAAACAGCATGGTACTGGTACAAAAACAGACACATCAACCAATGGAACAGAGTAGAGATCTCAGGAATAAGACCACACATGTACAACCATCTGATATTCAGCAAACCTGACAAAAACAAGCAATGGGGGGGAAATTCCCTATTTAATAAATGGTTCTGGAGAAACTGGCTAGCCACATGCAGAAAATTGAAACTGGATCCTTTCCTTACACCTTATACAAAAATTAACTCAAGGTGGATTAAAAACTTAAACATAAAACCCAAAACTATAAAATCCCTAGAATAAAATCTAAGCAATATCATTCAGAACATAAGTACAGGCAAAGATTTCATGATAAAAATGTCAAAAGCAATTGCAACAAAAACAAAAATTGACAAATGAGATCTAATTAAACTAAAGAGCTTCTGCACAGACAAACTATCATCACAGTGAAAAGACAACCTACAGAACTGGAAAAATTATTTGCAATCTACCCACTTGACCAAAGTCTAATATCCAGAATCTACAAGGAACTTCAACAAATTTACAAGAAAATAACAAACAATCCCATTAAAAGTGGGCAAAGGACATTAACAGACACCTCTCAAATGAAGACGTTGCAAACAAACATGAAAAAAGGCTCAACATCACTGATCATTAGAGAAATGCAAATCAAAACCACAATGAGATACCATCTCACACCAGTCAGAATGGAAATTATTAATATTAAAAAGTCAAGAAACAACAGATGATGGAAAGGCTGTGGAGAAATAGGAGTTTTCTTACTGTTGGTGGGAACATAAATTAATTCAACCGTTGTGGAAGACAGTGTGTGATTTCTCAAAGACTGAGAATCAGAAATACCATTTGACCCAACAATCCCATTACTGGGTATATACCCAAAGGAATATAAATCATTCTATTATAAGGATACATGCACACTTATGTTCACTGCAGCACTGTTCCCAATAGTGAATTCATGGAATCAACCTAAATGCCCATCAACGATAGACTGAATAAAGAAAATGTGGTACATATATTCCATGGAATACTATGCAGCCATAAAAATTAATGAGGGTGAAAGTGCTTTGAAACTTCCACAGTTATGCAGACTGAGAAGGCGCTCAGTACAACAGCCTTCGCTGGCTATTCAAGAACCCTGACTGCTGCCAACATCCTGTCCACGCTCCTACCCAGCATGGATTAATTTTTAAAAATCTAATTTCAAGATACTATAGGTAATGTGCTGAGTACAGTGCCTGGAATCTAAGTGTTCAATAAATCACAGCTGTCATAATTCTTCTGCCACATGTCTTTTATGCTTCACGCTAACCAACTACATGACAAAGTTTGGTTAATGGGCTGTGGCACAGAGGGCTGTCTACCAGATATCTGTGCTACCTACCTTTCTCTAGCATATAGTTATCACTGATAAGCGGCTGCTCATTCATCGACTACATTTCCAAAACCCTCCTGTGGCCATCCCAGCCCTTTGCAGGGACAGAGATGGAACTGGAGGCCATTATCCTCAGCAAAGTAATGCAGGAACAGAAAACCAAACACCACATGTTCTCACTTGTAAGTGGGAGCTGAACATTGAGAACATATGGACACGTAGAGGGGAACAACACACATTGGGGCTTGTGGGGGCTGGCAGGGGGAGGGAGAGCATCAGGAAAAATAGCTAACGCACGCTGGGCTTAATACCTAGGTGAAGGGTTGATAGGTGCAGAAAATCACCATGGCACATGTTTACGTAAGTAACAAACCTGCATGTCCTGCACATGTATCCTGAACCTAAAATAAGATAAAATAAAAAGAAGAGGAGGTAGAAGTGTCTCTACTAATATAAGGAGTCTACTCTGAAATGAGGGAAGGTGACAGGAAAGACACATATCACTGAATGCAAAGGCTTTGTATTAGTCCATTTTCACACCACTATAAAGAAATGCCTGAGACTGGGTAATTTATAAAGGAAAGAGTTTTAATTGACTCACAGTTCTGCATGGCTGGGGTGGCGTCAAGAAACTTACAATCATGGTGGAAGGGGAAGCAGGTACATCTTACATGGTGGCAGGCAAGACAGAGCATGGGAAGCAAGAACTGTGAAATGCTTCTAAACCCATCAGATCTTGCTAGACGCAGTGACTCATGCCTATAATCCCAGCACTTTGGGAGGCCGAGGCAGGTGGATCGTGAGGTCAGGAGATTGAGACCATCCTGGCTAACACGGTGAACTCATCTCTACTAAAAATACAAAAAAAAATTAGCTGGGCATGGTGGTGGGCGCCTGTAGTCCCAGCTACTTGGGAAGCTGAGACAGGAGAATGGTGTGAACCCAGGAGGCGGAGCTTGCAGTGAGCCGAGATCATGTCACTGCACTCCAGCCTGGGCAACAGAGCAAGACTCCATTAAAAAAAAAAAAAAAAAAAAAAAAAAAAAGATCTCATGAGAACTCACTATCCTGAGAACAGCACTAAGGAAACTGCCTCCATGATCTAATCGCCTCCCTCCCTCAACATGTGGGGATTACAATTCAAGATGAGATCTGGGTAGGGACACAGAGCCAAACCATATCAGGCCTGCCACATGATATCGAATGGTGTCACTCAAATAGTCCTCAGGCTTAGACTTTGGAAATATAATTTTCTCAACAGATGTTGCTGGGATTCTGAAGATGCCAAACTACTTTATGGGTCCCAAAAGGAGAATCACTTAGGGATAAGATCTTTTTAAGATTTGTAGAAAAAGTTCCCTTCACAAGAAAAAATATCTTTCCTTTGGAGACTGTAAAGGTGGAAAGGCTTGGCAGAGCAGTAGGTGAGAGCACACAGCCAACACAGAGAGACAGAGGTGCCCCACAGGGAGAAGGGCACACTGGGGACCCATCTGTGCAGTCAACCTCAGCCATCATCATAGATCCTGGAAGCCTGTGCAGTTGCTACACTATTTTCCCTTCCTGACTATAATAATCTCTAAATAAGGGAAATATCCAAGTAAGCCACCCAAGAATGAGTAACTTGGGTGGGATCTGGAGTCCTCAGAACAGATGGAGTAGAGACTGATGGCAGATGCCTCTGTACTTGTCCCCTCAGACACAGAGGATTCCTAAGCTGGTGTGGTCAGTCTGAGTAAAGTGATACATAGTTATACGTATATACAACATGTTCACAAGAAAATGAGAAAGTGAGCCATTACTTCCTTGGGACAGGCTAACTGCCATAAAAAACAAAAACAAAAACAAAAACAAAAACAAACTGTATAAATACAGTTGCACAATAAATCAAAAACAATAGAAGTATATTTCTTGTTCAAGCAACAGTTTTCCTGGGTATTTAAATAGGTTAGCTGATCAGTCCTTCTCTGTGTAGATATTTAGGAGTGTCGGAGAATCAGAGGCTCTGCAGTCCTCAACACATACCTTCCAGAGTCTCCTTGGGAATCCACCATTCCAAGCAGTGAGAAGGGTCAAAGAGCTCAGAGTTTCCTGAGAGTTCTCAAGACCAAGCTTTAAAGTGGCACACATTACTTTTGCTCACAATCTTTTGCTAAAACTCAGTTACATGGCCACAACTAACTGCAGGAGGGTTTTGGAAATGTAGTCAATGAATGAGCAGCCACTTCTCAGTGATAACTGTATGCTAGAGAAAGGTAGTACAGATATCTGGTAGACAGCCCCCTCTGCCACAGCCAATGGGCTGTGCCAAACTTTGTCACGTAGTCGGTTAGCGTGAAGCGTAAAGACATGTGGCAGAAGAATTATGACAGCTGTGATTTATTGAATACTTAGATTCCAGGCACTGTACTCAGCACTTTACCTATAGTCTCTCAAAATTAGATTATTAAAAATTAAACAATGCTGGGTAGGAGGGTGGGGAGGATGTTGGCAGCAGTCAGGGTTCTTGAATAGCCTGTTGTAATGAGTGCCTTCTCAGTCTGGATAACTGGGAGTTTCAAAGCACTTTCACATATATGATCTTATTTGAGCTTCACAATGGCACAGTGACTAGGTAAGACAAATCTTATTGCCATTTTGAGGAAAGGAAAATGGAAATACAAAGAGGTCAAGGGCTTTCCCTGCAGTCCCACAGCTAATGAGGACTACACTAGATTTCCTGACCTGTCAGCTGTAATCTAGTACTGTTTCCAATGCAGCTCACTATTCCTCTGGTACTTTAGATGGGTTGCAATTGTCTAAAAGGCAATTAAATTGAGACCCTTCCAAGAAATGGCATTTCTTGAGTTTTGATCAGTAATGGTATGTATTTTATTTGATTGCTACTGAAAACTTTTAGCATTAGAGTTGAAAAAATACATTCCTACTACCCTTTATTGTGACAGCTGAGTGAAAGACCTTTAAATGGGAGGTAATAGAGAAGCCAAGATCATTGAAGTGAGGGTAAATTTATTTGCTAATATTTAAGAAAACCTAGAGCATAGGCAGATGCTAGAAATAATTTTTCATTCTATTGGCCAGTTGACTAGGCCACGTTTTCAACTGTTATGTTGCCTCTGTGACATGGAGGCTGCACAAAGACTGCTTGGAGGGTGACCTGGCTGATTACAGATCCACAGGCCCTAAAGCTGGAGGCTTGCTCACCTGTGCTATTGATCATGCAGTGGACTTCGAGGCCTTTCTGTCCCTCTGGAATTAGACCTATGGATTCATCTTATTCCACTCAATCTTATTCTATAGTGGATAGTTACTAGGACACTCCTGGTCTGAGCTTCAAGCCACTTGGAAGCCCTTACAATTAAGTGCTAGCATAAATTAGCATCTTTCTTTACGGGATCTTCTAGAGCTTTATGAATCTCATGAGGAACACTAGAACTGTGGAGCAGCATAGCAGCTTCTCAAGTCCAGAATGAAGGATAATATTTTCTTAACACTAACATAATTTAGGTCTTTTTAATATCAAATTATTTTTCAACAAGTAGTGCTGGAGCAATTGGATATTCATAGGCGGAAAAAAAAAATCAATGTCTACCTGAACCTTATACCTTATATAAGAACTTACCTCAAAGTAGACCATAGAATTAAGTATACAATAGAAAACTATGAAACTTTAAAAATTAGTAGAAAGTCTTTGGGATTGGGCTACACAAAGAGTTCTTAGACTTGAAAATAAAAGTATTACCTATAAAAGAGGCTGGGCATGGTGGCTCATGCCTATAATCCCAGCACTCTGGGAGGCTGAGATGGATGAATCACCTGAAGGTCAGGAGTTTAAGACCAGCCTGGACAACATGGTGAAACCCCATCTCTACTAAAAATACAAAAAAAATTAGCTGGACACGGTGGCGTGTGCCTATAATTCTAGTTACTTGTGAGGCTGAGGCAGGAGAATCACTCAAGCCCAGGAGGTGGAGGTTGCAGTGAGCCAAGATTGCACCATTGCCCTCCAGCCTGGGTAACAGAGTGAGGCTCCATCTCAAAAAAATAAATAAAAATGTTTTTAAAAAGTATTACATATAAAAAAAGATTGGCCAAGTTTGGTGGCTCACTCCTGTAATCCCAATACTTAGGGAGGCCAAGGCAGGAGAATTGCTTGAGCTCAGGAGTTTGAGTCCAGCGTAGGCAGCAAAGCAAGACCTTGTCTCTACTAAAAATTAAAAAATTAACCAGGCGTGGTGGTGTGAACCTGTAGGCTGAGGTGGGAGGCTTGCTTGAGCCCAGGAGGTCAAGGCTGCAGTGAGTCATGATCATGCCACTGCACTCCCTGCCAGGGAAGGAAAGAGGGGAGGGAAGGAGGGAGGGAGGTCAGAAGGAAGGAAGGGAGAAAAAAAAAAGGAAATATCAGGAAGCTGACCTTCATCAAAATTAAAAGTTTTTTTTCTATGAAAGTCTTCATGAAGAGGATGAAATGATGAAATGAAAAGTTACAGACTAGTAGAAAATATTTGCAAATCACACAAGTGACAAAGCACTACTATTAAAATATATAAAGAACTCTCAAAACTAAATAGCAAAAAAAAAAAATCCAATTAGAAAATAGGCAAAAGACATAGACATTCACTGAGGAAGATATGCAGATGGCAAATAAGCATATGGAAAGATGTTCAATATTCTTAGCCATTATTTAAAAGCAAATTAAAACCACAATGAGGAGGTATCGTTGCATACCTAACAGAATGGCTAAAATAAAAAATTGTAATAACACCATCAAGAATGCAGTAGGAATGTAAAATGGTATGGTCACTGGAAAAAGGTTTGGCAATTTCTTGTAAACCAAACATTCAACTACTGCATGACCTAGTAAGTGCACTCTTGAGCATTTACCTCAGAGAAGTGAAAATTTATATTCATGCAAAAAATCTGCCCATTAATGTTTATGGCAACTTTATTTGTAATTGCCCAAAACAGGAATCAGCCCAGATAGCTTCAAGGGATGAATGGTTAAATAAACTGTGGTATGTGCACAGCATGGATACTAGTCAGCAATTTAAAAAAAAAAAAAAAAAACTGATACACACAAAAACTTGGATGAATCTCCAGGGAATAAGTTAAATGAAAAAGACAGTTCCAAATATTATATACTATAAGATTCCATTTATATGAATTTTTGAAGTAACAAAATTTCAGAAATGAAAGACATATTAGTAGTTGCCAAAGGTTTTGGACTTGGGGAGTTGGGGAATGGAAACAGGAGGAAGTCAGTGTGGCTATGAAAGGGCAACCCAAAAGATCCTTACAGTGTTGGACTTGTTCAGAACCTAGACTGTGGCAATGGAGACAGGACCCTATGCAGGTGGGTAAAATTGTATAGAACTTAACACACACCTACACATAAAGAGAGAGAGAAAAAAAGAGAGATACGATATGCCATTGAAACTAAAAGGAATCTAAATTAGATTAGTAGATTACATCAATGTCCATATCTTAGTTGTGATATTACACTATAGTTCTGTAAAATGTTACCACTGGGGGAAACTTGGCAAAATATACAGGGGATCTCTCTGTATTTTTTTTTTATAATTTCATGTGAACCTAGAATTAGCTCAATAAATAAAAACTTAAATTAAAAAATGTCCTTTGCCATCCACTCTCAATTCAGCTTATTTCACTTCTCTCATTGCCCTGTAATTTAAAGAACCTATTAAGGAAGTCAGGAGGAGTATTTGATGATTGTAAATAAGGGTTTCCTCTTATTTTCTCCTGAGTTCTTTATCCTGTGATGTACAGCATCTGCCAATTAGCAATTTAAATACTTCCAGATGGACCCAGGTGCTTCATCTGTCTCAGTACTAAGGCTGTCACTTAAAGGCAAACATGTCCTCCCCATTGCCCAGTATCCATACACTAAAAGATGAGCTCCAGATTTACATATACACCACTGGGGTATTGTGATTATCTATAATTCAGTCACAAAGGGATCTAAAAAGTTCTTCAAGCCAAAAGGAATGCAGAATGACAGCAGATGGCCCTATCCTAAAATGAAGATTTAAATATATTAAGCAGATGAACAACTCAACAAAAGAACATGAAGGGTCGCAA
This sequence comes from Mandrillus leucophaeus, assembly GCF_000951045.1. NCBI lineage: Eukaryota > Metazoa > Chordata > Mammalia > Primates > Cercopithecidae > Mandrillus > Mandrillus leucophaeus. The sequence continues at coordinate 2,682,565 of NW_012104854.1, read as the reverse complement.
AAAAGCCAAACTTCTATCCCTTCAGCTAGGTGAGTACATTCTCATTTCAATTTCATTAGAGGTCAACACCCATGTCAATCATAAGACATGCTAGAACTTGGTATAACACCATAGAGGGATGATCTCAGGCTGTTGGCAGGAATCATGTATTTCTCAGCACCTCCTAACCTCAACAAACAGAAAGCAAAACTACTTACAGTGTTTCCCCCGAAACCCTGAGTTTGCATGTAAAGCTGCCAAAGAAGTACAGTTCTAACAAACTACCAGGCAGAAGAGTGTTTACAAATGAATTCTCAGTAACTCCAAACTTTTCTCCACTAGCTGAGCCATGAGTGCCTCTGGCTATGACACAGCCTGCAATACTATGGTATCTTGATGGCCTCAATCACTGTCCTGTCCCTGGGCTGGTGATGAGTCAAGGACCCAGGACCTTCGGTTGCAAATAAAATTTCAAAACCCCCTCCTAGGAGGCCCACCCCAGCTTGCAGGACTCTACATGGGTCAGGACAGATATTAACATTATTCATCTAAAGGAATATGGAAGTCAGACAGTATGCCAAGCAAAGAGCTTAAGAAGTTCATAAGCCAGAGAAGATTCCAACTGGGTCAAAAACCACGGAGCCCAAAACAAATAGTGAACACTAAATCACAGCATCGGACATCAAAGTATCAGGGAGACGAACAAGCGGCAGTGGGTACAGTATAAATTAAAAGGAGTCTTAAGAAAATAACAAGTATAGGCCCTTTTTGACTGAGCCACCATGTGCCTGCAGAAACATTGTAGATAAAATGGCCAGCTGTAATATCAGATCTGGGATAAGAAGGCAGACAGGGAAAACATGGTAAGGATTTAAACCTATGCAAAGCACCTTGGCATTTATCTCAGCTAATGCCTGTGGTGTACCGGATACAACAGTTTATTTTAAACTGTTTTTAAAATAAACAGTTTATTTTAAACTCATTTTAAAACTCCAACCATGGTCTCCCCGTCAGTTCCACTGGGAGTTCCTAGGAACAGCTAGGTCACAAGGGAACCAAAGGATTAAGGAGGTTTTAACACTTACTCTCCAAATTAAGTAGCCTCTGTTTAAGAATCAAACGTGAGTGAGAGAATAAATTCCTAGGAAGCCCCAAAGGTGAGTGCACAGTAACCATACTACACTGCAGGAGGAGATAAACACAGAAAGAAATAAGATTTGACTAGAGAAGGCTTGAGAATTAGAATAAGAAGGCTAACAGTGAGTGGGCTGTAGGTAAAATGATTGGCAATCATCAAATGGCCTGGGTGGAACACAGGCAGACTGTAGGGGCTTTCATGTCAGGAAGCCTGTTTTCGAGGAAGCTATGGATAACTGAGGCAGTGGAAGAAGGCAGCATTAAAAGATTCCCATGTTTCTCTCACTGACTCTTAAGACAGGGGACTTGAGGGGAAGAGGCGGGGAGGGGACGAGGGATAGAAGGCTATAGATATGTTGCAGTGTGTACTGCTTGGATGATGGGTGCACCAAAATCTCACAAATCACCACCAAAGAACTTACTCATGCAACCAAATACCACCTGTACCTCAATAACTTATGGAAAAAAATTAAAAATATTTTAAAAATAAAGAATGAAAAAAAGGCAGCATTTAGAATAACTAAAATAATTGTATATCCCACCCACCCTTGGGAATCCAGAGTCCACAATTTGAGAATCAATAGGCCCCTTAATGTGTCCTAAAATGGCCAAGCAATAGAATCACTGGGGAGACTGGAAAATTCAGCTTCCCAGGCTCCATCCTAGAGACACGAAATAAAAATCTCAAGTTTGAAAACAACTGTTCAAGCGGAGCTCCCTAACTGGTCCTCTGCATTTACCTTACTTCTTGCTTCTGCTTCAGGAAGCAGTCTTTTGTAATCTTAGATATATTTGTTGTAAAGAGTGTTCCCTATAGCTAGGGTGACCTTAACAATTTATCATCCAAACTGGTACACTTAGAGTGTGAAAGGAGGTGCTGTAGGGTAATTACTAAATTACCCTGGAACAACAGACATAAATAAACTGGGATTGCCTCAAGCAAACTGCACTCTATTTGGAGCAAACTAAAGCCTCCCCCCAGAAACTTACACCCACTTACCCTCATTCTTCCTTTTGGAGCTATAACCATCAGTCTAATTTCATTTGAGATTCTTTTAAATCAGAATATAGCTATTCTGGCATCCCTCCTGGTTCTTTAACCATTTCTTACCCAGAATCATAATAATGTAAAATAAAATCAAATGTGATTGAAAGGAATGATGGGCCAAGACTCCACCTGCTTTCTTCACCTTGATCCTTGTGGTGATGCCTGAGGCACCTCCCACAGCATCCAAGGCATTGGTATTTGAAAACCCTGCTGACTAAGTGAAGATCACTAGGTGACCTTTCCAATACTAAGTTTTAGATTCCTAGATGACTCTGCATTTTGAATGCAGGAATAATATGGCAAGGAAAAGACTAATATTCAACAGCCTTGCAATTCTCAGTATTTATACTTTAAATATATGTATATAAAAGTGTATACATTTGTATACTGTAGAGTATTAAAAATACAACTAACATCCAAGTAAACTTTAACAAATTAACAAAATCGAATGTTAGCACTGCATTTGAAACTGTGTCTGTTTCTCTTTCTCTTCATATCCCCCTTCTCTCTCTCAACCTCCACCCCAAAAGGTAACCACTATCTGGAATTTGTGTGCATCCTTCCTGTCACAATTTAACAGAATACCTTTAATCAAGGCCAGGAAACTGGACGAAGAGGGGGATGAAGACCCCACTAACTGAAAAGGCAGCTCTCTGTCATGCATGACCTACAATTCACTGGCAAGACCTTGAGACTATTTTCCTTTGGAAAAATATGGAATTAATGGTTCCATTAATTGGACCATTGGAATTAATGAATACAGACCCCAGAGTTGGCCGTCTTCCAAACTAATTTGATGTGGCTAGTACAGAAATGCCAATTCCACACCGCTGTGCAGAATGCTTAGGGTTTTGATTGAGGAAACAGGAGAATCTGGCACAGAAAACCTTCACAAACCAATGATTGTGCCAGTGTTTTATGCCCAGAAATTGACTGCAGCAGTCTTTTCAAAGAAAAACGGGGCTTATTTAAATCAAACGCCTAACTGAAAGCAGAAGTTAACAATAGAAGATACTGTAGAGAGAGGGTGGAGGCTGGTGGGAAGCTAAACCATTCGTGGTCTAGCCCCTTCAATCATTAAGTCAGAAGGTATGTTTTGAGATCCTTTGTTTTGCCTTACATAGTCCTTGCCCACATGCTGTTTAAGCCTCATGTGAGAAGATAAATGCAGGGAATAATTATTTTATGAACAAAGTGGTGCCATTGAACATCTTTATACACATGTACATTGAAGAATAACAGTGCCATGTAGCTAGACAGTGATTGTGGGGAAGAGCTAGTAAGTACAAACAATATGAAAAGGTAAAGATCAGTTTGGCTGGCATCAGAGAAATCTTCATAGAGGCAGTAACATTTCAGCTGGGCCTTGAAGACAGGGTAGGAGATAAAGAAAGAGTGGATGCATTTTTGTACTAATAATGAGAACAACTAGCACTCATTCCGTACTGGGCACAGTGGAAAGCACTTTACATGCATTATTTCGTATAATCCTCCCAACAACCCTTGGAAGTGTAATTCTACCCATTTTTACAAATGAGAAAACTGAGACTCAGAGAGATTAAGTAATTTTCCAAGGTCACCTAACTAGATAGTAGCAGTCAGGATTGAAGCGCCAAATGTTTGACCACACAGCCAGCGTAATGCTACACTGCCTAGGTGGAGGAACAGTATGAGAGGAAGCCCAGACATGGGAGGAAAGGAGTCAGCAAGGATCAGATCTATTGAATGGGCGATGGGGCATAGGTGATTGATCAAGTTATTCCTCTGCTGAAAAACTTCAAGTATCTGCCACATCCTCTGTACTTTGCACACAGAGACGTTCAAGACTGCTTATTAAATTTAATTGGCAATGTAAGAAAAGGCCCCAACATGAGAAGCAATTCTGTAACTGGGGATCTTTGATGATTATATCTTCCAGTTTGGCTAATATTTTAAAGTTTCACAGGGCATAAACAGATTTATAGGAGGAAAAATATCTTAAATATCGTAGTGTACAAGATGGGAAAATGAGAGATAATGCAAGAATGAGTGTAGGAGTAGACTTTCAAAAGCTGTGAAGATTTTTTTTTTAATTCATTCAACAAACATTTCCTGATTGGCCATTTTGCATGGTTTCTGTGTTGCGTCACTGGAGTTGTAGGTCCCTCCAAAGGGGCAAAACAAAGGGAGACACGGGATTCTGCCCTACTTTGTAGCAAAATAGAATTCAATTGAACACCTGCACTATGCATTAAACAGTGGGCATTTATCAACCCCCTTCTATGTACTGGATGCTCTAAAAGACGATAGATACACATTCTTATCCTCAAGGGCCTCCAAGGGTAAATCCACAGTTGAACAAATAATTGCAACACAATGCAATGAGTACTACCTAAAGGGGGCTTATAAACTAAACAAATGTTTGTACCAAGGGAGGATGTAAAATCCTAATCTGTCTACATCTATTGAGTTCAGTCAGAATAATTTTAGTAGTTTTCTGCCTTGGTTAATTAAAATGTTCATGTCTCTGTACTACAAGGAGCAGATCAGGTGACCTCTTGAAGAACTTTGAAGCTCCAGGATTCTGTTTTTTCACTCCCCTAGCAGCTGAGAAATCAGGACATCTTTCTCTATAGGCAAGAAGAGGAAAATAATACATTAGTGACAGAAGATTACATACAGTACTCAGCTTTGCCAAGCAGACCAGGTAATGTTCACTAAAGGTTAATGTTAATTTTTTAACATGCCATCAATAAAATTTATTCAGAAATAGGTCAATGTTCCAATTTTACAATAGTAAGGAAATATCTATGAGCTTTCATCTAATTGCTAAATTCCAGTATGCCAGTAGTGGTCCACTAAAAGTCAAATATTATTAACTAGAAAAGGTAAATTCAAGCAGTAATGTCTGATCAGTTTGTTAGAAGTATAAAATTTTAAAAAAATTAAAATTCAGAAAGTTCAATTGCATGTATTAAGAAAAACAATTTCAAACCACTGCTCAATGATCACACAGAAAGGATTATAATAGTGAAGACATTTTTTCCATTAAAATTACTAAAAGAAGAATATACTCTCAGGATATAACTTACTTGTTTGTGTGACATGCCAATCACTTACTCTTTCTGTGCCTCAGTTTTCTCATCTATAAAATGAGGTTGAACTAAAGACTTCATCTTTATCCTTAGCAATTTAGAATTTTAGACACAGCAATTTAGAATTGTTGTCTAGGGATGGCAAATATTTGAACCTTGAATAACACCTTCAGTGAATTGATATTTATGAGCTGCCTGGAGGATGGAGAAAGATTCTGTGGCTTAGACCAGGCTCAGCAGGAAACATCCGAAAACGTTTAGCAACGTTTCTGGATGGGGTAAATGAGACGACGAGCACACAAGAGCCATGTTTGTTCTAGTTGTTATGTTTGTTCTAGTTGAATCCTCACATTTTAAAATTAGGGTTCAGAATGTGGTTATTTGGGTTCATGCTACGTTTACAAAGAAAAGTGATAAGTAACACAATTCTAAGTTGAATTTGTATTACCTCTCATCTTTACTCTCTTTAAAAAAAATAACAATTATTGTATCATCTTGTATCTTGTCTCCAAAAGAAGTTAAAGTGGCTTATAATAGTGTTTATAACGCAGTGAGATTAATGAATACAAAAAAAATGAGACAAAAGGAAATCTATTATTTCATTTCATTATACTTAATGTTGTCAGATGAACTTGTCCAAAGCATAGTTCAGATTACATTACTATCCTCAATTATTCTCCCCAAAGTCTTTCATTATCTTTTCTTAGCTGCCCTTCCAAACTTGTATTCTAGTTGCACTGTGCTACCATTCTCCTTGCACAGCACAGTAGACGCTCTTCAGGGTACATCTGACCAGCATACAAGTCATCTCTCCATATCTAGGAACCTCTGGATCTTCTTCCCCTGGAAGCAGTGTTTATTTGTGACTTCACTCTCCTGGCAATAGTTCATAAAATTGACATAATGTGGGGCAAGAAGATTCTCCTTGCTGCCTTTCAATTAGTTGGGGTAATTGTAGTCGACCATGTGAATGGAAAAGCAGAGAAAGCAAGTCTGCAGAGAGAAAGAATGAAGCTGAAGCAGAAGGACAATACCTGGGTTCCTGATTGTATACCAGTCTTGCTTCCAATTACTTCCTAAGGGCTGGCTGTATGTCTGCCTGTAAGTTTCCCTGGAACATCCTAAATGCTAACAGTAATTTCCCCTTCTCTTAAGCACACTCTTTTTGGGTTACCAACAAGTCTTAATGAATCTGCCTCGCTTTCTGTGCCTTTGCCTCGTCCCACAGCCTGCCTTCAAGTTTGTGCCCGAGGTAACTTTCTCCAGAAAGCTCTTTCTGATTCCAGGAAGTAATGTCTTCATCTTACGAATTCCTGCAGTACTTTATCTGTATATTTCTTATGATACCTCAGCCTTAGATCACACCTTTATCATTGCACATTTGGGTTTTTTTGTGTGTTTTTTTCCCCCATAGTTCTAAGCTTCTTGTGGGGAAGAATCAAGGCCTTATTCATTATTGCAAATTCCACATACCGAGCAGAGTAGAAGTGGGTAGTTGTCAACCTTTATTTGTTAAAAAAAAAAAAAAAAAAAAAATGGATGAACAAATGAACACCTTTTATTCATTCTCTACTATTGCGTGAATTCCTAAGCCTCTCTCTTTCAGTCTGGTATTACAGAAGTGGAGATTTGATCAGCCAATTTACCCAGTTAATGTGAGCAATGTAGGCAGACAAATAGGATAATTGTGGCCCAGAAATCTACTCCTGGGCCGGAATGATGCCGTTTAGTTGTCAATATTGATCACATTTAATTAGAAAATTGCCAGATCTCTGCCATTCTTAGTGCTGTGTGGGCATCACCTAAAAGCAAAGGGATGACAAGCTGTTCCAAGCATCTGTAGTCTTTATATAATAAACATGTTTTCATTTGAGAAAATTGGTGCCTGTTTCTGAGCAAGATCAGAGCCTTTTAGAATTTCATACCTTGTCCCCATACAAACTTTCTTCAGTGGTTATGAGGGAACTATTACTGTATAATTTCTAGAGTTATTAAAATAGTTAATAGTTATTAAAATAATTAAATTGTACCATGTGAAGGAGTACTTACAGAGTGGATTTAGAGTAGGGTTAAAAATCAAGATTAGGGTTTCAGAAATAATCACCTCAGGAAAAGAATGGAGTTGCTGGAGATGCATTTTGACTTTGTGAAGTGGGTTATTAACCTGTCAGGTACCTATGTCCCTTCCAAGCACTCCTTTGATCTTTTATGACCCTATCAGAGTTCTTTCCAGATGAAAGTATAGCTATAATCACTGTGTTTTATGCCATCCACTCAGTTTCTCAAATAGCAGGTGACACTCCTGGTGTGACTTGCTATTTGAGCTGTCTATATCTATGTCGATCCACCAACAGAACTGAAAAAAACCTGTCACTCTGAAGTAATAGTTAATAGAGGGTGAGGATAGCAAAAAATGTAACTATTTTGCCAGTACTTATCATTTGAAATGGTCATTTAGCAGTAACCAATTTGCTCATCTTAGTATTCAGGCTTAAGCATGTTACATTTGCCTACAGTTACCAGTAAGTAAACCTCAGGTGTGAATAAGTAAATCATCAAGAATAAACCAAGGATTAAGATTATTTATGTCTATGGCATTTTCTTATCTGTACTTATTGACTAAGTAGGCTTAAATTATGAACCTGCAATAATTCATCCATGTTTTGAAAAGACATATTGTAAAGGCATAATTAACTATCTTGAACAGAAATAATTGATTATTATATCTTCTGTAATTTGAAAGTCTTTTTTTTCACCTAAAAGGAACGAGTCTCATAAGATTGTTGAGAGAGAAATTTGAAAGGAAAATCTTTTCTTAACATGTTAAATTCCTTTTAGCCACTTAGGATAGAATAAAAGAAAAATGCAGAAAATCAAAAAAAATTTTAAAAATCACCCTTAATACTGCTATCCTGAAAAAAAGTAGTTAAAATTTTGGTTTTATATTACTTCAGTCATTTTATTATGCATATACATATGCGTGTGATTAAAACTTATGTTTAAAATTAAAATGATACATACCATTTATAGTGTTTTGTAATATGCTTTCTTTCACTTAACAATATAGCACAGACATTTATCTGATCCAGATGTGGGCAAGTTTTCTGTAAAGGGCCCGGTAGTGAGTATTTTAGGCTTTGTAAGTCACATAGTCTTTGTCACAACGACTTAACTCTGATATTATAATGGGAAAGCAACCATAAATATATATAATATAAACAATATATAAATAATTGGACATGGCTGT
>NW_012104854.1:2670617-2672805 GCF_000951045.1 Mandrillus leucophaeus | reverse complement strand
TTTTTTTTCTTTGGATAAACATCCAGTAGTGGGATTGCTGGATTGTATGGTAGTTCTATTTTGAGTTTTTTGAGAAATCGTCGTACTCTTTTCCAGGCTGGCTGTACTAGTACATTACCAGCAAGAGTATATGTGTTCCCTTTTCTCTGCATCCTCACCAGCATCTGTTATTTTTTGTCTTTTTAATAATAGCCGCTCTAACTGGGGTAAGATGAGATCTCTTTGTAGTTTTGATTTGCATTTTCCGGAAGATTAATTATTTTGAGCATTATTTCACATAGCATTGGCCATTTGAATGTGTTTCTTTGAGAAATGTCTATTCATGTCCTTTGCTAGCTTTTTAATGGGATTATTTGTTTCTTTTCGTTCTTTCTTTCTTTCTTTCTTTCTTTCTTTCTTTCTTTCTTTCTTTCTTTCTTTCTTTCTTTTTTACTATTGAGGTATTTGAATTCCTTCTGTAGTCTGGATAATAGTCCTTGTCAAATGATTAGTTTGCAAATATTTTCTCCCGGTCAACAGTCTGTCTCTTCACTTTGTTGATTGTTTCCTTTGCTGTGAAGAAGCTTCTTAGTTGAATAATTCCCAATTGTCTATATTTGTTTTTGTTGCCTGCGCTTTTGAGATCTTAGCCATAATATATCTGCCTAGACCAATGTCCTGAAGTGTTTTTCCTATGTTTTTATCTAGTCGTTTTATACGTTATAAAGTATTATATTTAAGTTTTTAATCCATCTTGAGTTTATTTTTGTCACTGATGAGAAATAGGGGTCCAGTTATAGTCTTCTTCTATAAATATTAAATTTTCCCAGCATCATTTATTGAAGATGATGTCCTTCCCCAAATGTACGCTCTTGGCACCTTTGTAAAAAAATGAGTTGGCCACACATGCATGGCATTGTTTTAGGGTTTTCTCTTCTGTTCCATTGGTCTATGTGTTCATTTTTATGCCAGTACAATGCTGTTTTAGTTTCTATAGTTTTTGTATTATAGTTTGAAGTCAGGTAATGTTATGCCACCAGCTTTGCATGCTCAGGATTGCTTTGGCTACTGGGGGTCTTTTGTTATTCATACAAATTTTAGGGGTTTTTTTTCTATTTCAGTGAAGTATGTCATTGATAATTTGATAGGGATTACATTGATTCTGTAGATTCCTTTGGTTAGTATGAAAATGTTAACAATATTAATTCTTCCTATCCATGAACATGGCAATCTTTCCTCTTTGGCATATCCTCTTCAATTTTTTAAATCAGTGTTTTACAGTTTTCATTGTAGAGATTTTTCACTTCTTTAGGAAAATTTATTCCTAGCTGTGTCATTTTATTTTATTTCATTAGCATTGTAAGTGGGATTGCTTTCTTGGTTTCTTTTTCAGATTTTTTTCTGTTGGCATATAGAAATGCTACTAATTTTTGTATGTTAATTTTGTATACTGAAACTTTACCAAATTCATTTATCAGTTCTAACAGTGTTTGGTAGAGTCTTTAGATTTTTCAAGATATAAGATTATATCATCTGCAAATAGGGACAATTTTATTCTCTCTTTTCCAACTTGGATGCCTTTTATTTCTTTTTCTTGCCTGATGCTCTGGCTAAGACTTCCAGTACTATGTTGAATAGGAGTGGTCAAAGTGTGTGTCTGTGTTTTGTTCCAATTCTTAGAGAAAAGGCTTTCAGCTTTTTCTCATTTATCATGATGTTAGCTGTGGGTTTATCATATATAGCTTTTATTACATTGTGTGGTAGGTTCCTTCTATTCCTAATTTGTTGAGAATTTTTATTAAGAAGGGATATTGAATTTTATCAAATGCTTTCTCTGAATTTATTGAGATGATCACATGGTTTTGGTCCTTCATTCTGTTAGTGTGATGGATCACATTTATTGACTTGCATGTGTTAAACCATTGTTACATTCCTGGGATAAATCCCACTTAAACATGTTGTGGGTTTTCTTGTTGTTTTGTTTTGTTTTTGATGTGCTGTTGGATTCTGTTTGATAATATTTTGTTGGAGATTTATACATCTATGTTCATCAGAGATATTGGCCTATAGTTGTCTTTTTGATGTGGCATCCTTATCTGTTTTGATAGCAGGATAAAGCAGGATAATCCTTGTGTGTTTTGATAGCAGGGTAACACAAAAATTAGCTGGGCATGGTGGCACACGCCTGTAGTCCCAGCTACTCAAGAGG
>NW_012104854.1:2652306-2669257 GCF_000951045.1 Mandrillus leucophaeus | reverse complement strand
TACAGGCGCCCGCCATCTCGCCCGGCTAGTTTTTTGTATTTTTTTAGTAGAGACGGGGTTTCACCGGGTTAGCCAGGATGGTCTCGATCTCCTAACCTCGTGATCTGCCCGTCTCGTCCTCCCAAAGTGCTGGGATTACAGGCTTGAGCCACCGCGCCTGGCCTAAAGTAGTTTTTACTAATTCTGTGAAGAATGTCAGTGGTAGTTTGATGGGAATAGCATTGAATCTAGAAATTACTTTGGGCAGTATGGCCATTTTCATAATATTGTTCCTTCCTATCCATGAGGATGGAATGTTTTTGCATTTGTTTGTGTCCTCTCTGATTTCCTTGAGCAGTAGTGGTAGCTCTCCTTGAAGAAGTTTTTCAAGTCCCTTGTTAGCTGTATTCCTAGGTATTTTATTCTCTGTGTAGCAATTGTGAATGGGCATTCATTCATGATTTGGCTCTCTGCTTGTCTACTGTTGGTATAAAGGAATGCTTGTGATTTTTGCACATTGAGTTTGTATCCTGAGATTTTGCTGAATTTGCTTATCAGCTTAAGGAGTTTTGGGGCTGAGACAATGGGGTTTCTAAATATACAATAATGTCATCTGCAAACTGACAATTTGACTTCCTCTTTTCCTATTTGAATACACTTTATTTCTTTCTCTTGCCTGATTGACCTGGCCAGAACTTGCAATAATATGTTGACTAGGAGTGGTAAGAGAGAGCATTCTTGTCTTGTGCTGATTTTTAAGGGGAATGCTTCCAGCTTTTCCCTATTCAGTGTGATATTGGCTATGTGTTTGTCATGAATAGCTCTTAATATTTTGAGATATGATCCATCAATACCTAGTTTATTGAGAGTGTTTAACATGAAGAGATGTTGAATTTTATTGAAGACCTTTTCTGCATCTATTGAGATAATCATGTGGTTTTTTTGTCACTAGTTTTGTTTATGTAATGGATTACATTCATTGATTTCCATATGTTGAACCAACTTTGCATCCCAGGGATGAAGCCAACTTGATCATGGTGGATAAACTTTTTGATGTGCTGCTGGATTCAGTTTGCTAGTATTTTATTTATTTTTTGCATCAGTGTTCATCAGGGATATTGGCCTGAAGTTTTCTTATTGTATCTCTGCCAGGTTTTGGTATCAGGGTGATGCTGGCCTCATAAAATGAGTTAGGGAGGAGTCCTTTCTTTTCAACTGTTTGGAGTAGTTTCAGAAGGAAGGGTACCAGCTCCTCTTTGTACTTCTGGTAGAATTCGTCTGTGAATCCATCTGGTCCTGGGTTTTTTTTTGTTTGTTTGTTTGATAGGCTATTAATTACTGCCCCAATTTTAGAACTTGTTATCGACCTATTCAGGGATTCAACTTCTTCCTAGTTTAGTCTTGGGATTCTGTATGTGCTCAGGAATTTATTCATTTCTTCCAGATTTTCTAGTTTAATTGTGGAGAGGTGTTTATAGTATTCTCTGGTGGTAGTTTGTATTTCTGTGGGGTCTGTGGTGATATCCCCTTTATCATTTTTTATTGTGGTATTTGCGTCTTCTCTCTTTTCTTCTTTATTAGTCTAGCTAGAGGTGTATGTATTTACAGGGCTTAAAACCAAGATGATAGGTGCAGCAAACCACCATGGCACATGTATACCTATGTAACAAACCTGCACATTTTGCACATCCCGGAATTTAGAGTAAAATAACAATAAAAATCGAAAAGGGGGTTACCCATACAGTCATCAACAATGTATGTTATCTTCTTAAAAAAATATATCTCTGCACACTTGTCAAAAAAGAGTATATGAGGTTTTTCTATTTGTTCAGTTTTTTTTAATCTTTGTTCATGTTGGTCCCCTGCCTGAGACAATCTCTCCCTTACCTTGCTAATTTGTACTCAACTTTCAAGTCTCCAGTAAAACATCACTTCCTGCTGGAAGATTTCTCTGATCCCTTTTTCTGGGTTAGGTGGCCCTCTTATTCACTTTTATGCTGCCCTGTACTTCCTCTACCATACCAATTGTGATCACAGCTTGTTTAATTGTATATCTGTCATCACTAGATGTTAATCTATGTGAGGGCAGGGGCTGTGTCTCTCTTGCTCCCTCTTTTATGCACTGCATTAGCGTAGTGCCGAAAATACATATTCATTAAATATTTATTGAACCAATGAATGAAAAAAGAATACATCAGTCAGAAATGGGATGTTCTGCTGTTTGAAAGTTTACAGCAATGAGTACTGTGTTTCCAGCACCATGCTGGAAAAACTGGCCTCCTACCTATGAATATAAATGTCAGGTCAGAATGGAGGACCACTCCTATATCAGAAAGATGCATTCATGAGATTGTCATGGCTTTATGACACTGGCCATTAAGATTATCTAAATAACATTCATTTTGCTGACTATACTCTCTAAGTCACTTTTTAGTTATTTAGCTTTTAGATATAAACTATAGACGTCCCAGATTGAGAATATGCATGTGTCATACAAGCTTAAATTTTCTTGTCCTTAAAACAATTATATTTTTAATGAAAATTAATAAAATGACATCTGACTTGTGCATCCATCACTCATGAATTTTATTATGAGTACCTTCCCAAGATCTCTATGATAACCTCTTCTGCAAGGTGGCAATCACACCCGTGTGTTACCAAACGCCATTCCCTCTGGAGACTCTAATTGTTTGCTTCCTCAAACTACAACAGGCATGACTTTTAAATCATTGTGGTTTTTATACCAAATTTCTATTTCATTTGACTTTTTAAGATTTCAAATACCTTCTAAAACTCTTCAGGAAGTCACTAACCTCTGTGCTCCAACACATCAATAACCTCCTTCTCTGTAGCTCCTCCCTTAACCTGTCCATCCCACACACCACTCAGTTTTTAAACTTCCTCCATAGTTGAGGATAGCAGGTCTCACCCACAAATGCTCAGGTAGCCCAAACCCAGGTCACTTACCTTGGACTGGTTGTAACCCCTAATTCTTGGGCCATCCCAACCCAAAAGAAAGAAGCTAATTCGGGACATGTCCCTTCCCCAACCAAAAAAAAAAAAAAAAGGACCTCCTCTTCTTCTTGGACCTTGTGGGATACTTCCAGCTGTAGATTCCCAAATTCAGCTTGCTGGCCAAGCCACTCTGCACGGCCTCACATGGGCCCATTCTGGAACCCCTAAACCCAGCTTACCCCATCAACTCACACTTTAAAAATCTAAAAAACCCTTGTAACGGCCCTGGCACTGGAACTTCCCAACCCCACCAAGTCCTTTACTCTGTATGTACATTTTGACTAAGGCCTTGCTCTTGGACTACTTTGCAAAACATACAGCAACTCCCCACAAGCCATTGCAAACCTCTCAAAACAACTGAACTGTCATTCAAAGCTGGCCACCCTGCTTAAAAACCATGGGTGTGGCCAAATTGCTGTCCTCAGAGGCACAGAAACTCTCTACCAACACATTCCTATTTCATCTTCCCATAGCCTACAGAACCTCACAAGTCAGCAATCTCTTCTAACTCTCCCACCATCCAACTTACAGCAGGCGCCCGCCTTATTCATGGGAAACCCTCTCATCACCTTCCAGAGATGTAAAGTTCTCAATCCAGCCACTCTCCTTCCTGTAAATACCTCCAACTCTAAGCTGTCTCACTCCTGCCTGGACCTCTTAGAGTCCCTCTCCTCTACCACCTTCCAACACATTTCAAAAACCCCTACATGGTTCATTAATGGAACCTTTTTTAGGGAGCCATGTTCAGCCATCATTGCTGATATAAACTCCTAAAATCCAATGCTCTCCCACCCCATACTACCTCTCAACAGGCAGAACTACCTCTCAACAGGTGGAGCTAGTTGTCCTAACCAGGGCCCTCACTCTGGCAAAGGAAAAGTAACATTTACACCAATTCCAAATATGCATACCACATCCTACACTCTCATGTCTTAATCTGTCAGGAAAGGGGTTCTCTAACTACAAAAGGAACCTCCGTAGGAAATGGCAAACTCATACACAAACTGCTGGAGGCGGCTAAACTACCACTACAGGCCGTCATTATTCATTGCAAGGACCACCAAAATGCCATAACCAAGGGAAACTCTCTGGCAAATTTGGCAACCTAGTTGGCAGCCCTTAAAACCCCATCATTATTGCCCCCTTTTCCCAACATACACCCTATATATACCCAGGAGGAACAAACCTCACTTGCCCAGGCTGATGCTATTCAGGAAAAAGTGGTTCTACCTCAATGATAAAATTGCCTTGCCCATGTTTTTAAAACTTTCTGTACTTTTATATGTTCACAACCATTTCCATACCACCCCTACTCCAGCTCTTAAAAATTTACACACAGTCTTCCACCATGGCTTTCAATCTCAAAGATATTACTAAGGCATATTTCCTTTGCACTCAAACTTCCCCTTAAGAAGCTATCAAATTACCTCCTTTCCCTGACACACCAGGCCCAAGTACACCTGCCAGGGCAGGACTGGCAAATCAACTTCACACACATGCCCCCATAAAACGAGTCCAATACTTTCTGACAATAGTAGATGCATTCTCTGGATGGGTAGAAGCTTTTCCTACCACCACTGAAAAGGCACACACTGTCGCTTCTATTCTCCTCACTCATATTATCCCTGGTTCAAACTCTCCTCTTCCGTCCGGTCAAACAACAGGCCAACATTTGTTTCACAGGTTAACCAACAGCTGGCAAAGGCTCTAAACATTAAATACCTTTCCATATTTCTCATTGACCCCCCAATCTTCAGGTAAAGTTAAATGGACCAATGCCCTTTTAAAACAATAACTAACCAGACTCTTTCCAGAGGTTAAAATGGCCTGGACTTCACTTCTCCCATTGGCCCTCATGCATTTGCAAGCCATTCCCCCAAAATCCCCTTAGCCTAAGGCCATTTAAACTCTTGTACAAGCACTTCTTTATCCTCCAGAATCTCCCTGTATCTTCTTCCCCTTATATACGAGATACTTGGCTGGCATTACACCTTACTCAACATCTAATAAAACAGTATAAGACAGTACGCAAATGCTTACTTGCCCTATCCGGAAAGTCCAGACTGGGTCTGGATCACAGACTCCTCCTCCCCTCTCCAACCTAAGTGGAGGGTCCTCACCAGGTTATCCTAGCCACTCCCACAAGGGCAAAGATTATATCCTTTCCCCACTGGATACACCATTCCAAACTTAAAAGAGCACCAGATCCACATCCAGAAATGTCCTCCCCCCAAATTTCTCTCCCTTCCTCACAGGACCAACCTCACTTCACTGAACAAAAATTCCAGAAGTTGCCAATCCAGGAGGCCGTGGTCCATAACACTCTCTGCCTCCAATTTCAAATATTTTATGTCATAGCTTGTTTCCGATCTCTCCTGGTATTCCCTCCCCAAGTCCCCGGATAATCCACTCCGATTTCTCACATTAATCCAGGAGCTATGACTGCAGGACTTTCCAAAATTTCACTCCTACTCAAATCTCCTTGTCCTCGTTTTGTCTTCTTTGTCTATGGGATACTCTAAGTCCCCACCCCTAACCTCTGGCAATTGAGTCCACTTTGTCAACCTCAAACATCACCTCTTAAATCAGTTACACTCCCGTCTTTCTTCCAACTGTTAAATTTGTTGTTCACACAAATCTAGCAGTTCACAGCCCATCCTGCTAACCTGACTGCATAAGCCCAGTCCAAATAAACCTGCATCTCACGTACTCTGCCAATCCATTCCCAAAACCTGTTTATAATCTTGCTTGGCTAAACACCTTTCCTGCAACCTATTGAATCCACTCACATCATCACACAGGGCTGTCACCCTCCTTCGCCTCATGGCCTCTGAGCTGGATTCTATAAAACACCCCTTATTAACCTTCCCCTCTCTGCTGGCACCCCTCTCCATGTAGTCAACTTAAGGGCGCTCCCTGGAGAAACTGCGCAAACAATTTCCTCAACTGCAATCTATATCCTTCTGCCCCATCAGGATCTCAATGGCTTAGTTATGAAAACCCATTTATCTCTTTCTCTCCAAAACCAAACAGCCTTCACCTCCTCTCCCACCAACATTCCCTATCAGGCCCTTACAGGGGCTACCCTTGCTGGCAGCTATTCAACTTGGAAAAACAAAAAAAGGATGGGACAAAAAGTTCATTCAAGAGTCAACCCCCACCTTCTCATGGCTTTCCACCATACCCGATAACTTTTGTCTGTCCACCTGCAGTGTCTTCTTCCTTTGCAGTGCAAACTCTTAACTCTGCCTACCGGTCAATTGCTCAGGAACATGAGCCCTGGTGTTTCAATCTCCAAACATTAACATTTTGCCTAACAACCAAACTATTCAGGTTCCTTCAGTAATCCCTATTTCCTCCTCCTCCACACACACCAAGCAGGCTGTACACTTCATTCCCATTAGCAGAACTAAACATCTCGGCTGCACTTAGCACCGGAAGAGCAGGTTGCCCTTTTCTTATGGCCCCTAATTTTCTTCCTCGGAATACTAACAACTGGCCCATATGTATTCACATTCATATCCCGCTTTACCTCCCAAAGGCTAAACTCCCTTATCCAGACAACCACCCAGAAACACATTAATGCCATCCTCCTCCTCCACCAAGTTCAGTATCAGTGCTTCAAGGAAAACAACTCTGAAGTCGAACACCCACTACTTCAAAACCCGAACCCTGAGTACAGTGCCCCTACTCAGCAGGAAGCAGCCAGACAATCCACAATGCCACTCTTCCTTTATAAAGTAAAAGGCAAGAATGTTAGTCCAAAGTACACTATGTTGTAAGCTCCCTGCTATTTTGCAGACCTTGGTCAAAGTGAAACATTTTACAGGGGTTTGGGCCATGAGAAACATCCTTCCTAACCACATGACCACAATGCGGACAAAGGCCCAGCTAAACAAACATCCCTATCATATCTTGCTGGACAAAGTTCCATGGAACACCACAGTGACATCCCTCTGGAACAAGAGCCAGAACCGCCTCATCATGGGTATATCTTATCAATATCCTGCCAGGCAGCAAGCCATACTGCCCAGACCCCTCCCACCCATACCTATATATTGCCACAGCCTGTAGGCAGTGGTGGGCTCTGGCATTAGGCTGGTCCCCCACTTCTGTAGGTTTTATGCTGGACATAGAGCCTGCATTTGCTATTGAGCTGCCCTCTTTCTGTGTATGTGTCTTTAATCCTCACCTTCCTTTCAAAACTTAACAACTAACAAACCTCTGTACTTTTCCTGATTTAGCCAGAATCTATTTTTGATTGTAATTGAATTTTATCTAAACTTGGGGAGGTATTTTAATGTTCCTACTCCTGATCAGGCTGCCATGGTCCCTCTTTCACAGGGAGTTTGTAATGTGATTCTATCCTTTATCAAAACTCCTTTTTTTTTTTTTTAATGTAAATTTGCTACTCATGTGTAAGAGGTTATTGCTTTTAACATACCACTAATTTATTTAAAGTAGTTAGGTTTATTGTATGTGCTGGTTTTTAGAAAAGTTCAGAAGATATGTTTAGTGGATGAGAGTTTAGTATATGTGAAACAGAATTTCTTGAGTATGTACATTCTAGGCCATGAACATTATAACCAGTCGCTAAGGGAGACTCTGAAATGCAAAGCAGTCTGACCTGGAAATAAGGGGAGAGTCCAGAAGAGTAGGCAATATACATAGGAAACATACCAGAAGTAGTCTCATTACTAACTTGCTAAGAAACTTTGTACTGGTCACCTAACCTCTCTGAGTCTCAGTTTCCTCATCTACAAACCAAGGGAAGTGAATGAGAAGAAAGATAAATTCCCTTCCAGCTTGGAAGTTCTGTGATTCCATGACACAATTTGTCTATCTTCTCAATATCCAATCTCAATTAATGAAATTTATCTTGGAAATAGCCCTACAATCTACTTAGGATCCCCTCCATTAGACATCAATCTGTGATGTTCCTTTTCTTAGTCCAGATTCTTTTCACTGTTCTCTGTGCTTAGTAATATAAAGAAGCCCTCACTAGACTTGACTTCAGTTGGTTCATGTTAGCTCCCCCTCCCATCTCTAGCTTTCCTCTTCCCATTCCTTGCCTAGCCTGACCAGCTCTCATTCTTATGTTTTCTGGGCCAGCTCTCTACTTCTATCTAAACCAGTCTTTAGACCCAGAAGGAGGTCCAAGGCAGCACTCAGAATCTCCTTACCAAATGTTATATATAATACTCATTACAGCTTTTTCTTGACATATATCCTATTTCCCTTTATTTTTTTTGAAGTTGAGAAAACTGATCTTCAGGGATGTTAAATAAATTGCTGAAATCAAGAGGTATTATCAGGACAGCTGGGATTCAAACTCCTAGACTGCATGACTTCAGCATTTTTCCTTTTTCTACCAGATCATACAGTCTCCTATATTCTGCGAAGCCTCAGAGTTCTGGAGTCTTATTTCAGGGCCCTCCAAGAAGACGGAATAAGAGTTAAGGTCCAGCTCTGTCTTTATTTAGAGGTTATCCAGAACATGTCCAGTGGTATTTGTTTTATAATTCTTACTAGTATTTTATTTGAGGATAAAAGATCCCACTGATTTTAAAATGTTTGTATAGCACTTGCTAAAGAAACACCTTAATCTGGAGCATCATCTTTTTCTACTCATACATATTTATTTTCATAGACACTTGAGGTAATAGTCTCAGATCGAATAACCAAATCTCATCATTTATGTGTACTCAGGTACAATCTGAGAGGTAATGAAACCATAGTAGATACTCAACAAATCTTACTCTGTGCCATTCCTTCTAGAGCTATCTAAATTTAGCTATATCAAAGATGTCTTCAGGGTGGTGTATTAGGATCCCAAGACACTTATGATCTGTAGAAACTCTACAGCTGCTGTAGATGTACAATTTTAATTTTATGTTAAATATTCTTAGAGCTACATCAAGTCACATAACCATCTTTAAAAAAAAAGAAATTTCCTGTACCTGAATCTGCCCTCTTCTTTTCTTTGAGCCAATGAGTCATAATGTATGAAAATAAAGATCTTTATTGAGGAAGAATGGATGTGCTGCAGGCTGCATGTGTGAAGAATGGTAGATAACCAAACATGCTCCTGGCCAGTGCTCTTTGAAGTAGAACATTTGGCAATTTTGCATTCGGAGGAGGGATAATAACATCTGAAGTTAGTTACAGGGCTTAGAAGTGTCTAGCATCAGAATGGTCAATATGTGAATAGGTAAGGAGGAAGCCAGAAGAAACAGCAGCTTCTTCTGGGGAAATAGATAAGGAGCAAAAACTATCAAACAGCCTCTGACTTGGAAAATGGCCTCTAGGTGTTTGCTGGGCTGGAATCCCGAAGTACTGAGTTTTACTATTTCTGACCCTTTTATAATTCTGTTGTTCATCAAATAAGCCACACTGGAAATGGAGAGCTAGATTGAGTGATTTGTCTGCTGACTGAAAGCTACTTACAATTTGTCCAGCAATGGCATAGGGACAGAGATGAAGGCCTCCCATTTCCTCCATGGAACTGCTTCACAAAGCTGAAAGATGGCCAGTAGTCATCATTTTGACCCAAGCAATCACTACAAAGGCAGTGCACCACTGAAGGTACATCCCAAGATTCTTAACTGAGGCGTTTTCTTACCCCGTGAATATTTACTGCCAGGACCAGTGCCTCTACAGGGGCATAACAAGATATCTTAGACATGGAATGAAATCAAATAAGATTGTATACATAGACATCCTCAGCATTGCAAGGGACGCATAATAAGTATTCACAACAAATTGGTAACTTTAATCTCTGAATTCATTTCAGTTTTCTTCTCTGCAAAGTTGCGATGCCTAGGAGACTGTTACATGGAGTTGTCAGTATTCA
Organism: Mandrillus leucophaeus; assembly: GCF_000951045.1. Taxonomy (NCBI): domain Eukaryota; kingdom Metazoa; phylum Chordata; class Mammalia; order Primates; family Cercopithecidae; genus Mandrillus; species Mandrillus leucophaeus. The sequence goes on along the minus strand of NW_012104854.1, from coordinate 2,659,410 downwards.
GTGGGATCGTACTGAAGATATGGCTCAAGTTCAAAACAGAGAAGCAGGTTTATACAAGTGGGAAGGGATGGAAGCGGAAGACAGCCAATGGTAACTGTACACTTAGAGGTCATAAGTCCTTTCTCGGGGACTGAGAATCACCCTGCAAGCCCTTAGCCTTCTCACTTACATTTCAGTCACCAGTTGGTCAGTGACCTGACTATGGACCATGTTTATTATATACATTTTATGATAAAATAGGCAGCTAAAAACTTAAGTCACTGGGCCCAGTGTTAGGAAAAGGAGATTTCTTTGAGGACTTCTTTCCCTCATAAGTGCCAATGTGCTTTCCCACACATCCCAGACCTGAAATCTAAGCTCTAGTAATTGCCTCAGTATCTTCCATTATCTATCAACAGAAGTGCTAGTGGTTCAGGTCATGGCCTCTTCTCTTCCCTTTTGCTTGTAAAGAAAAAACACACATTTTAGACTTCAATTATGAGCTTTCCTGCTTGACCCTGCTGGCTTTGAAACCATGAAATGATGTCTCTCTATGTTTCATAGTTCTCCTTTTAGAAAGAGCAAGTGAGATTCAATTGGAAAGAGCATTATGGAAAAAAAAAAAATTGGAACGAAAACTGAAACAGCTTCAAACACCAGATGCCAAAAGAACAAAACTGGTTAATGATCTAACTTTTAAATATATTGTGCTCTTTCTAGCAAAGAAAACAGAAGTAGGAAAACAGGCAACATAAATATGTCATGATGCCCACCAACTTAAAAAAACATTGCATTCTAATGGGGCTGGGAGTGGAAGGAATAGGGAAAAAACACAAGTAATGTTATTTGAATGCCTACTATGTGCCAGGTACCTTGACATATATTTTAAATATTACTTCATTATCTGTAACCTCCTCATATAACCTCCCATAACATTCGAGGTTTGGGTGGAATTTAAGTCTGTCTCAGTTTGAGCATTGGGATTATTAGCTGCCCATAATAAAAGTCATTTTACTATTCCTTTACAAATAAAAACGGAAATTCTCTTCAAGAGGAGGTGTCGAGTCCCCATGTTTAGAGATTCACTAAAAGGATTCATGGGACTCAGATATAGTTGTACTCATCATTAAGATTTATTACAGCAAAGTACTAAGGATAAACAGTCGGATCAGAAGGGGACATATGCATTCAGAGTAATCCATAAGCAGGTTTGCTTAGGCTCTTCCCTCCTGTGAGGGGTCATACAGAGTACACTTTGCTCAGCAATGAAAATGCAATATGCATATTATGTGTCTGCTCAAGCAAGCCCATAGAGACTCAGTGCCCAAGATTTTTATTGGGGGCTGTCACATGGGCACCCTCTGCCTAATACATATCAAAATTCCAGTCTCCCAGAAGGAACATAGGTATTTAGCATAATCATATTGTTAGTATAGTCTAGGCACAGTCCACCAACCTTATCAGTTAACTGTTGATGGGCACTGCTCTGACAGCCAAGTTCCCAGATGCCAGCCAAAAATCACCTTACAAGCAGGACTCTAAAGATAGCTATTGCAGGAGTGCTATGTTAACTATTCTCTGAACAGATGGTGTAGTAAGTTAATGCTTTCATGTATATTCCAGCCCACTACCACCATCCTTTTCCAAACACATGGCAATGATAGATAAAAATATGAAAAGGTAAAGTAAAAAAGATAGCTGGGCTTGAAAAATAATCTTTATGGACCAGAAACAAAATTGTAGAGATACAGCAATGTAGAGCTGTAAGTGAGACTGAAGCACAGTCTGTAACTACAATGAACCAAGAAGAATGCAACAGTATTGGAATAGACTAGAGTATAAAGACACAAATTTATTTATGGAATATTAGACCTATATTGGAAATTTGTCGATTTGCAAGTGGCCTTGCAAATGGATAAGTTGGTATTATTCAAGTTGAAAGTACTCGTTAGAGTAGTTCACACCCATTATGGCTAATTACTCCGATTGAACCTAAGCAGGATTAAAGTACAATTTTAAAACTTAACCAAATGAACCAAATCTGCTTGATCTCAGAAAACCTGATTTCAGAATCATTTGTTTAGTCTTCAAATGATATCAAATGTCCCAGAAGTAACTTTACATGTAGCCCTGTCTAATAGAACATTCTAAGATAATGAAAATGTTCTTGCTGTGCAATATAGTAGCTAGTAGCCACATGTGACTATTGAACATTTGAAATGTGGTTAGTATGACTGAGAAATTGGATCTTTATTTTATTTTAATTTAATTAGTTATATGTAGCTAGTGAGCGCTATATTGTGAACACATTTTCTAATGGGTTCACTGCCTTGTTTACTCCTTTCAAAGTAGCTTCTTTCCAAATGTTTTTGACAGAGCTGTTGATTTTGAGAGATTAAGAGAGAGAGTGTATGTCTTGGGCAGAGACAGCAACACCATTTACAAATGTATATACCCAATTATCAGAAAGAGAAATCTCAGCACTGTTTTTGATCATCCTAACTTAGCTCACCCATCATCTCTTCACATTTGTAACTTAAATCATTGAAAAAATCTGTAACCACATCTCATCCATTTAAGTGGAGGGGCCAAGTGAAATTTGTTGAGTATCTAACTTCTTGATAATCTCCCTAAGTTAGCTTTTTCCTTAAAAAGAAAAAGGAGGAGGAGGTAGTGGTGGTGGCAATATCTAGCAGAATCTGTATTATGTATGAAGAATGGCTCAAGTTACAGTTTTACTTACTGGATTTCACTTTTAAAAAAAAACAGGATGGACTATTTTCCATTTTTGCCTATGAATTTATATTGTTATGAAACTAAAGACTTATCAGGACACCATCTGAATTCTAAAAACGGTACTGACATGCTGAAACATTAGGCTAGGTCATGATGAGTAAGCTTCAGGCAGTGACACTCATTTGCTCATGAACTTCATGATATGTACTGAATGTCTCCATTGTGCAAGTCACTGTGCTAAGTCCAATGGATAGTATAACAGTAAATCCCTGACCTCAAATAATTCTGATCAAGAACCAGCACTGGGAGTAAGCCAATCTTTAAAGAGATGTTAACACAGCATACTCCTGACTGGATTTTGTAAGTCTAAAATTATTTTTTTAATAACACTTTGTTAATAATAGGTATTGAAGGATAAGCAGGATTATCTAAAGCCCCTGACAGTTTTCTCTAGGTTGACTGGCAATCAGTTAGCTGAGATTAGGGGATGCCCTCCCCACAGAAGGAAGGTTTGCACCTGACTTCAATGTCTCCCAAAGACTCTAGTAATTCCTATAAACAGCTGGCACTCGAGCCCAGACTATTTGGCAGTCTATCTCAAAACATTTGTCTCCAGTGGCAAGGCTACTCTAACACTTGCGCCATAAAAATACACAGCAAAGGGGTGGGAACCCCCTTCTAGATACAATCCTATCCCCAGGATGTGTCCTGCTGTGATCAGGAACATTATTTTGAGAGGCCAGGAGACCTGTGCATGTTCTGACTCTTCTTTTTGTGAATTCCAGTCTGTACTATGTTCTTACAAGCCATTTCAAAAAAATAATACTATGGAAATGGCTTCATACTTTATTCTTTAATTTTCCTTTTTGGATATCTCCATTTTTTTACTAACAGATAAAAGTTTTAACTGTCTACCTTTTCAAAGTTGAAAATTAAAGGAAGTGGGGAGGAAGGGGGTAGACAAGGAACTAAATAGAACACAGATTTTTATATGCAAAGATAAATCTAAAAGTATAGATCAGTTAGTGTTTCAATTCCAAAAACAGTTTTTAAATTGTCATTCTAATTTTAATGTGCAAACAAGTGAGTATAAATATTTAGACATGCTTATTTTAAAAGCATTTACTTATATAAACAAATTTCAACAACATCCTTGATAATTTCAAATGCCTAGATGTATTTTTATAAGCAAATATTATAATTATAGATTTAAAAGATCCATTAATTTGTGTGCATAAACTTAGGCGTTCGGGTAAAATCACTTGAAATACAGAAAAGTTCAAATTTTGGAAAATGTCTGTAGAAAACTGTCACTTTCCAGATAGTCTGTATACTTAATGAGGAACATAGCTTGCCTTCACAATTTTAAAGGCAACCTGAGGTTTTTACACACTGGTATAGACAAGCCTATGCAAGACCTCCTCGCATCGAGAACAGGTTTTTAAATAATGTGTGAAAATTCTGATGTAGTAATATAGTTAGTACTCTCACATGACAAATAAGAGAAGAAAAATCAATTCCCACCCTAAGAAAGAAAGAGTAGTCCTGCAGGAGCGATATACCAACTGAATGAACAATTTCAAATTTGGGCAATAGACTTTTTGGAAGAACAAATTTATATCCTTTGTGAAAATGCAGGGCTCAGAGTTTCTTCAAATAGTTTCACAGGCAAAAATCAGTAAATTTCTTTGGACAGGGGAAAAAGAAATAGGAAAAGCAATCAAAGGCAAAGCTGTGCCTGAATCTTTTATATTCCCCCTTCCCTAAGGCTTCCCAGAGCCCATATGACAGTTATTTTCCTCCTCCATCCTCTCCAAATCAGGAAGCCTTCTCCATTTTCTTGGTAATCAGACAACAAAAAGGTATTTTTCAGCTTGCCCCAAATATTTTTCAAAAGGAAGTAGAGATTACCTCCCAGCATTGAAGGAAAACCCCACTGTGGCCTATATTATTCTCTGATTATAAGAAAAACTACTTGACGAAATATAAAAAGCAACTATTTGAAGACTCTAAAAAGTAAAAAAAGAAAAAAAATGCTTGATACTGTGTAGTTACGTGAGTTGTATTGTCATGCTATTATACTAGGTCTTAGTCCTGTGAATTCTGGCTGCATTGAGATCTACTGGAGCTTGTTGCCAGAACTATGAGTGAGCTGACAGCACTGTTTGGTCTCAGTGACAGTATATAGTACCCTCACACTGTGCGGCCCGGAGGGCTTGGTCAGGTGTGACATCCACCCACACGGTGCCCTAGAATGTAGTATGTGGAACATTTCCCTTCATTTGTACCTGCACATTTCTCACTTTCATTTCATAGCCTATGATATGCTGCTTTTTAAAATAAAGAGATATTTGCAAATTGCATTTTCAACACAGGCTGTCTTAAATCAAATTTTGAGGAAATTTTTTTTTTATTTAGGCCATAACATTCTTATGACTTTTGGTCAATACATGTTCTAAAATCTTTTCAAAAAATGAGTATGTTTATCAGGATGGAATTTATATGACATGTGAACCATTCACTAGCTTACACAGTCAATAAACTTTCTATGGAAGGATAACATGTATATTAACACCTTAAATTTCTAGAAAAAAATTACTGTTTTTTTTTTTTTTGAAATTTTGTTGCATGAGGCTTTAAGATCATGTGAAATAGGCTTCGTTGAATCCAGTCATCTCTTTCAACATATACAAATCCTTCTCCCATCTCTATTCATGTAGAAACTTTCCCTCATACTCTGTCTTCTTTAGGGGACATCATCATCAACCTTCCTTATACTCCATTCTGCTATTCATTACTGGAGCACCCTGAAGTGCTCCTTTTGTAAAACACCTCTTTGTTATAATTACGTTTAAATGTCTATATTCCCATTTTACACTAAATTCTATAAAGGCATCAAATATGTTTGTTTTGTTTACCCTTATTTTTTGTTATCTAGCATAGTGTCTGGTATATAGGAGGAAATCAATAAATATGCTTCAATGGATGAAAAACTAAATGTGCTATTGCCACCAAGGAAAAACTGCCTCCAAATTACATGTATCATGAAGTAAAAATATCCAATAAGATGAAGAGATTGGTCACATCCCTTGAGGTAACAGCAATAGTTTTCATAAGATATATTTTCTAGAAAAGTATTTTCAACAAAAATGAATGTAATCATCTTCATTTTTATTAATGAATACATGATATTATATCACCATTTTTTTTTAGTTTTTGAGTTAAAAAATATTTTATGGCCATACTGCCCAGAGTAATTTATAGATTCAATGCTATCTCCATCAAGTTGTCATTGACTTTCTTCAAAGGATTAGAAAAAAGTACTTTAAATTTAATATGGAACTAAAACAGAGCCCATATAGCCAAGACAATCCTAAGAAAAAAGATGAAAGCTGGAGGCATCACACTACCTGACTTCAAACTATATTACAAGGCTACAGTAACCAAAACAGCATAGTACTGATACCAAAACAGATATAGAGACCAACAGAAGAGAAAAGAGACCTCAGAAATAACACCACTTATCTACAACCATCTGATCTTCTACAAACCTGACAAAAACAAGCAATGGGAAAAAAAATCCCTGTTTAATAAATGGTGCTGGGAAAACTGACTAGTCATATGCAGAAAACTAAAACTGGACCCCTCCCTTACACCTTATACAAAAATTAACTCAATATACAAAAATTAACTCAATGAATTAAAGACTTAAATGTAAAACCCAAAACCATAAAAACCCTAGAAGGAAACTTAGGCAATACCATTCAGAACATAGACATGGGCAAAGACTTCATGGCTAAAACACCAAAAGCAATGGCAGCAAAAGCCAAAATTGACAAATGGGATCATATTAAACTAAAGAGCTTCTGCACAGCAAAGAAAGTATCATCAGAGTGAACAGGCAACCTACAGAATGGGAGAAAAGTTTTGCAATCTACCCATCTGACAAAAGTCTAATATCCAGAATCTACAAGGAACTTAAACAAATTTACAAGAAAAAAAGAACCCTATCAAAAAGTGGGCAAAGGATATGAACAGACACTTCTCAAAAGAAGACATTTATGCAGCCAACAAACATAGGAAAAAAAGCTCATCATCACTGATCATTAGAGAAATGCAAATCAAAACCACAATGAGATACCATCTCATACCAGTCAGAATGGCAATTATTAAAAAGTCAGGAAATAATCGATGCTGACAAAGCTGTGGAGAAATAGGAACACTCTTATACTGTTGGTGAGAGTGTAAATTAGTTCAACCATTGTGGAAGACAGTATAGCAATTCCTCAAGGATCCAGAACCAGAAATACCATTTGACCCAGCAATCCCATTACTGGGTATATACCCAAAGGATTATAAATCATTCTACTATAAAGACACATGCACACA
>NW_012104854.1:2647679-2650881 GCF_000951045.1 Mandrillus leucophaeus | reverse complement strand
TTCTTCTAATTCCAATAACTAAATCACCTGTGCATCTCTTTCTGTTGTGTGTTGATTTTTATTGTTGTTTTTTAGTCTTAGCTTTTAGGCTGTAGTCCTGTATCTTGGCATGCCTAGGAATACTTTATTAAATGTTAGGTATTATCTTTAAAAAGAGAGAGACAGTCTACATGAATTATTTTCCTTTCCTCTACTAGAGACTGAGTTGAATCAGAACTGGTTGGCAATTCTGATAAGGCTTCATTTTCCTTTAGTTCACCTCTGCTCTTAAGGTGTGAGCTTTCCAGGTTTCAAACTTGAGATTAGTGCATTTACCAGGGCTGTTTCACCTGGTAGTTCTTAAACTCGAATCTTTCCACATCAACGCCTTATAGCTGCTAACTTAACTTGCTTTGTTTTTCAGAGGATTTCTGCTTGGCTTCGTGGCCTCCTGCCTCTTGTAGTTTCAAAATTCAACAAATATATTAAAACAGAAATGAGCCTTTATCAGGCTCAGTTCTCCACACCTCCCTTCTCTTTGGGATCTTGGACCCCAAAGTCTCCAATTTTGCCTCTCCAGCCCCACAAGATTTGCCGAAACTCTACTGGTTACTTCAACCCTCAGCACAGTCCCTCTGCCTAGGAAAATCATGAGTTCTCAGCCTCTTGCCCTGTACCCCCCATAAGCAAATGTCCTCAGAAAGCAAATGTGGCTGCAAAAGGTTAGATCACCTGTCCGCAGTTCCCCTCTCTCCACAATCTTGGCTCTTGTAGACCTAGTTACTTTAACAGCTCTCTAGTGTCTTTAAACAGATTTTTAAATTGCCATTTTTAATTATCCTCAGTGATAGCAATGATCTGCAATAAGCTGCTCCGCCAAAACTACCACCAGAAATCTTTCTTGAATTTTTCCCACTATATCTTTAATTCATTACAAAGACAAAAATAGATGAGTTAAAAACATTTTTAAACAAATAATAAATGATGTATAATGAAAAATAAGATGTAAAAGACTTCTATCAATTAATTTTTACATTGTTTATATGTATTTTTGATTACTAAGTTCTATCAAGTTCTGTTTGTTATATTTATCAAAACTGTCAGCAATTACAGTTGTTACTCAGAACCACAAAGCCGCAGGGAGTTGTTTTTCCTTCCTATTGCACTAGTCTTTGCAACTGAAAAGTGTGGATTTTCTTAATTTTCTACCTTTTGGAACAATTCCACGAGACTCTTTATATTTGCTTTTTCTTGGCTCCTTTAGATCTCTCTAATTTTGTGATACTTTATTCATTGATTTCATTACGTGAATAATTTTGTTTGAATTTGAATGGTTTTCACTGAAATTGCATCAATGTCCTTTTTCAGTTTACAGGTAAAAGAATAATTGATTATTGAAGCAATAAAATAATGAAATACCACATGTACCATTATGAGTTCATAAAAAATAATTAGGTATTTCTTTAGGTACTTATTACATTAGTAGGTACTTATTTTGAAGTACATGGCATTATTCTGCTTACATGGTTTATGCTGTGCAATAAACATAAGTGCAGTCTATTTAAATTCTTCACTGACAATTTAATGTAGAAATTGAGCTTGAATAGAACTTTACAAATAATAATGTTACTTTCTTTTTAATATTGCCTTTTGGGCAATAATAACTAACTTTTTTGCTTATAATCATTTGCAAACCAATAACAGTTTAAATATTAAGAATTGACATATATTGTTGGTTAATAATTAACTCAAAACTCACATGACATTCTTCAGAACATAATTAGATTAATATGCTGAAAAGATTCACATAGAAGCTAATTATTTTTCTTTATCGCCCATTTAATATGCATGAGCTTAAAGATACGGGTAGAAAAAGTCATCAAGAAAAGAAAGCAACAGCTCTTAGCCTCATGTAACTTCTCGTTTACAGAACCATAAATACCAATATAAATGGACTTTTTCCCCTGTGAAGAACTTTCCAACCCCTAAGACCATCCCTATCTCCCCTAACAAACACACAAACACATACACTTTTGGGAGGAGCAGTACCAACTAACAATTTATACTAGACTGGCTAAAACCGTGACAAACTTAAGTGTTTTCTTAAATTATTGAAAGAAATCAGAGAAAACTGGTATATTTTCCAAGTAATATTTCTCTCTGGTTTTTCATTTACCTGAGTCTTTGGGAAGATGGACAGAAAATTTTTTTTCAAAAAGGCTGTGGAAAGACTTATACATTTTTAAAATGGCTAGTGCTTATACTCAAGTGAAGTATTAGTTGGGGGACAGTACTGTCCTTCATTCAACCAAAGAATTCTCAGGTTACAAGAGATCTTATGAGTCATCTACTCTAATCACCCATCTGAGGCTGAAATGCTCTCCTCAGCTTGTTCAACATGTTACCCAGCTGTTGCTTCCAGTGAGTAGAAATATTTGTCTCCCAAAGCAGTTTAGGACATCCTTAGATCATAATCTGAAATGTCCAGGAAAATTTTAACTGGCCTTCACTAAAACCCTTCCAATAATATAAAATAAGACTCTCCCATATGCAGTATTTTAGTTAATTGAAGACCTCCATACTATCATACCTAAGCTTTCTCCTCCCCAACTATTACCCATTTGACATAGCTTTAAGTTTTTCCTCAAATAAATATTTAAGTGTCACTGGATTGGAAAGTACTATGTTTGGAGCAGAGAGATAGTCAAATAATTTTTCAACATACTTCCTACAAAAAGAACTTTGAGGAAGCCTCTGTAGAGGAAAATAAGTCTTGATGAGAGTATTAGTCAGGGTACTCCAGAGGGACAGAGCTAATACGATATATGTATATATGAAGGGGAGTTTATTAGGAAGTACTGACTCACACGATCACAAGGTGAAGTCCCACAAGAGGCCATCTGCAAGTTGAGGAGCAAGGAAGCCAGTTTGAGTCCTATTTGCAATCCCACCATCCAGATACATTCACTGTTGACAATCTGGATCTATTCTTTAATTCTTCCTGATCTTATTTTAATGCTTACACAAGCACATACAGTATGACATTTAAATATACCAAGTTATAACATAAATATGCCTAATGAGTTTTTAAAAAAAACCTTACTGATGAACTCAAAATCCAAGATTCTTAAGCCTTCATACATCATTCAACTCATCATTCTTGCTCCAACATTTTCTTTTCTGCTAGTATCTTAGAAAGACTTGAAATTAGTATGGATTGTTT
>NW_012104854.1:2643702-2647629 GCF_000951045.1 Mandrillus leucophaeus | reverse complement strand
GTGCAGTCTATTTAAATTCTTCACTGACAATTTAATGTAGAAATTGAGCTTGAATAGAACTTTACAAATAATAATGTTACTTTCTTTTTAATATTGCCTTTTGGGCAATAATAACTAACTTTTTTGCTTATAATCATTTGCAAACCAATAACAGTTTAAATATTAAGAATTGACATATATTGTTGGTTAATAATTAACTCAAAACTCACATGACATTCTTCAGAACATAATTAGATTAATATGCTGAAAAGATTCACATAGAAGCTAATTATTTTTCTTTATTGCCCATTTAATATGCATGAGCTTAAAGATACGGGTAGAAAAAGTCATCAAGAAAAGAAAGCAACAGCTCTTAGCCTCATGTAACTTCTCGTTTACAGAACCATAAATACCAATATAAATGGACTTTTTCCCCTGTGAAGAACTTTCCAACCCCTAAGAGCATCCCTATCTCCCCTAACAAACACACAAACACATACACTTTTGGGAGGAGCAGTACCAACTAACAATTTATACTAGACTGGCTAAAACCGTGACAAACTTAAGTGTTTTCTTAAATTATTGAAAGAAATCAGAGAAAACTGGTATATTTTCCAAGTAATATTTCTCTCTGGTTTTTCATTTACCTGAGTCTTTGGGAAGATGGACAGAAAATTTTTTTTCAAAAAGGCTGTGGAAAGACTTATACATTTTTAAAATGGCTAGTGCTTATACTCAAGTGAAGTATTAGTTGGGGGACAGTACTGTCCTTCATTCAACCAAAGAATTCTCAGGTTACAAGAGATCTTATGAGTCATCTACTCTAATCACCCATCTGAGGCTGAAATGCTCTCCTCAGCTTGTTCAACATGTTACCCAGCTGTTGCTTCCAGTGAGTAGAAATATTTGTCTCCCAAAGCAGTTTAGGACATCCTTAGATCATAATCTGAAATGTCCAGGAAAATTTTAACTGGCCTTCACTAAAACCCTTCCAATAATATAAAATAAGACTCTCCCATATGCAGTATTTTAGTTAATTGAAGACCTCCATACTATCATACCTAAGCTTTCTCCTCCCCAACTATTACCCATTTGACATAGCTTTAAGTTTTTCCTCAAATAAATATTTAAGTGTCACTGGATTGGAAAGTACTATGTTTGGAGCAGAGAGATAGTCAAATAATTTTTCAACATACTTCCTACAAAAAGAACTTTGAGGAAGCCTCTGTAGAGGAAAATAAGTCTTGATGAGAGTATTAGTCAGGGTACTCCAGAGGGACAGAGCTAATACGATATATGTATATATGAAGGGGAGTTTATTAGGAAGTACTGACTCACACGATCACAAGGTGAAGTCCCACAAGAGGCCATCTGCAAGTAGAGGAGCAAGGAAGCCAGTTTGAGTCCTATTTGCAATCCCACCATCCAGATACATTCACTGTTGACAATCTGGATCTATTCTTTAATACTTCCTGATCTTATTTTAATGCTTACACAAGCACATACAGTATGACATTTAAATATACCAAGTTATAACATAAATATGCCTAATGAGTTTTTAAAAAAAACCTTACTGATGAACTCAAAATCCAAGATTCTTAAGCCTTCATACATCATTCAACTCATCATTCTTGCTCCAACATTTTCTTTTCTGCTAGTATCTTAGAAAGACTTGAAATTAGTATGGATTGTTTTACATTTGGGGAAAATATGTAAGTAGTGAGTACTTTATCTTAGGGTTATTTGGAGTTTTCAAAGTGAAATTTTGTCAACTATCATGTTGGACTAAATAACTCTGTAAGAAGCAGGGTGCCAAACAGTTAATATAAAGAATTTAATTTGTTTACTTCTTCTGAGTTTTGCCACTGAGCTTTCTGTGGGAAAGCTCTCCCTAAAAACAAACTTTATTGGCTCTAATTAAGAATGCATCCAGTAGTGTTCTCTCAGGCTTTGGATGCCTGCTGGCTTAATTTTTAAGCTTCTCCATTCTCGATAAAAGTGCTGAATTGAATTTAAAAGTCTATTCCTACAGAATTACCCCTTAGTGTGCACACGACTCACACTTCTACAGAAAAGATTAAAACACTATTTACTACACATGGCAGACACTGTTTTTAAAAGATGAATGGAAAATGAGTCTATAGTTTAACAATAATTTTGAAATGAAAGGTTGTTTCAAACATATGATTTTTGTTTTCTGGTTTGTTGTTACCCAAAACCAAGATAGACATTATCAACGAAGCCACAGAATTTAAGAAAATAACTGTTATAAGTCAGTAGACTCATATATTTTAATTTCAAAAGACAAAAAAGTTACAGTAATTTCTTTCTAGCCAAAGTGTATATGACAAACACTGGATTTTCTCATTAGGTAGACCTGGCTACAATACCTTTGATTAGACATGAGTACTTTTCCTTTATCAATTCTTTTAATTGACTATTGACAAGATGGCAACCTTTGCTCCCCTTGGTGACTGATCTTCAATGGACTGTTTTTGTTTTTTTGGAACCTATTCAATATCATGCTAACTGATTATGTTCTTTCTACAATAGAAGAAATGTGTTTGCCAAATTATATATTTAATTATTCGTTACATGTATATTGTCTCCTATTATGTGTCAGTTACCATGCTACACTATGAGGATATGAGCTAAAAGTCCAATCGAAGAAAACTTACTTATAAAAATAATTGAGAAAACAGACTGGCAGATCCACAAAGAAGTGAAAACTATGTACACTATGTATGATAAGGTACAAATGATCCCAAAACTAACATTGCTTGGGAGAATCTTATTAGACTTAGAGAAGGAGGTATTTCCTTTTTAGTTTTAATGTCTTCTATTTATCTATCATTGATTTAGTAACCTACTTATATGAATAAGAGTTATAGGGACAAGGAAAATATTTTTAAGGTTTTTTAAAAAGGCATACAGTGAAAAGTAAGATTCCTTCAACCCTTCTCTGATGACTTCCCAGTTCCCCTCATCAAAGGCTGGTAGGAGTATAGTGAAAAAGCTACACATAAGCATACAAACACACATGGGTGTACATACATACAGCCCTTTTTCTTTTTTTACACAAATGACAGTGTTGGTATTTCTTGACATGAGTCTGAAAGGTGAAAGAAGAACGGGTTTGGCAGTGGAAAAAGTCTTCTGGGACTTCAAGGACAGAATATGCATTTTGCTAATATATGAGAAAGGAATTATGAAAAGATTAATGTAAACTTTTGTTAAATGTAATATTGTTCTCCTTCAACTAGATTGAAATATTTATTTGGCAAGATTACAGTGATCCCTGTTGGGCCATAAAGTGATATGATTTCTACAAAATTACTGTCTGTTATGTGGAGAATAAGCAGTAATGAAGGTAAAAGTGAGAAGGGGAAGAACACTGAAGATTCTATGTGAGGACGCAGGATCTTTGCAGTACTCCAGGAGACAAATGATGGTGTCTCTCAGCAGTGCTGGATGCTAGCAGTGGTGACAGCTACAAAGGGTCAGATTTAAGATATAATTTGAAAGTTGAACCAACAGGATTTACCAACAGAGTATGAGAATGTGGTTTGTGAAGAAAAGAGGGAAATTAAGCATGACTCCTAGGTCTAGGACCTAGGCAACTGGAGAGATGTAGCCATTTCCTAAGCAGGGAAAAAACGCAGGAAGCATGTGTGTGGGGTTGGGGGGGCAGGGTTTGCGCACGCATGTTTGTGTGTTGTGTGTGCATGGGCACATGTATGCACAAAAGTTAAAGTGAAGAAAAAGTAAAGATGCTGTTAGGCTATGGTAAGTTTCAGCTGCATTTAGTGAAGTTGTCATTAGGCAGTTGCATGTAGAGTGTGATAATCAGTGGAGAGTCTAAGCTTAAGATATATAGAGGGTATTAAAGTCTTGGAACTAAGGCCGGGCATGGTGCCTCATGCCTGTAATCCCAGCACTTTGGAAGGC
>NW_012104854.1:2572707-2643192 GCF_000951045.1 Mandrillus leucophaeus | reverse complement strand
GATAGTAAACTGGGCAAAATTTTTCTAAGGAGCTCAGCAAGATAAGGAAGTCATCAATGAATCTGGCAACATGGAGATTCTTGGTGACCTTGAAAAGTCAGTATTAGTGAGTAAGGAAGCACAGGAGATGAAATTCTAATTGGATGGCCTGTGGAGATGAAAAGATGTGAGGACATAAAGACATAAATGAGATATTTTGCTTTAAAGGGGAGCATAGAAATAGGGTGAAAGGAAAAATGTGAGTCAAGACAGGGATTTTATCTTAGGATGGGAAATATTTATTTTAATATTACTGCTTATGTAATTAAGATGAGAAATATAACAGTTGATTGGAATAATCCAGTGGTAATTGGGCACATGTGGAATACTGAAGACATGCAACAATTTTTAAGAATCATTTCCCAAGTAGATGAGAGAAAAAATGATCCAGTGGCAACTGAAGATGCTGTCCTTTGTTAGCAACAGGAACAATTCATCCAATGGAGAAGCCAGAGTATTTGATAGACAAGTTACATAAGTGATAAAGTTGCCAAAAATAATAACAGAGGCTGGGCACGGTGGCTCAAGCCTGTAATCCCAGCACTTTGGGAGGCCGAGGCAGGGGGATCAAGAGGTCAAGAGATCGAGACCATCCTGGTTAACACAATGAAACCCCATCTCTACTAAAAATGCAAAAAAAATTAGCCAGGCATGGTGACAGGTGCCTGTTGTCCCAGCTACTTGGGAGGCTGAGGCAGGAGAATGGCATGAACCCAGGAGGCACAGCTTGCAGTGAGCCGAGATCACACCACTGCACTCCAGCCTCCTGGGCAACAGAGCGAGACTCCATCTCAAAATAAAAAAACAAAACAAAAAAACATAACTAGTGGTAAAAGGAAGATAGTGCTACATCTTCAACAAATGAGGAGTGACGAAGAGGTTGAAAGATGATTACAATGAGGAAGATTTACAGAGTGTATATTCTAATGGGTTATTTAAAGGAGATGCTTTTTGACAAAGGAAGACAGGGAAATGTATTGGAAGTAGGAATAGGGGTAAACAGGACACTTTATTCTTCTTTATATTATTTATATACATACTATATACATATAGGACAAAAAATAACCATCCCTTGAGAAAGAAGTAGGGTCCTTAGTGTGAGCCAGGTTTATAGTTAGAATTAGATGAAGGGAACCTTTGGAGAAGAGTTGAGGATGTGGACAGTTTTGCTTGTGACAATGTAAGAGTTCAAGAGAGCAAGTGGAAGGGCTGCAGTGAGTTTGGAGTGGTATAAGGTAGAGTGCCATTGGCAAATTTGGAATACCATGTGGGTTTTATGTTTTGGAAAATAAGAGATGACCAGGGAGTCTTGACCTTTTGATGTTGAATGAGGTAAACAGGAATTTAAGGCACGGTTAAGATTAGGTCTGATGGTCTCCAAGGGGAAAGTGGAAAGTTGGTTCTAGCAATACAGTAGTGTTCTTCTTAGGAACAGTGTGCCATAGTTGGTAGTGAAGTGATGGATGGTCATGGTGTGGTAGCATAGGAGTGCTCTGTGTTGATATCCTTGCAAAACAGAACGTTGTGTTTAGCTTCCCACTGCCTCACCTTAGCAAAATCCACTACTGTGCTCACCCCAAGGCCACATTCTTCCTGGTCTACTCCCAGCCAGACTGAGCATGGGAGAGTACTAAAAACAGGCCATTCCTGCCCAAAGTAAGACTCCTCTTTGCTCTGGGCCTCCCTATTGGCCCAGTCACGCCTTTCTTAGGGCTGCCCTATAATCTGAGGCTCTTCCTACCAAATGCTCTTTCCATCTCCCCCTCTTTTCACAGATGTCAAAAGTATTTCTAGGTCAGAGGTTTTTCTTACCTATAGCTGCCCCCTTTCCCTATTACCTTCCAGAGGCACTTCCCATAATAAATATCTTACACTTCTAACTCTGTCTTGGCATCTGCTTCCAAAAGGACATGAACTAACACACTTGTGGACCAAAGGAGAGGCTGTAGAGCTGGTGGTAAAGTGTGGTGGATTTTTCTAGGAAACACAGAACTCCAAGGGCTTCTTTTGGCTCTCATAGACGTGTTATGATCGGGGATGAACTAGTTTACCAGGAATAATGGATTTTCTGTAATCCTGCTATAGATGGCATCACAGCCAGGATAAGGCATAACTGTTCTATTACTATGCATATTATTATCCTCCTTGTATGCCCAGTTAGAAATGCTATAAAGTAGCAATCAAGACAGTCAGGAAAAATGTTTTGAGGGCTTACTACTCTGTATCAGTCATTTGTCTGGTGACTTTCTCATTCATTCAGAGTACTTTTACTGAGTATCAAGGTTCACAGGACACCAACTTAAGACAAAATCAGGGCTGACACTTACTTTTAAAAAATAATTTACATCTTGCCTTATAGCAAGGTGCTTATAGCACCACTGTTTCTGTCTTAAACATGTTCACAGTCTGTCACCTGATATAAATTCTTCTTACTGTCTTGCTGACTGGATGTTTCCTGCTTCTCCCAGCTGCATCTCAATTTTCCTCCTTGAATGGAGCTAACAATGGGTCTCTTTCTTGCTATTGCATGTTGCGAACGTTTCAAAACTGGTAACATACCTCCAGGACACTAGAACACATGAAAACCGGCGCCCTCATGAAAGGAACTGCTTGTGTTGCCTACTTCAGGAGTTCTTGCCTAACAGGTATTTCTGCAGTTTCCCAGTAGACTGCCCAGCCTGAGTGAAGCTAAGAAAATGTGAGCCCTCAACTCACAAGACACAGCACTGTGGGGTTCAGGTTCCTTTGAACTATTGGATGACTTATTTGATGTTTTTTTTCCTGCCCTTTTCTGGAATGACGGCTGCTTAAAATCTCAAACCTCCTACACCTTTTTATTCTTATCCTTAGTGAAAGGCTTAATTAGGAGCAAAATGTGTTTTTGCATCATAAACATATTTTAGAAGTTAACAGGAGTCCTTGGCCCCTGCTAAATGCTAGCCAAATGTGTTAAAATCAGTAGTTTGATGTTGCCATAGAGATAGCTGGAGGAGGGGGGAGGGGGGAGATCCAGGGAGGGTCTCACAGCTGGAGAACCCAGCAGGAAATGACAATATGGGAGACTTGTGACTAAGCAAACAACTAAATAGGAAAACAGAGAGAATGTGAATGAGAAAGAATGTATATGAAACCAGCCCAGCCACTTCATAGAACTGGTAAGGGGATACAGCTCTCTAGGTAGACAAAATTAAAAATAGTTATCTGAGAATTGTCTAATCAGCAAATTCCATTTACTGAAAGTGAATACGAAAATCCACTAAGGGCAAACTATTCTAACTTCTGTGCATGTGTGCTATGGTCTTATTCAAAAGTTTAATGAACTCACTTCTAGAAACTTAGAAGCCATTTACTATGGACTTTAGCTGTAAAATTGCAAGAGCTGGACAATTTTTAATGCCCTTTAACCTACACATGCCACTCCTGAGAATAGAGCACAAGAAAATAGCATATGAATGAAGGGAGGTATTCCTATCTATTAACTTTAAGGACAAAAGATTTTCAACCTAATGGAAATTGTTTTATAAATTATATAATACCAACACACACAAAGAAACTATTAAGATTATTTGCATTTAATAATTAATTTTTATGTGTTACACAATGTTAACTGAATCATTCCCTGCTGTCTTCAGAACATCAACAGATGGGAAATAACTCTAAAGAAGAATGTTAGTTTCATCCATATTAAGAATAATAGAACTGTCCTAGTGATTATTAATTTCATTGTTACCGGAAAGGGGTCCCGATCCACACCCCAAGAGAGGGTTCTTGGATCTTGTGCAAGAAAGAATTCAGGACAAGTCCATAAAGCGAAAGCAAGTTTATTAGGAAAGTAAAGGAATAAAAGAATGGCTACTCCATAGGCAGAGCAGCCCCGAGAGCTGTGGGTTGCCCATTTTTGTGATTATTTCTTGATTATCTGCTGAACAAGGAGTGGACTATTCAAGCCTCCCCTTTTTAGAGCGTATAGGGTTACTTCCTGACATTGCCATGGCATTTGTAAACTGTCATGGTGCTGGTAGGAGTGCAGCGGTGAGGACAACCGGAGGTCACTCTCATCTCCATCTTGGTTTTGGTGGGTTTTAGCAGGCTTCTTTACCACAGCCTGTTTTATCAGCAAGGTCTTTACAACCTGTATTTTGTGCTGACCTCCTAGCTCATCCGGTGCCTAAGAATGCCTTAACCTCCTGGGAATGCAGCCCAGTAGATCTCAGCCTTATTTTATCCTGCCCCTATTCAAGATGCAGTTGCTCTTGTTCACACGCCTCTGACACCATCACTTACAAAACAGACTCGGTCGGGAAAACTAGAAATTCGAAAAGGTGACAGAAGAGAATTGGTAGGAGTGTTTTCTGAGGTGGAAAATATAATGGCTTTTTTCCCATTCTCTCCTTGAGGAGAAGACTGTTGGGGCTCAGAAACCAGTATCCCAAAATATGACACTTTGTACATGCTGAACCAGAAAAGGAGCTTCAAGGTCTACTTGACTCTCCCCACCCTTCCCTACCATCTCTCCTAAAGCATAGGCTGAAGTTGTTCTCTGAAGTTCCCTTATCTTCCTAAAGTCCAGACCTGCCAAAGAAGAAATTACCTCCCATGAGTTTTCATTAACTGAACCCATATCACAGGAAAGAAAATTAAATTCTATCAATAAACCTGGACAGACTTTTGTCACAAACCATTGTCTACAGGCCCAGCAGACTTTGTCTAAGACCATTGTATGTTCTTCAAGCCCATTGAATTCTCCCTAGTAATCATTTATTGCCCCTCAACAGATTTCCTCTTCTTCCTTCTCCCATAACATGTTTTGCCAGAATCCAAGCCCCCATTTTTTCTGTAACCTCAAGATGGTATATAAGTTTCTTCACCCTACTGGGAGTTGGGTCTTCATTCTGAAGACTCCTGTGGATACATGTTAAATATATTTGTGTGCCTTTTCTCCAATTAACTTGCCTTTCGTTGCTTCTACAAGAGGGAGTGCTTCCCCTCACAATTTGATTGAGAGAGGTTCAAAAACACACCCACAGAATGATGTCCCTCATTACATAGGGAGGCTATAAAATTGATATTTTAGGATAAAGCTGAGCTGTAAGGCAACAGAACAACACAATAAACCACTAGTTAAAAATTGTGTTCCTATGTGAATAAAAGATAAAAAAGATTAACAAGTAATCCTATCAAGATGTCATCCTGAAGCATTGCCAATTGTGGTATTTTCTAGAATTGTGATATACAGATAGGGATGTGAATAAGAAGATGACTCAAAAAAGTAACTTTGAACACCTCATTTATCAAACGAGCAATATATAGCATTGTGTATTTTAATAATTTTCAAACAAGCCCACTGTGTAGGCTATGCTTTCTGTCCTTTCGTAAGTTGATGGTTTTCTTAGCCATCAGAAGGCCCATGGTTTGAGCCCAAAGAAAGGAGATTTGATTTGAAAATATCAAGAATATAGAACTTTAAGGAGAATTTGGAATATGACAAGTGGAATATCCTAAAACATTGCTTCCCAAAATGCACGGCACTAAACACTATAAGATGATCCATTGCAAAAAGGAGGGATATGCCATGATGAGTTTGAGAAATTCATATGTGTTATCTTTATTCTTAGATATTCACAATTCACATTAGCATGTTTAAAAGTTTGAGAAATGCTTCAATTTTTAAAAGTTGCTAATGTTTAAACTAGCATATTTGATACACCTCCCAATACCCAATCCTAATTCCATGACAAAATCCAATTAGCATCTGTGGAATAGATCTTTGGTAGAAGTTTCTGAACCTATGAATTCTGTCTGAGCACAGAGATGGGAAACACTGCTTTTTCTTTCCTCCTCACCTTGTAGACAGTGACTGCAGTTCATAGAAAAGTGAGAAAGAAAAGAGGCTAAAAGAAAAGGATATAACAGAAATTGGACAGGATGCAAATGGGGAGAGAGAGTACAAAGTAGCTAGAAAACCAGTATAGTGCTGTTTCCTGGAGGCCAAAAATGGTGCCTCAAAAGGCAAACATGCAAGTGAAACCATCACATCAAAGGAGAGACTTGTGACCCAGCCCAGCTGCTCACAAAGCTTATTTACCGAAAAGATTTTGGCTAAAAGGCCCAATGGTTAGAGCACGGAAGATAAGTAGAAGGCAAATATTCATTCAGACAAGATGGGGACATTGTTTAGGTCTGGCTATGGGCTAGGAGAGGGAGAAGGATCTTAAAACTTTACAGAAAAAAAAAATTCTTAGTTTTTTTCTCTGGGAAGATAATCAATGGCCTTGGTTGCACGTAGTATGAAAAGTAAGGGTCTAAAATAGAACCGAGGAAGGAAACAGAAAATGCTCCCAGGTGGGCTGAAAAACTGCCTTGCCAAGCTCCACAGAGCATCAGTATATCAAATGAGCATTCAAGGTCCAGGTCTGTCAATCCCACTCCCTTTGGAAGCAATGGGTTTTTAAAAATGCATCTATGCTATATTTAAATGAGCGAACCTATCAGCCTCTCTTCAGAATTTACAGATGGAAAGCGGCTAAAGAATTTTCTTAGTGAAAATGACAAATAGCAGGGTTTGTCATTGGAGATATGTTATTACCTAAATCTGACTGAAAGGAAGGTGATTTGCATCAATTAATTGACTACATTTAAAGTCTGTTCTAATTTTCCCCACATGACAAGAACCTCCAGCCTG
Organism: Mandrillus leucophaeus; assembly: GCF_000951045.1. Taxonomy (NCBI): domain Eukaryota; kingdom Metazoa; phylum Chordata; class Mammalia; order Primates; family Cercopithecidae; genus Mandrillus; species Mandrillus leucophaeus. The sequence continues at coordinate 2,636,471 of NW_012104854.1, read as the reverse complement.
CTCTATAAATGGGCTGCAGGTGAGAGAAAAGATGAAGGCTTCCTTCAGGGTCTTCAGAGTAGCTGTGCTCCATTCTTTTCTCCTTCCATAGTGAGCTGAGAGAAAGCTTGTTTCAGATGAGGTGGGATTGTAGTTATTCATCTGCTTGTGGGGACAGGAATTTAAACAATACAGGTGGCTTTTGCTGAGAACTTAAGCTTAAAGTAATCTTTGAGCACCAAAAATTGCCCTTGGGATTTGGTATCCATTGCCCCATTTCATCCTCAAAACAACTGTATATGAAGGTGGGCACTTTTCTTTTATTCTTTAAGTTCTGGGATACGTGTGCACAAATGTGCAGGTTTGTTACATAGGTATACATGTGCCATGGTGGTTTGCTGTACCTATCAACCCATCATCTAGGTTTTAAGCCTTGCATGCATTAGGTATTTGTCCTAATGCTCTCCTTCCCCTTTCCCCCAACCCCAACAGGCCCCAGTGTGTAATGTTCCCCTCCCTGTGCCCATGTGTTCTTATTGTTCAACTCCCACCTGTGAATGAGAACATGTGGTGTTTGGTTTTCTGTACCTGTGTTAGTTTGCTGAGAATCATGGTTCCCAGCTTCATCCATGTCCCTGCAAAGGACATGAACTCACTCTTTTGTAATGGCTGCATAGTATTCCATGGTGTATATGTACCACATTTTCTTTATCCAGTCTATCATTGATGAGCATTTGGGTTAGTTCCAAGTCTTTGCTATTGCAAACAGTGCTGCAGTAAACACACATGTACATGTGTCTTTATAGCAGAATGATTTATAATCCTTTGGGTATATACCCAGTAATGGGATTGCTGGGTCAAATGGTATTTCTGGTTCTGAATCCTTGAGGAATTGCCACACTGTCTTCCATAATGGTTGAACTAATTAACACTCCTAGAAGGTGGGCTCTTTTGTTATCCCTAATCTATAGATGGGTAAACTAAAGAAAAGGAATAAAAATGTAAGAGGAAAGAAGAGCTGAGAGAGGGAAACCAAGCAGGCACACATTGAACGGTAGACAGTTCAATCTAGAAAGTATCATGGAAATTTTTTTAGGTCAAAGGTTCTCAAACTAGAAGTAATTTTGTCCCCCAAGGGACATTTGGCAAAGATTAGTGACATTTTTATTTGTCCCAGGTGGGTGAAGGGAGGTGCTGTTAGTATCACAAACCAAGAATGCTGCTAACTATCCTATAATGCACAGGGCAGCTCCCAACACCAAAGACTTATCTAGCCCCTAATATTAATAGTGCTGAAGTTTGAGAAGCTAATTTAAATGAATCCTTTTATTTTACATAGGAAGACACTGAGAATCAGAGAGGGTAATGTGTAGTATAGTGATTTAGAACTTGGACAAGTGCCTTAACATTTCCAAGTTTTCATTGCAATATTAGTAAAGTAGGGATAACTATTGTAAGTACTTCATAGGGTTGTTGGGCCAATTAAAATGTTGCACATAAACCAGGTAGCACCCAAGCTGGTTCACTGTCACACCTAGTCAATGGATGACCTGCCCACTAGTTAGCTTACAACTTACATCCCCTACATCTTTAGAGGACTTGGGAAGCATTACCAACAAATGCTACTCTAAGACACCCACACCTTCTTCTGGTTTAGTCTGACCTTATTTTCCTCCATCAAGAAAGAGTACAAAATAACACCCAGCCTGCTGACTGATGACACTCAAGCAAAATATGAAATCCAAGCAAGACCAGTCAAGATCAAGAGAAATGGTGGGAGGAGAAAGGTTACAAAAGATCACTGAAAGAAAAATAAAGGGGAAATGTGGCATCCCCAAGGAATTAGAGATAAATACTTTTTTAAAAAAAGCCACCAGCTGAACCTGGTGGAAATCTAGTTGAGGGCAGGGCACAGCGGGCACTAACCCCACTAGGTCAATCATTGGCTTGGTTCTCTTAGAGTTGGCACAGCTCCAGGTAGAATAGAAGGAGGCTCTGTGCATTTAGAGAGACAAAGCTGGGGACACCATGTAAATATACACTCTCCCAAGGGAACAAAGTGCTAGTTACCATCCTTCCTGGAAAAAAAAAAAAATCACTGAGGCCCCTCAGTGGTGGGTGTGCTAAAGCAAATATCTGAGCAACTAACTATTCAAAAGAACAGACTTTTGCTTTGATCACAGGATGAGGCTGGAAACTGCATTTTTCTGATTACACTGCATTTTATCCATTCCCTTGTTGATGCCAGACCACATTTATTCTCTATTAGAATAGAAGCCATTTTTTATTCTAAGCAGCTTTTCTAAAGGAGTTTTTTTTTTTCTTTTTCCTAACTAGTGCTCAGTCTGAGTAGAAAGTTTTCTAATATAAACTCTGAAATTAATGTCAGGCCTTCTACAGCTGGTAATCCTATGCTTTCCCCCTGAAGCTATACTGAGCACAGCAATTTGAGCTAAGAGAAAACTCCTTCCCTGTAGTATTATGAATGTGATAAGTTATTCAAGGGAGTCCACCCAGAAAACAAGCACAAAAATCCCTAAACCAAACCTCTGCAATTATTCAATGTAACATTTGTCATTATATTTATTTTCTTGCTGGGATTATGGACACAGTGAGTAGCTAATAGACGTGTATTCCTTTGAGTTATCAACAGTTATTTAGAATGCCATTTTATGCAGAAGGCAGGGTAGGTACTGCAGTGAAAAAGTGATGGCCGAGCATTTGCAGTACAATTGATTTTTCAGAAGTAAGCCAAGCTATAAGGGCAGAGGACAGCACAAACAACCAGGAGCTGAAATCTCTGTCCCTGTATGAATAAGAGATGAAAGATTAGTAAGAAATTCTACTAAGATGTCATCCCTGAAGCATGCCAGCTGTGGTTTCTTTGGGAGTTTTGATTCACAGTAGGAATGTGAATGAAGATGGCTCCAAGCAAATAACTCTATGTATTTACAAGTAACACCAGTTAATACTTACATGGCATTCACAATGAGTTAGGCACTAATGCTAAAGCCTATATCATCAGATCTAATCCCCATAACAGGTAAGTACTGTTGTTATCTTCATGTTAAAGAAAGGGAAACTGAGGCAGAAAGAGGCTAAGTCATATGCCTCACATTGTACCACTATAGGAGATTATGAAAATCTTAAAAGTTGTAAAATAAATATCTCAGGTCTCTTCTGAGGATAAAATTATGCTTCCACCCCATTTGAAATTTAGCCTGGTGTTGTGATTTGTGTTAACCAAGGAAATATGTAGGTAAGTCACTGAATCACCTCTAGGTAGAATCTGGAAAAGCCAGCATTTTGTTCACCATGTTCTCTTTGCCCTGGTTTGGTGATCACTGAAGTATGTGTGGGGAAGGAGACTCCATCAACCTCCGTTTCTGCATAATTTGATGGTCATAGGCCTCCTGCCAGCCTGTGTGGGACATTTAGCATGAGCAAAAACCTCACCTTTGCTATACTAAGCCTCTGCAAATTCTGTCTAACAATGGAGTATACTCCAGGCTATACTGGCTAATACAGTGATACCTGATAGATTTAGAAAATGAATAGCGCAGACTAAGTGAATGGAAGTTCAGAGAATTGGAATATCAGTATAGCCAGGTATCTTGATCCAAGCCCATTGGGTGGGAAGGATGAGAAACCCATTTGAATTAGCCTTGGTTAATTAAAAAGAGAAACTTGATGTTAAGTTATAAAACTTTTAAAATTTAAAGCAGAGACCTAAGAACAACTGAGCCCCAGTAACCCAGAAGTAACTCAGAAAGCCAACAATTTCAGTTGTTTTCTAAGAAGTTGCACACACTCTTGTGTTTGTGTCTCTCAGCTTTCTTATTTTCTCTACTTCTCAACTCCTTGGCTTGGAACAACATTGCTGTCAATCTCACATAGCAGATCCATCTCTCCTGCCATTTGAAATGTTCTGTGTCACTTAGTTCCATTATTGAAAGACAGAATCTGCTTGGCTCAAATGGTTTCCCTTTGGACAGACATAAACCTCTGGTCCAATGAACTGACAAGGAGAAGATCCTATGGAACATAGGGTTGTCTAAGGCCAATCTTTTCAGTAGAAATGGGATGAAAGGGCAAGTCCAAAGGAAAAAAGTATGTGGATAGTGAAGAAGTTTAAAATGATTTATGAAAGAGGTGAGGATGTGATGTAGACAGTCACAGAGAAGTGTGGCCAGAGAATTGCAGGAAGAAATGCCAGCATGTGTTAAGATAGGCAGCTGCTCCTGCTTGTTTGTAACCTACAATGGCTAAAGAAAGAACACTCAGGTTTCTCAGAGGGGTGAGGTTAGAAAAGCGGGATGAATCATCAACCGATATTCATCAGTGACCTTTGCCTTTACGCAAAATTTATTTTCTCAGTCTGCTCTGCTCAGCTCAGCACCTGCTCTTGTAATTGTTTTCAAAGCCTATGCTGTGATCTCCAAGTCAGAGTGTGTGTCTCTTCTCTAAACTATACTATTTATTTCATCTCAACATTTCTTAGTCCCTTTCAATTTTCTCTTGTTTTATAAAAATTAATAAGCATTTTTATATCCTCTACAAGACTGTAAGCCACCTTGAAGGAAGGACCTGTGTTTTATATCTATTCCTAGCACCTAGTTCAGTTCCCTTTGCATAACAAAGCTTCATAATTGTTTGTTGAATAATTATAAATAAATAAACCTTGCTTTAGGAAGAATGAAGGGTAACACTGACTTACGTAGGCAGTACCACACAGACTCGTAGTTGTTTGAGGAGCAAATTGCCTATAAGAGGAAGAACAGAACTTTCAATCACTATCATGACCAGCTCCCCGGCCCGAGCACTTCTTTTGCCTACTGATTACTCTTGAAGTGGTAGTGGGGCTCACTCTCTGCTCCCTAAAAGTAACAAACCATTTGTTAAAATAATGTTTTCAGTTTTAAATCTTGAAATAGAGTTCATAACACAGTAATGACTTTTTGTGAGATTATTAGGTCATATGTCAGTATATTAGCTGGACGTGCTAAGAGTCTTTAAAGCCATGATCTGAATCTTCCAGCTCAACCTAATCTTAGGCAAGTTACTTTGCTTCCTTTAGTAAAACCTGAATAGAATAATACTTACCTCATAGGTTTGGTGCAAAGAGTATATGAAAACCACACATAAAGTAGTTAGCACACAGTAGGCTTCAAGAAATATTAGGTCTCTTCCTATTCTGTTGTTCCTTTGATGGGAACTGCCTTTTGCTAGGCTGAGTGATGCTACATAATGGTGTGTCATATTGTGCTTTGGATAGACAGACCTACTGCAATTTAGACCGCTGAATAGAACCCCCAGAGCGAAATTGTACAGCCACTCAGGCCCGATGGCCTTTGATCTCTCCAGAGTGCTTCATCTTCTCTGGTCAGTGGCTTTGCCTCCTTGTCGCTCTGGAATAACAGAAGGTCAGAGCAGATCTCCACACTATTCCAAGTGACAAGACTATCCAAAGCATTGCAATTTGGCTCATTCCCTATTATGATAATGAGAGTAACAAGAACTGAAAATGGCACAACACAAATCCATTCTTGCAACCAATATTTTAATAAAACTGGGAAATTTTACAAAAACTGTTATTCTCAGAATAGTTTTCTCATTGTAATTGTGTGAACTTGTATTTTTCTTATTTCCTGCTTTTTTTATAATCTTATGTTCAGATCTTGATACTGGCTTTCAGTGAAATTTGCTTGGGCAGTAAGGAAAAAAATAATGTCCAACTAGTAACAAGGTTGTAAAATTTGAATAGACTGAGGCAACACATGCTAAAGATATTTTCCTTTGCAAAACTAACTCTTCTACATTCTACTTTTGACATATTAAGGAAAAAAAAAAAAAAAAACATCAAACCAAGATGCTAGTGAATAAAATTTGCCTCTTGTGAGACAGACATTCTGTTACAGCAGTGGTTCTGAAATGGAAGTGGCCTTGCATCTCCTGGCCCATCCCCAAAAGACAGTTGGCAATAACTGAAGATATTTTTTCATTGTCACAATTAGGGGGAGGGTGCTACTGGCAATGAGTGGGTAGAGGCCAGGAATGCTGATAAGTGCCCTACAATGTACAAGTCAGGCTTCTACAACAAAAAATTACTCTACCCAAAAATGTCAGTAGTGACAAAGTTGAGAAACTTGTCTTAAAGGAACTTAAAAAGTTTTTAGTTGCTTGAATCCAATGCCTTAACATGCAATTATCAAAAGATTTTGCATCTAATGTCCACGGGGCTTATTAAAGGAAGGCAAAAAAGGAAAACAGATAAAATGAAAATTTGTAAAATAGAAACTAAGCAATTAAGTATCAAACTTTTCAGAAGTCAATATAAGCCATTTAAGTAAACATTTTATTAGTCATCTTAATTCCTAACACTTATATTCCACCTTAAATAACATATTCAATTTAAATTATTTTCATCTGACCCTCACAAACGCCCTCTAAGGTAGATATATTTAAGACTCAGAGAGGTTAAGTACTTGTCCAGTGAAACATGAATAATAAGAACAGTCTGGGACAACAGGAAAAACAAATGACTGAGATCAGGAGAACTGAGCTTCCTAAAGTCTACCATGTGCCAGTCATGCATCATTGTTTTACTCTACTAAACCTTGGCTTCCCCAGCTATCTAATCGGGATAATTGCTAGCTCAGAGAATCACTACAAGGACTGAACAAGGTGATGAATTTCAAATAAATTACCTCACATGGTGTGAAATAGACATAGAGGCATCAGACCACCAGGGCCTGAGCCAAATATTCCCATTTCAAATCCAATGCACTTTCTTCCATCCCATAAGGACCCACAATATGTTTAGAACAATATGTTTAGAACACCGCAGGCATTTGAAGTCACTGATTTCAGTAGCAAATGTGTATAGCGTGCCTGAGGAAAGAAAAAAGGAAAAAGAAACACCTTAAAATCACTTAAAATTCCTTTACTCTCAACAGTATTGTTCAAAATTGCCAAGAGATTTCTTTCTCATCCAGGACAAGATAAGCAGAAACTTTCCATTTTCCATGATTGAATAGTGTGCGTTTTTGTATGTGTTGGGGAGTGGAGGGCAGGGAAAGAAGAGCATCTCAAAACATTCTAAAGCAAAAAGGGACTTGATCATCTTCCCTGAAATGAGGAGAACACACTTCTATTTGTCAGAGCAATCTCAGGCCAACGGAGTGTATTTTTCTCAAGCTTCCAGCAAATCATTTTGGGCCTGAATCAAAAAAAGTGAAAATTTAAGAAGAAACATTGACCCAGTAATTCCACTTCAGGGAATTAATCAGAAAATAATACATATATACATACATATAATTTTAACATGCAATATGGAAATTTAGTGTCATGAATACAATTCTATAAATTATGGAATCTTTTATAAACATGAAAAATTGAAACCAAATAAAATACCTAGCAAGAGGAGAATGGTTAAGCAATTATTGAAAATTATGGTAGAGGATAGGTATAACAACATGATGAATGTCTGCTACAATAGCAGGAAAAATAGTAGAATTACCGATACAGAATCAACTCAGTTTTATTTTTTAAGTCTAAATAAGCTGGTAGGAAACAGTCTAAAATGTTACAGTGGTGAGATTAGAAACAATTTTTCATCTTTCTTATTTTCTATTTTCCAGCATTCTAAAGTGAGCATATATTCATGTTCTAATAAAAAATATATATAATGATTAAGTTAAGAGGACTTGGAAAAAAAGGAGCTAGGTTGGAAGAATACATAGAATTTTAGGTGGAGAATTTGCTCTGCAAATATAATAGTTCAGTAAGGCAGGGGAAAGAAAAACTTTATCGTTACACCATTCCAAAGCCCTTAAGACCAAATTCCTCTTAGCCCATTGATTTCATCTTGACATGTAACATAACCCACAGTTCTACAATAAAAGAAACCATGAAATATCGATGGTGATTTCCAGGGTGCACATATACACATGTTGATTGAAGATTAATTTCTCAGCAGGGTGGCTCATCATTGATATCCTGCCTTTTATGTGACATAGGTTGCATGACCTTAATAATTATTAAGGGGTTAACCTGCTTTGAATTGGCTCTAAGTTTCTAGAGAATATGAGTTAGACTGCAGTAAAGGCATAAAATATGCTTAGGCTGGATCACATATTTTATTATGGAGCATCAAAATCGGAGTAAGAGATAATTTGATGGTCTGAAATAGCCTTGAGGGCTACCAGTTGTTGGCTTGAACTATGTGCCATGTAATATCTTGTTTTTCCCTCTTTTCCTTTTCCTTCTTGCATAACTGCCCAACAAAACTTCTAATAGCGCATGGCCTTTAGGGAAAATGTATTCAAGAGCTTGTTTAACCAAATTATCCTCAGGGCTCCACCTAAAGAGGCATATAAACAGCTCTAAACTGAAGATTCAGTTTAAAAAGAGTATAGATTCATAGCAACAGAACATGACAACCACCATGAGAATTACAGGCTTAAAAGCCATCTTTTGATCAATTTAATGAAAACAATCATTTCACTCCAAATACATAATCTCTGTCATGGTCGTATAGAAGACTGCTTTGGAGGGTCATAACCACTCACTTTCTGATAACTATTTCCCCACCTAAAAAGTTCATTTCTAAAATATGCGAAGTAAATGTGGAAATAAGAGAGATGTGCTAGAGTTTGAGAAAGCCCAATATGAAGACCTGTCTTCCCTCCCCAAGTTTTCAACCCATTGAAAAACACAGTACACAGATTGAGATCTCATTTCCTAGTGGAATTCATCTGTGACAGTTCAGATGTCAGAAATAAATAATATCTAGAGCACCATAGGCCTATAGAACTTTCTGCAAAATGGATACATTTCATAGCTGTTGCGTTCAATATGGTAGCCACTAACCACTTGAAGTGGGTCTAATGTGATCGAAGAACTGAAATTTTAGTTTTGTGTAATTAATTTAAATTTAAACAGCTATATTTAGTTAGTAGCTACTGTACTGGACAGTGCAAATCCAGGATGTCAGGACAAGAGCTAGGAATTCAGTGACATGCCATGGTCCTGCCAACAATGTGTGGAAAAGCAGTCAAACACAATAGGAAAGGATAACTAGGTGTTGGTCACAAAGGAAGATAAAGATCCAGGTTTTGAAGGGAGGAAGGGAGATAATAATAAGCATAATAATAACAACTGAGTACCTATAGTAGGTAATATTATCCCCATTTTTCATTTGAGGCTAGTGTGGCTCAGAACTTGTCCAAGGTCTTACATTTGACAAGTAGGAAAACCAGAATCTGAAACTGACTCAAAGTCAGTTTCTTCCTAGAAGATTTCTAAAGACAGTTTCTTTCTAGTGGATTCTTCTTTCTAGTGTGCTCAAAATGGGATTTCTAAGAGCAAAATCATCAAATCAAGCCAAATAGTGAGCGTCAAATATCTTCACATATCCTTAGTCCTTAAGCCTTCTGATCTCTTCTATGATTCACCTTATGCATCACTGTGTAGGAGGTATATAGGAGAAACTACAGTCATTCAGCAGCTTCCTTCAACCACCATCTGTTGAATACCTACGAAGTTCAGGGTGCTGGATGCTGCAGATGCTGAAATGAATAGGAGATTAAGACATGATTGTAAGTTAAATGATGGTAAATTGTGGCTGGATTGTATCCTTTTAGCAAACTGTCCCCACTGCCAAGCCCTGAGGCACAGTCACCACTCAAAGACCCTGCAGGGAGGAGCAAACATAGCACAGGCTGTGGTTCTAAATTCCCATGCCCTCTCTTAGCCTGCAGAATTGGCTGCTCCTTTGCACAGAAGTGACCACGGAGGAGGAAAGTGTTCACAGAAGCATCTCTAGGGTTCAAAATTCACATTATATTCTTTGTGAATGGTGCCCCCAACACTAAAACTGGTGGCCTTCTATGAACCTCTCTTCATACATGATTTTCCCAGGACCTACTCTGGTTCGTGTTTGACTTTTTTAAAGGATAGAGTAGGGAGAACTCCTGGGCATATCTCAGCAAATTAGCAGCACAAAAGATGTGATTAAAATAGAAATTTCCTTTAAGCTTGGAGCAACCCCAAAAGAGAAAGTGGAAATCAAAGTTCCATGTTTGCTTTCTCCCAAGGAAAACTTCAGCTTCTAACATTATGGCTCTGAGCTCCCCCTGCAGGTGATTCTGGGCCACCTATGCTAACAGTCTGGATCCTCAAGGAGCTCACAGCCAAGTGAAGGAACAGCTGTTCAATAATAGCTTCTATAGGAGAGGGATGTACAGATGCTAGTGGTAGCTCCAAGAAGGTATTAGTCAGAGTTTCGCAGATGCCTTCTACAAGAGCTCTGTTTTCAATAAGATGATAGGGAATTAGACCTGAGAGCTATTGTCTACATGCATGACCTATGGTATTTTGTGAGATGCTCCCAGCAGTCAACCTCAATGCAGGGAGCCAGTACTTCCTAAGAGGTACCCAGCTTGACTGATGAGTTTTTTTTACTGTGAACCAACATAAACCAACTATCAATCAAGGGAAAAGAAAACATGAGATGCAGGTTTCAGGTTTCCTCGCCATATCTAGGTCCATACTGAAGGCCTATACTCTTCTTTCTTTCAGAAGATTAAGAATATGCCTCCCCCGCCACCCCCCAAAAAAAGGGATGGTCAAAAAAGGTGCTGTAAGCTTTTTTAAATCCATTAATTAATCATGAACTTGAGCAATTCTGAATCTGCCCCGAGAGTGTCTGAGTTCAATGGTTAATTTTCCAGATCATCTGCATGTAAGATCCACAAGGAAAGACTTCAGTATAGGCACCTCAGGGCAGAGACAGTTCCATTCATCACTGATTACTCAGTGCCTAGCATGCCTGGTACCCAGTGGGTGTTTACTATGTGTTAGCCCTCCTTTTCCGTGTAGTAGTTCAGTTGTGTTCATCACACATTTATGGAGTACCTGTGTCCCTAGCATTATTCTAAGTGTTGAGCATAAATGGAAATATAAGACATTCTGGTCCTTTGCTCTCTGATGGCTTACAAACAGAGAACACTCAGTAAATGTTCTTTGAATTGAATTGTTGACTGAGTGGTTCAACAGGATAGGCTCGGAACTACAAACTGACTCTCAACAGAAATCTCCAATCAACTGAGTAAAAAAAAAAAAAAAAAAAAAAAACTGGTTTGAGATATATCCAAATGATATTGATCAGGAACATGGCTTGAAATTCTTAACTATGCCTGTGTTCACTATCATAATACTGATGCTGATTTATTCCTTCCCATCCCCATCCCCAAGACTAGCTCCTTTCTGAGCAGTAAAGTTCAGGAGGAAGCCTACTATCCCTGATCAGAGAAACACATAAGTCTACACAGGATTTGAACCGATGTCCTTCACTGGCATCATCCTTTTACCAGCTGGCCCCACATACTACAGATTTGCCAAAATGGATTCGCTATCATGTTGACACAGCTTTATTGTATCTTCTCCAAAACAACCTAGAATTTTCCTTCCAAGGTGTAGCATTGAGATGGACAACTTAACTTCTGTGTTTCCTGACTTCATGAGTGTATTTCCAGATTAGCATTATGGAGGTTACACAGTGTTTGTTTTTTCACTCTTTGGCACTTTGGTCTATAAATCATGCAATTTATATTTGTTTGCCCCTAATTGTCCAAAGGAGACTGTCCTGTCCTTGTCACTGGAAAATAAGGATGAGTAGCCATACAGTGGCAGAACACAGGCAATCACAAATGATCAGGGAAACAAAAACTAGCAGCAAGATGAATGTACTGAAAGCAAGTATAACAAAGAGAAGTGACGGTGAGCACAGGCCATTGCTCCAGCCACACAGCCAGTGGCTCTGTGCATAAATGCTCAGCAGGCTTCAGTGCGGGAGCTGGAAATAAGTTTATACCCAAGGCAAAACAGACTGTCAAGTCAACTTGAGGCCCATTAGAAGAACAGGGGAGAGGAGGGTGGAAGTGATTGACAAGGGCCACATGACACTTCTTACATAATATCCCAGCCCGTCTAGCCTCCTCAAGGAACACAGATTTGACCATGAGCCAGTGTGAAAGGTCTTTCTGGCTTGTCTCTCTCCTACACCTCCCATGTTCTAGACTAAATGAAGGGATCACGTGTAAAATAGATGTGCGAAGACTCAGAGCTTAGTTATACACAGGACACACATTGTGGTCATCCTTGTTCTCTTGTCATTAGTTCACTTGCCAGACAGCTAAAGGGAGTTCCCCATACTGCCCTCAAATTGCAGCTTCCAAAATTTAGCTGGTTTTGAAGCTGGAGCAACTTTGATGTTTTCTTAACACAAGCAGGCACTTCATTAAAGCACTATGGGAGTATACCAGCTATATTTTCCCTGGAGTGAGCTGGATGAGATCCGAGCTGGGATCGAGACACACACAGGCAAAAATTATATAGGCAGGGAAGTAAACCTCATTCCCTTCCCAAGACATAATCTTACCTGCTTTAGTTAATTGCTACATTTTTGTAGGGAGGGGAGCAGCTTCATCAAAGACATGTTTTCAAGAGACATGTGGTAGTCCATAGTCTATGGACTATTGTCCACATCAGAGGCATGCAGTCTAACTGTGGGTCCAAGCAAACATCCAGGAGCAGTATTTCCTCCAATGTGATGAAGGAGATGGAGCAAATTCCAGGTCAATTCAGGCAAAATCTTTGTTCCTGCTAAATGGATCTTGTAATGGGTTTTTAAATTTTTATTTTATTTTAAGTTATGGGATACATATGTGCAGGATATGCACATTTGTTATATAGGTAAACATGTGCCCTGGTGGTCTGCTGCAACTATCAACCTATCACCTAGGTATTAAGCTCAGCATACATTAGCTATTTATCCTGATACTCTCCCTTCCCCCGCCCCCGCGGACAGGCCCAGTGTGTGTTGTTCCCCTCCCTGTGTTCATGTGTTCTCATTGTTCACCTCCCACTTACAAGTGAAAACATGCGGTGTTTGGTTTTCTGTTCCTGTGTTAGTTTGCTAAGGATAATGGCTTCCAGCACCATCCATGTTCCTGCGAAGGACATGATCTCATTCCTTTGTATGGCTGCATAGTAGTCCATGTTGTATAGGCCCACATTTTCTTTATCCAGTCTATCATTGATGGGCATTTGGGTTGATTCCATGTCATTGCTATTGTGAATAGTGCTGCAATGAACATATGCATGCATGTATCTTTACAATAGAATGATTTATATACCTTTGGATATATACCCAGTAATGGGATTGCTGGGTCAAATAGTATTTCTGTTTCTAGGACTTTGAGGAATCACCACACTGTCTTCCACAATGGTTGAACTAATTTACATTCCTACTAACAATGGAAAAGCATTCTTATTTCTCCACAGCCTTGCCAGCGTCTGTTGTTTCTTGACTTTGTATTAATTGCCATTCTGACTGGCATAAGATGGTATCTCATTGTGGTTATGATCTGCATTTCTCTAATGATCAGTGATGTTGAGCTTTTTTTCATGTTTGTTGGCCGCATGAATGTCTTCTTTTGAGAAGGGTCTGTTCATATCCTTTGCCCACTTTTTTTTTTTTTTTTTTTAGATGGAGTCTTGCTCTGTCCCCCAGGCTGGAGTGCAGTGGCGCCATCTCGGCTCACTGCAAGCTCCACCTCCTGGGTTCATGCCATTCTCCTGCCTCAGCCTCCCAAGTAGCTGGGACTACAGGCGCATGCTGCCACGTCTGGCTAATTTTTTGTATTTTTAGTAGAGATGGGGTTTCACCGTGTTAACCAGGAGAGTCTCGATCTCCTGACCTCGTGATCCACCTGCCTCGGCCTCCCAAAGTGCTAGGATTACAGGCGTGAGCCACTGCACCTGGCCTCCTTTGCCCACTTTTTAATGGGGTCACTTGTTTTTTTCTTGTAAATTTGTTGAACTTCTTGTAGATTCTGGATATTAGACCTTTGCCAGATGTGTAGATTGCAAAAATTTTCCCCCATCCTGGAAGTTGTCTGTTCACTCTGATGATAGTTTCTTTTGCTGTGCAGAAGCTCTTTAGTTTAATTAGATCCCGTTTGTCAATTTTTGCTTTTGTTGCCATTGCTTTAGACATTTTCTTTTCTTTTTTTTTTTTTTTTTTTTTTTGAGATGGAGTTTCGCTCTTGTTGCCCAGGCTGGAGTGCAATGGTGCGACCTTGGCTCACTGCAACCTCCACCTGCTGGGTTCAAGCGATTCTTCTGCCACAGCCTCCCGAGTAGCTAGGATTACAGGTGTGTGCCACCATGCCCAGCTAATTTTTTGTATTTTTAATAGAAATAGGGTTTCTCCATGTTGGTCAGGCTGGTCTCAAACTCCTAACCTCAGGCGATGTGCTTGCCTTGGCCTCCCAAAGTGTTAGGATTACAGACATGAGCCACGGTATCTGGCCGCTTTTGGCGTTTTCATCATGAAATCTTTGCCCATGCCTATGTCCTGAATTGTATTGCCTAGATTTTCTTGTAGGGTTTTTATAGTTTGGGGTTTTATATTTAAGTCTTTAATCCATCTTGAGTTAATTTTTGTATAAGGTGTAAGGAAGGGGTCCAGTTTCAATTTTCTGCATGTGGCTAGCCAGTTTTCCCAGCGCCATTTATTAATTAAAAAAACTTTCCCCATTGCTTGTTTTTGTCAGGGGTTTGTCAAAGATCAGATGGTTGTAGATGTGTGGTGTTATTTCTGAGATCTTTATTTTGTTCTATTGGTCGATGTGTCTGTTTTGTTGTTGTTGTTGTTGTTACCAGTACCATGCTGTTTTGGTATAACTGATTCTTTTGGAAACTACAACTTGTCCTATTGAAATTAGGATTATTTGACATTGATTTTGTTTAAAACTGTGGGATAGCAGTCAGGGAAGGGCAGGAGGAATGCTTTGAAGTCTCTGACACATTCCCTAGGCTTTAAGCAGTATAGTATTTACATGAAGAGTTCAGTCCTTTCAAAAACACTTGATTTCATGCAATAATTCCTGGTTCATTTTTCCATTGATTCATTGATTTATTCTTTCAACAAGAATTTGTTTTCTGTCTCTCACTCATTGTGGTAGGCCCCATGGATATGTTAATAAACAAGGCAAGTATGATTCATCTCCTTTTATAGCTTAACCTGTTAAACATGTTTAAAATGTGGTTTTTTTAAAAAAAAATTAAGAGTGTGCACTGGGAGCAATGCACACATATAGATGAGAGGCCTAAATTATTTAGGGCACTGTGGAGGCCTTCCCCTCAAAACTGCATATCCTCAGGATACCCTGAATTTTTCTGTTAACTAAGAGCCCAAAATCTCAGGGACTTATGCCTTATTTTTTATTCACCTAGATTTCCCATGCAGTTTGGCAGGAGCTTCTGCTAGTGATGGTTACTCAGGGACCCAGGCTGATGGAACAGCCATCAACTCCAATGACACCAATTACTAACCTGGAGGGATTAAAAGGACTCTGAGGATTTGGCACTAATGTTCAAATACTCCACCCAAAAGTGGTACACCCTGCTGTGCTCACACCTCACTGGTCAGGACTACTTATGTGGCCTCACCCAGCTAGGAAATACAATCCTTCCAGGTACTAGGTTATGACCTGCACAAGTACTGACTCCACTGCATCATGAAGGCAGGGTAGCAGTGAGTCCCATAAGTGGGAAAAGTGGCCAGGGGCCTCAGGAAAAGAATTCCAGACTAAGGCAAAAACATGTGTGAAGGCCACACAATTTCTTCCTGGAGTGGACCTCTATTCTGTAGATACAATTAAGTATATGTCTACCTCCAGTTAGACTGCAAATTCCAAAATCCATAGTTCTAGCACAAAGTAGGTGCTCAGCACATGTTTGGAAATAAGGAAAACAAGGTTGTCTCTGGGTTGGATATAATGAACCAGATCAGAAATACTCAAAGTTTCCTTATAGTGCCATAACCACCTCCAGGCCAAAGCAGGTCTTGCTTGAAGACTTGCTAATCTGTGTCTGTCTCACTCCCTCTCTGATAGAACTAGTCTCTTCTTCCTTCTTTCTCCAACTATAAATTGTACAGGGATCTTCAAAGTACCTGTAACACCTTTTTACCTGTATGTGTTTATCCATTTCATCCTGCTAGATGCTGAGGGGAGACTCCTATCTTATTTGGCTTTATACCAATGTGTAGACCAGTGCCTGGGACATGGTAGTTGTCAATATCGATTGAGAAAATAAATGCATCTGAAATTTTAAGTATTAAGAGAAGGGTAGTTGGACAGCATTGGAAATATGGGAAAATTAGGTAAGTTAGATGCTATCGATAGGAGACCAATTGACTAAAACACCGTTTCAGTGACGTGTACGTCTCCCAAGAAGGATGCTGCAAGTTATAGTAGCCTGGTTTGAATTGGGTTTAAATCATACTTGAACATTACGCTCGTACATGCCATTACAGGCACAACATGCTATCAGCTTACATATACATTCTGGTCTCTCCAACAGTGTTTTCTTTGACATTTCTGTTTGCTTAGACACTATCTGTCACAAGCCAATCCAGCGGTAACCATCCTAATCCAAGGTGGATAACAATAGCATCAACCTCGCATTTGTATGACACTTGAACTTCATAAAATGATTTAATGTCTTTTATCCCACCATCCAGAAAGGCAACTTTGCGATGTCCACCATAAATAATAATTTGTTGTCATTATCACCCAGAGGAAGAGAAAAAATTGTGTGCAGTTTTTCACCTCTCTTTCAGGTTTCATTTTGCAGAGTAGCTGAGATGCTATTCAGTCTTCTCTCCCAGCTCTATTAGCCTCAGTAACTGCCTGAAACAGCAAGACTGCAGACAAATATTCAGGCTTATGACCACAGAAATCCAAACAGAATGTCAATTTTCATGCATTTGAGGTGAACTGGGCTATTCTAATTTTCAGGAATTGGATGTTCTTCTAGAAGACCTGTCCCTGTGGCAGTAGAAGGGGCCTGTTGCTGTCAGCACAGTCGCTCAAGGAATGACTTGTGAGCTGCAATTTTTTCACACTACTAATGCATTGCCTTCACCAGGGAGCATAGCCAGTTGCTGTGGGATTGCATTAGAGGTTTTGGTGAAAAGCCTGGAGACCTCACTATAAAGGAGGAAGTGAAAGGTGATCACAGGGACTCTACCAGTTAACTCTTCAGGGAACCTACCACCATTTATGTGTTTACCAGAGATGAGCTTCTGATTGTAATGGGACCCCTGACAAATTGAGGAGTTTTGCATTGCTGCACTTGAGTGGGACTAATAGAATGTCAGCATCAGCTTTCAATGCCTTTCCTGATGACCCATGCATAATAGCTTCCTGTGCATGGGCCTCAAGAGTCCGTGACTCACTGTGCCACTGATACTTACAAGTTTCTGGAAATGCTAGTCATTGGAGAACCCTCTACACCCTAAATTTTTATTATAAACCCTATAGTATTTAATGATTTAGAGCATTTACCTCCAGTTATACTGCTTGGATTCACATCTCCATTCCTCCACTTTCTGATTGTGAAGCTTCAGATGAGTTGCTCTCTTTCAAAGGCTCTGTTTCCTCATCTTTAAAATAGGAATAGTAATAATAGCAACTACTTATAGTGAAGATTAATTAAGAAAATGAATGTATAGTGCCGGGCATGGAAAATTGTAGCAATTTCTCTCAATTACCTTTTTATATAGGGCCCAAGATAAGGTTTCACAAGATCAGAGAAAGATAAATCGGTTGAAATTATAAAAAGAGAGATCTTAGTAAGTTGTCTCTTACCAAGTATCAAGTACTGCCCTGGAAGAAAGGGCATGCCTTCAATAAATATTTATTGAGGACCTAATAGATATGAAGCAGTAGGCTTCAGGTAAGTTGTCTGCCACTGGATGTGTTTAAGTACGGGCCAGGCAGCCACTTGGTGATAGCAGGAGCCAGCACAGGGCATCTTTTACCACAGAAAACCTCATACAGCCTAGTGGGCTATACTAGGATTGTTTTATTAGGATTACAAGGCTGAATAATCAATTTGCACCCTCTTGAATCAACCCAAAGTTGTGTGTGGGCCACTTCATTCTGATAGATGCCTATTAATAAAGAAGGATAAAAGAGAAGGGGGAGGGAGAACAGCAGGAAAATTACATAATTGCCTTTTCCAAATTACTTAAAAGTCTTACCTGAAGAAAAATACATCATAATTAAGGCCCCGGCTTCCATTTATGAAAATGTAAGAACAGCTCAATTGCTTTGCCCCCCAGCACTCTTAGAATTTTTTTTTTGTCATTGTCATTATTATATTATTGAAAAGTGTTCAACATTGTAGGCCCTTTAGTATCACAACATGCAGGATGCAGAGGTGCACCTTGAGCTTCCTTTTTCATTTATATTGACCCTAGAAAGGAGAGATAGGTACAGAAAAGAGGTGGGTAGACAGGGGCATTGTATAAATATATAAGGTGCAGTCGTGTATTCAGCAATGCTTTAATCGAGCCAAATCCTTTCCATCTGACAAGTTCCCAAAGCTCTCCCTTGAGGACACAGAACCTGAGGAATGAGCAGCTGCTTGGCTAAGGAGGTGGCAAGGCAAGCTGACAGCAGGAACAGAGCATGCGGTTAGTGGGTGAGAATGTAACAGGAGAAGGAAACTGGCAAAGGAAAAAGAGACTGAAAAAGGCCCACAAGTTACATTCCCAGAAGGCAGCCCACCCCAGTGAGCATGACACAATAGGCTCCCAGATGTCTCCCTTGTGTTATTCATCTGCCACCACAGTTCTCAATCTTGCACATGCATGTGAGTCACCTGGAAATCTTGTTAAAATGCAGATACTGATTCAGTAGGTCTGGGGTGGAGCCTGAGATTCTGCATTACTAACAGGCTCCCAGTTGATGCTAATACTCAGGGTCTGCAGACTGCACTTTTAAGTAGCAATGTACTAGGTCACGGGTGGACCCACTCTGGCCTGTGGGTCAAATTTTGCCACTTGCTTCTTTGGTGAATAAGCATGATTGGAACACAGCCATGCCAAATTGTTCACATATTGTCTCTGGCTACTTTTGCACCCAGTTGAGTAGCTGCAACAGAGACTTTATGGTTCACAAAGCCTAAAATACATTTAATGTCTGACCTGTCTCTTTAGGATAGAGATCGGAATATTTCTCCTTTATTGAAGCTAAGAAAAAAGAAGAAATTGTGTTATGTTGAGCTGAAGGAACTTGTATTGTGAATTTCAGTAAATAAGAGGTAAACTCTGGCTTTGACAAAAAAGAATGACTTCTATAAAGATTTAGAGGCGATTAAGACTGTAAATGAATTGAAAGAGAAACATTCCAGAACTCCATGGTTCTAGAGAAACCCCGGATCCTTGCAATCCTACATTCTTTAAGACTGAAAAGAACTAGCAAAATCTTGTGTGATATCCTATGTCAACTATAAATTATCTTCAGAACCACGAAATTTATAAATTCATCTTACATCGGTTGAAAATAACATGCTTCTGCTCTTCACCACCTCATTACGGTTTTTTAGCTGCTTAGAGAGTTCTTTTTATTCAGTGAGGAAACTATAACAGCAATAATTCAATCTTAACTTTGCATGACACAGCATCTTTTCCAAATTACTTTTCACACGCACTATCACATTTGATCTTCACATTAAATCCTCCAATATAGGTAAACTAATTCCGTTTGATGCAAAGAAGCAGTAATATGAAGTCTTCACTCAACAAGCTCACACTCTAATCAAAGAGACAGTGACAGACATAAACATCAACATGGTGTGATAAATGTTCATAGGTGAATGGGACACAGGTGCAGGTCAGCGAATGATGTAGGCTGTGATGGGCTGTCATTTCAGAATTTACTTTACAGGTCTTTAAATTGGGGGAAGAGGTTGTAATGGATGAGAGGATTGTCACAGCAAAAATATTAATAAAAATTTGAAGAAAAAAAGGCAATGGTAGCATTTTACAGAGAATATCATTATGAGGTAGAAATTCTTGCATGGGAAATTTAAAAATTGAGATTCAGAATCAATACAGATTAATTAATCACTGAAGGTAGGATGCATACTGAAGACTTCTAGCTCCAAACATTTTTTCCCCCTATGGCTATATTAACTTTTCAAGGATGATTTTTTTTCAGGGATGAGGATATTGTATGAGTTTATAGTGACAGTTATGATAATGATGGCTAACATTCATAGAGTATGTTTTCTATGTCTTCCAAAGGACTAGCACCAATAGATGAATGTTACCTGTTAGAAGATTTCAGTTCAGTGTAATTAAAATCTTGCTAATCTTTTGAGTTGTCCAGCAAAAGAATAAGCTATATCAGAAAAATAATGAGCTCTCTCTTTCTTAAAGAAAGTGTCTACATTGAAGCTGAATTCACAAGGGGTTTTACCGAAGAGAATGCTTTGTGTTGGCTGAAAAATCAGAATGAATGTGTCTCCTTCAAATACAGCCAATGAATTTCCCAAGGCCACACAGTTACAGTAACTCAGCCAAAGCTAGAACCTACATGTCCCAGTTTTTTCCTCTACTTCCTTCTTCTATTATGACTATTAATATCAGATGTAAGTGACCGGATGATTAATGAGGAACCCAGCATTGTATTCCAGTAGAATAATGTTCAGTATAGACAATGATATGTAAATAGCTGTAATTTCCAGTGAAACTTTGTAAAGGACTTAGCCTACATTAAGCAATTGGGAAATTTCCTCATTCTCGCAGTCATTAAGATAACGTTCTCCAATTACTTTTTTTGTTCTTATTAGAATTGTTCTTGGGCCTTATTTCAGGTACTACCCAAATGGCATACATTACAATTTGGTCTTATTTGATTGCTACTTTTTAAAAACATGCAGATACCATCAAGCATAGCTTCCTACGGTACAGTAATTTAGCTAAAGAATATGTATGAGGAAGCTGAGTATGTATGAAACAAGATAGAGTCAAACCCCAGGGAATTATGTGGCCTTTTGTTTTATAGCATATTGCAATAATTTATGATACCATGAATTTAGTCACATGTTTACTTTATGGAGACCTATCAATCCAGTCCTCTTTCCAACATAATTCAAAAAACATTTACTAAAGATCTCAACTCTGGGCCTAGTTTCTCACCAGGCACGTGAGTAAATGAAAAGTATTCCATAATGATGTTACTGTAATCTCAAGGGGTTTTATTCTCATGAAGATTTACAAGTATGCAACCAACTGCTAGAGAAATAGAGAACCAAAAGAAGTAGAATAGACAATAAGTGCCACAGAAGGGGATTCAATATTGAACAGGAATTTTAACAACATTAATTTTCATGTTTCAGCCACATTACAGGTTGACTAAAATACCCCGATAATCAATTAATTTATTCTCTCTTGACAGCAATCCATTTGTGCATCCGTTGTTACGCTACAAAATCGGCACAAAGGAACCATGTCCCATTTGAGTGAGATTAGCCAGTCTACTGTGGCTACGTTATTATTTTAATCCTTGTTTCCTGTAATGCTTCTATAATGCAAAACCTAATGATTTTTCTCTAACCTGCATGGTCTCCAGTGATAATGCATCTGATTCGGTCTCTAAAGTAAGGTAAACAGTGTGGTTTGGGGGTCAGCACAGCAGGCTAGAAAGCAACAGAAACAGCTGCACAGCCAAAGAAAGTGCTTAAATTCTTTTCAAACTGAGTTTGGTTTTTAGTAGCAGAAAAAAAAAGTGAAATCAAAGGTACCAGTATTCCTCACCCTTATGCTAAATATAGATTTTCATAAACTAGTCAAACACAGCTCTAAAAGATGGTTTATCTTGAGGTTAATCTCAGATGAGAAATTAATGTTTAATTAATTTTATCAAGTCAAGGGGTAGCAGATATGCCTCCTTTATTTTTGTTTAATTGGAATCTAATTACAAAGAGGTCATTCATTCATTCATTCATTTACTCAGCAAATTTTTTTAACTACTTGAAGCTGAGTTTTTTAACTAAAGCAAAACTCAATAGAAAGCTCTGTGCTGCACTTATTTTCCTAATTTTAGACATTTGTCTAACTTCCCAATGACATTACCCTTGCCTTGAGTGAACATTTGAGGAAATGTAGATAAAAATTATTTGTTCCCCTTAACCACTATCTAATTAGCAAAAATGCCAAATCTCTGCCTTTAAAATTCTAAATGGCTTTGGCATAATGAAGCAGCATTATGGATTAATTTAAGTAATACACTAGAAAACTTTCATCAGCTAACAAATGCACTTGTCTTTAAATTGATCATTTAATCCTCATGATGCCATATTGTTATGTCTTTACTTCTCAAGATCAGTGGTTCTCAACCTTGCCAGTATATTGAAATCACAGACAAAACTTTAATAGATGCCTAGTATTCACTCCCAGAGAGACTGATTTAACTGGTTTGGGGTCCTAGTCTGCTTAGCTACTATAACAAAATACCTATGGTAACTTATACTATGGGGTAATTTATAAATGATAGAGATTTATTGCTCGCAGTTCTGGAGGCTATAAAGTCCAAGATCAAGGTACCAGCAGATGCTCTCTGCTTTCAAGATGGTACCTTCTACCTTCTACCTTCTACCTTCTACCTTCTCCTCACATGGTGGAAGGAACAAGGAAGATCTCCGTGGAATCCTTTTTGTAAGAGCACTAATCCCATTTATAAGGGTAAAGCTCTCATAACCTAATTGCTTCCCAAAGCCCTCACCTCTTAATACTATCACAATGGGTACTGGGCTCCAACATATGAATTTGGGGGTAGGGGGACACCAATATTCAGGCTATACCAACAAGGTTTTGTTTATATAGCCTAGATGTTTCAAATGTGCACCCAGGATTAACAACCACCATTCTAAACTATGAGAACATAAGCATATGATCATATTCCTCCTTTGCTAACAACCCTTCAATGATGCAACAGCCCTTACAAATGCTGGAGAAAATCCAGAATCCCGAGCACAGTTGTCAGTGCCTTCAGAGGTCCACCTCCTGCTCCTGTTTCTCCCCTTTTCCCAGCCCTCAGCACTGTGCTTTCCATGCTGCAGGTCTTCCCACCCACCACTCTCAAGTCTGACCCAACTCCAGTCCTTGGACAAACTATTCTCTTTGATGAGATGCTCTCTCTATTTCTTCATCCGAACAGTTTCTTCTGATCTTTAGCTTTGGTGGAAGTGTCACTTTCTTACACAGAACATTTCTGTTCCTACCCATGATTCTCATCCCAAAAACGTTTCTCTACCATATCTAACACTTTACTTGTTTATTACATGGAAACCGTAGGAGTGTTGAGGATGGGAACCTTGTCTGTCTTCTTTACTGCTGTGTCTCTAGTACCTAACACAGTGTCTTCTACCTAACAGGAGCCCAATAGCTGTTGTTATTGAATCAGTCATGATCCAGTCAAGAAAAAGAAACCACATCAGGAATTTGAATGGGGAAAACTTTATAGAAAAAAATTATTAACTGGTAAAATGTGATTAACTACTAAGTAGACTAAAAAGCACTCACAGCCAATGCTGGGGGCAGTTATACTCCTAAGGTAAAAAAGAATACCCAAAGAAGGAGCTAAAGGTTTGGAAAGCACCAGCTCATACCAGTGGCTGAAATTTTGACCCCACTGGAGAGGGCACAACTGCTACCTACTGAATAGCAGAGAACTTCACTGGGTCCTGTGGACCAGAGCTGGTCTACAGGAGGTCACATATTGGGATGTTGGTGACTTTTACTAGGGTGTCATGGGTTGAAGCTGGCCCATAGAAAGCTTCCCACTTGGGTGCCAATAGATTATGGTTGGTCTGCAGGAAGCTTCCTACTGAGATGCTGGAGACACTCAGTGTCCCTCAGTGGAGATTGAGGGTCACTCACCACTGCCAGATGTGCAGCTGAAGGAGGAAGAGAAAAGCACACAATAAAAGCCTCTTTGTTGTTGTTGTTGTTGTTGCTATGTCTGCAGTGTCTGTCTAGGCTCTCTAGTGACAAAACCTAACACTGAACCAACTCTCAAATGTGAAATGTTATAGGGCCCAGCCCCAAAATCACAAAACAGGGCAAACAGCAGTAGATTTAGAGGTGAGAGACAATCAGTTGATGTCTAGCACTGTTATCAATGATTGATAGATAGATACATAGATAGATACATAGCTGGATGGATATATACCAGATAGATAGATATCCCCAGAAAAACAAAGAAAATATTAATCCCTTCACAAAGTAAAAACCAATAGCATATTCAAATGAAAAGATAAAATCTTGATCTTCACTTTCTCCTATATTTCTTTTTATGTCTTTTTTAACATTATTTTCATTTTAAAGAACAAATAATTATATTTATGTGATATGACATGATATTTGGATATTGTGAAATGAGCAAATCAGACTAATATATCACCTCACATATTTATCATTTCTTTGTGGTAAAGACATTTAAAATCCACTCATTTAGCAATTTTGAAATATATAATACATTGTAATTAACTGCATTTTTTAATTTTCTTTTTTCTATTCAGAGCTTGAAGCCTAAACCATATTGATCATAGTCATTTTACCTATCCCTATTAGAGTCGGACTTCTATTATCATGGGCCTGAAAAGCCATGTAACTGGGATGAAGGCAAATCTTGAATTCGATATTTGGAGCTTTTGCTCAACTGTAAGATGGATAGTAAATCCTTTCAATTTTGCTTTTCAGGATATTCTGGTAGCAATGTTACAAGCAGTGAAAAAGCATAAACTAGAGGAAATAAATTAATCAGGATATTGCTTGTCATACTTTCACATCATTAAGAATGTTTTGAATGCCAAATGAAAGCTTTGATGCAAAAATTAGAGCACAGAATGGCAAGATTCTTTTGATCCTTAATCAGTGCTTATAACTTCTGCAGAACATCAACTATAGCAAAGAATCATTAGTTTTCTGCTATATTTAAACTTCTGCTTTATTTAATAAGCAAATAGTGAAAATAAAATGCACATAGCAGGAAGATGATCTTTAGCTGGTGTCAGGGATTGAAAAATAAGCATCCGTTCTAGCCTATCTCTTCACAAAATCATGCAATTGACTCAGAATGCAGTGGATTTCTTAAAGCAATTAAATTTGCTTTAAAACAGTCATGTATTTTTGACAGGTACAATAAATGACACAGCCTTTTTAGAAATTTTTCTAAAGAGCAATTAACAATACCATAAATAAGGAAATAGTCTGATATAAAAGAAAAGCTTTATTCCAAAGATATCTGCCAGGCAATATTGATAACACATTCCCATCCCATGAAAATAAACTAAATAATAAGCAATAAGAGTACTGTGGAACCACCCCATGAGACATGTATACAGCCATTAAAAATGAAATGTAATAGACTTTAAAACAACAAAAGGAAATGACTATCTTATAACCATCTTCTGTTAAGTGAAAAAAAGCTGATGAAAATAATGTCTCTTGTATAATCATGATTAAAAATGAAAGGGAGAAAACCTGGAAAGCTTTTTTTTTCTTTTCCACAGGATGATTTTGTAGAAATACAGACACAAGATAAAAAAGGGAAGCAAATTTTGGTAGATTACCAAATTGTCCTCCTAAAAGGTGTTGTACCACATGTACATATACTTTCCTACTAACCATGCATTTTCCATATTTTTGCATATTCCATAGTGTACATAGATAATGTTTATACCAGAGAAAAATAGCTAGTATATTTTGCTTCAAAACTTTCAAGGAGGGAGTGGCCAAGATGGCCAACTAGAAGCAGCTAGTGTGTGGCTCTCACAGGGAGGAATAGAAGGGGCAAGTAAATACAGCACCTTAAACTGAAACATCCAGGTACTTGCATTGGGGTTAATCAAGGAAACAACTGGACCCACAGAGAATGGAGAAAAGCAAGGCAGGACAATGGCCCACCTGGGAGCAACATGGAGCCAGGGGATCCTCCCCTGTCCAGGGAATGGTGGGTGAATATGTGACCCCAGGAAACCACGCTTCTCCCACAGATCTTTGCAACCCTTCGGTCAGGAGATCTCCTCGTGGACCCACTCCCCCAGGGCCTTCAGTCTTCAGTTTGACAGACAGATCTATGTGTAGTCTTGGCAGAGCAGCCACTCAGGCATGCATGGAGACTCTGGAGCCTTAGATACCTGGCCCTTCCAGCAAAAGTAGCTACAGCTCTGGCTAAGTGGGAGGTTAGATTCCTATACATACTTCTAAGAAAGAGCCTGATTCCAGGGTTCTGAGCAGCAACAGCCTGCAGGCCCCATTTCCATGGCACCTCACAAGGTAAAACGCACAAACAGCTACCGGTAGTGGCATTGCACCCTCCTAAGAAGGAGCTCCCAGGGGGAGGGGCAGCAAACATCTTTGCTGTTTGGGCACCTTAGACATTCCAACCTTCAGGCTTTGGAGAGTCTGAGCCCGCCTGGGATGGAAGGGATCCCCCAGAACAGCATAGCTGCTCTACCAAAACGTGGTCAGACTGCTGCTTTAAGTGGATGCCCGATCCTGTTCCTCCTCACTTGGCTGGACCTCCCAACTGGAGCCTCCAGCCATCCCACACAAGCTCTCTAGCTGACAGAGATCTGAAACGCTGGGACGGTGCTCCCAGAGGGAGTGGTGGTCTGCCATCTTTGCTGATTGGGTGACTTAGCCATTCTAGCCTTTGGGCTTCGGAGTGTCTGAGGTGACAGGGAGCCGAAGTGGACCCCCAGCACAGCATGGCTGTTATACTAAAACGTGGCCAGACTGCTTTTTTAAGTGGGTCCCAATCCCATTCCTCCTCACTGGGTGGGAACTCCCAAGTGGGGTCTCCAGTCACTCCCTAAATGTGCCATAGAGCCAGCAACAGGTCTGTGCTTCCCTGGAACAAAGCTGAGAAGGAAGGAGCTTTGTCCCAGAGGGAGGGATAGGCTGCCATCTTTGCTGTTTTGCAGCTGTCACTGGTGACACCTCCAGGTTCTGGAAAATCTGAGGTGACTAGGAATTGGAGCGGGCCCCAAGCATACCACAGCAGTTCTACAGAAAAGTGGCCAGACTGTTACATGGGTGCCCATTCCCGTATTTCCTCACCAAGCAGGTCCTCCAGAGTTGGGCCTCCAGTCACCCCCCACCAGAGCTATCAAGCCAGTACCACCTCAGCAACTCCCTGGACAGAGCCTCCAGAGGCAACTGAAAGTCTCTTGGCCACTGCCTCTGCAGTGGAACTGCGCTTGCCACCCTCGGACAAACGAAGGAGCAAAGACCCTAAGTGCTTTATCCACACCTCCAACAAGCTGCAGTTGACCCAAGAAAAAGAGGCCAGTCCACCTTCCATGGGTCCCACACCCCTCCATCAGCTCATCACCAGACATGGAACCCCTGGCTTGGGCCCACAGCACAAACCTTCCACCTTGGTCTGATTGTACTGAGCAATTGCTGACCTGCATTTCTCGGGGGCAGAACCCCCAGGAGTCAAGCAAATGACCCTTGGCTACCACCACTATTAAGATCCCTTTTTTTTGCCTCTAAGCGGGGGAAGAAACATAAACCCTGAGATCATTCCAGAGCTGCAGTGGACAGTCCAGGAATGCCATGTTGTGAACTATAGCCAGCATTAAAGTGGAAAAGGAACCCACACTTTCAGAGCACTGAGAGGGAACACAGCTCCAACTATAAGGAAACATAGGGGAGCCACACAACCAAGCAAGAGTCAACCAACTGACCAATAAGCCTAAGTGTCACCTGCTGGATCATACCGAAAGCTTCAACACCAAAAATACCTCACTAATATACGCCCCTCTGAAACCAGAGACAAGAAGTTAGCTTCGAATAAAGACCCTATACAAAGCCTCGGCCCAGTGAAAACATCCAAAAAAGAAGTCTATTGACTGTACTCAATCTACGCTGCAGTTAAAGGAACACCCACACGCAGTAATGAGAAAGAACCAATGCAAGAACTCTAGTAACTCAAATGGCCAGAGTGTCATATGTCCATCAAATTACTGCACCAGTTCTCCAACAAGAGTTTTTAACCAGGCTGAACTGGCTGGAATGACAGAAATACAATTCAGAATATGGATAGAAACAAAGATCATTGAGATTCAGGAGGATGACAAAACCCAATCCAAGGAAAATAAGAATCACAATAAAGTGATACAGGAGCTGAAGGACAAAACGGTCTATATAAAAATAACTTAATGGGTCTGACAGAGCTGAATAACACAACTCAAAAATTTTGCAATGCAATCAAAAGTATTAACAACAGAAAATATCTAAGCTGGGGAAAGAATCTTAGAACTTGAAAACTAGCTCTCTGAAATAAAAATAAAGAAAAAAGAATAAAAAGGGATGAATGAAACCTCCAGGAAGTATGCAATTATGTAAAAAGGAAAAATCTATGAATCATTGGCATCCCTAAAAGGGATGAGGAGAAAGCAAACAACTTGGAAAATCTATTTCAGAATATCATCCATGAACATTTCCCCATCCTTGCTAGAGAAGCCAATAGTCAAATTCAGGAAATACAGGGAACTCCTGCAAGATTCTACACGAGAAGATCATTCCCCAAGACATATAATCATCTGATTTTCCAAAATCAAAATGATAGAAGGAATGTAAAAGGCAGCTGGAGAGAAAGGGCAGGTCACCCACAAAGGAATCTCCATTGGGCTAACAGCGAACCTCTCAGCTGAAACCCTGTAGGACAGAAGAGATTGGGGGCCTATATTCAACATTCTCAAAGAAAAAAATCTTCAACCAAGAATTTCATATCCAACCAAACTAAGCTTCCTAAGTGAAGAAATAAGATCCTTTTCAGATAAGCAAATGTTGAGGGACTTCTATACCACCAGACCTGTCTTACAAGAGATCCTGACAGGAGCACTAAACATAGAAAGGAAAGACTGCTACCAGCTAATACAAAAACACACTTAAACACACAGACTAGTGTCACTGTAAAGCAACTCCATGAACAAGCCAATGTAGTAACCAGCTAACAGCACAATGACAGGATCAAATCCACATGTATCAAGGTTAGTATTATGTATGGATTTGATCCTGTCATTGTGCTATTAGCTGGTTACTAACAGCTAACTGGTAAATGAGCTAAATGCCTTGGCAAATGGGCTAAATGCCCCCACTTCAAAGGCACAGAGTGGCAAGCTGGATAAGAAAGCAAGACCCAATGGTATGCTGTCTTCAAGAGGCCCATCTCACATGTAATGACACTCATAGACTCAAAATAAAGGTATGGAGAAAAATCTACAAAGCAAATGGAAAACAGAAAAAAGTAAGGGTTGCAATCCTAATTTCAGAAAAAAACAGATTTAAAACTAACAAGAATCAAAGACAAGGAAGGGCATTACATAACAGTAAAGGGTTCAATTCAACAAGACCTAACTATCCTAAATATACATGCACCCAACACAGGAGCACCCAGATTCATAAAGTCAGTTCTTAGAGACCTACCAAGAGACATAGAGACATAGACTCCCATGCAATAATAGTAGGAGACTTCAACACTTCAGTGGCAGTATTAGACAGATCATCAAGGCAGAAAATTAACAGATATTGAAGACCTAAACTCAGCATTGGATCAAATGGTCCAATGATATTCTGACAGATCTTTACAGAACTCTCCACCCAAAACAAAACAACAGAATATACATTGTCATTGCCACATAGCACACTCTAAAATTGACCACATAATTGGACATAAAGCAATCCTCAACAAATGTAAAAGAACCAAAGTCATATCAAACACACTCTTGCATCACAACAAACATAGTAGTCAACACAATGAAAATCATTCAAAATCATACAATTACATGGAAATTAAACAACATGGTTCTAAATGACTTTTGGGTAAACAATGAAATTGAGGCAGAAATCAAGAAGTTCTTAGAAAATAATGAGAGCAAAGATACAACATGCCAGAATCTCTGGGACACAGGTAAGACAGTGTTCAGAGGGAAATTCATAGCACTAAATGGCGCATCAAAAAGTTAGACCTCAAATTAACAACCTAACTTCACAACTGGAAGAATTAGAAAAGCAAAACAAACCAACCCTAAAGCTAGCAGAAGAAGAGAAATAACAAAAATCAGAGCTGAATTTAAGGAAATTGAGGCACAAAAGAAAAACCATTCAAAAGATCAATAAGTCCAGGAATTGTTTTTCTGAAAAAATAAAATAGATAGTCCACAAGCTAGACAAATTAAGAAGACAGAAGATTCAAATAAAAACAAACAGAAATGGCAAAGGCAATGTTACTACTGGCCCCACAGAAATAAAAACAACCATCAGAAATTACTATGAACATCTCTATGCAAACAAACTAGAAAACTTAGAAGTGATGGATAAATTTCTGGACGCATACACTCTCTGAAGACTGAGCCAGAAAAAATTGATTCCCTGAACCAACCAATAATGACTCTGAAATTGAATGCATAATAAATAGCCTACCAACGAAAAAAAGGCCAGGACCTGATGGATTCACAGCCAAACTCTACCAGATATACAAAGAAAGGTTGGTACCATTCCTACAGAAACTATTCCCCAAAAAAATGAGGAGGAGGGACTTCTCCCCAATTCATTCTATGAGGCCATCATCATATTAATACCAAAACCTGGCAGAGGCGTACACACAAAAGAAAACTTTAGACCAATATCCTTGAGGAACATTGATGCAAAAATCCTCAACTAAAGACTTGCAAACCAAATCCAGCAATACATCACAAGCTAATCCACCACGATCAAGTAGACTTCATCCCCAGGATGCAAGTTTGGCTTAACATGCAAAAATCAATAAATGTGATTCATCACATAAACAGAACTAAAGACAAAAACTACGGGATTTTCTCAATAGATACAGAAAAGGCCTCCCTTTAGGTTAAAAACTCTCAATAAACTAGGTATTGAATGAATATACCTCAAAATAATAAGAGCCATCTATGACAGATCCAAAGCCAACATTATACTGAGTGGGCAAAAGCTGGAAGCATTCCTCTTGAAAACCAGCAAGACAAGGATGCCCTCTCTCACCACTTCTATTCAACATAATATTGGAAGACCTAACAAGAGCAATCAGGCAAGAGAAAGAAATAAAGAATCTCCAAGTAGGAAGAGAGGAAGTCGAACTATCTCTGTTTGCAGACATGATTCAATATCTAAAAAGCCCCATAGTCTTAGCTCAAAAGCTTCTTCAGCTGATAAACAACTACAGTAAAGTTGCAGATATGAAATCAATGTATAAAAGTTACTAGCATTCCTATATACCAATAACAAACTGAGAGCCAAATCAGAATGGCAAATCCATTCACAATTGCCACGCACACAAAAACAAAATACCTAGGAATATAGCTAACCAGAGAGTTGAAAAATCTCTACAATGAGAATTACAAAACACTAGTTAAAGAAATCAGAGAAGACACAAATGGAAAAACATCCCATGCTCATGGAAAGGAAGAATCAACATCATTAAAATGGCTATACTGCCCAAAGCAATTTACAGATTCAATGCTATTTCTATGAAACTACGAATGACATTCTCATAGAACTAAAAAAAATTATTTTAACATTTATATGGAACCAAAAGAGAGCCGGAATAGCCAAGGCAATTCTAAGAAAAAAGAAAAGGCTGGAGGAATCATGTTGCCTGACTTCAATCTATACTACGAGGCTACAGTGACTAAAACAGTATGGTACTTGTACAAAAACAGGCACATAGACCAATGGAACAGAATAGAAAGCCCAGAAATAAGGCTGCACATCTATGAACAATCTGATCTTTGACAAAGCTGACAAAAACAAGCAATGGGGAAAAGACTCCCTATTCAATAAATGGTGCTGGGATGACTGCCTAGTCATATGCAAAAAAGTTAAAGCTGGACCCCTTCCTTACATCACATACAAAAATCAACTCAAGATTAATTAAAGGCTGAAATATAAAACCCAAAACTATAAAAACCCTAGAAGACAACCTAGGCAATACCATCCTGGACCTAAGGAATGAACAAAGATTTCATGATGAAGATATCAAAAGCAATCATAACAAATGCAAAAATTGACAAATGGGATCTAATGAAACTTTAGAGCTTCTGCACACCAAAAGAAACTATCAACAGAATAAACAGATAACCTACAGAAGGGGAGAACATTATTGCAAACTATGCATGTGACAAAAGTCTAATATCCAGCATTTATAAGGAACTTAAACAAATTTACAAGAGAAAAATGAACACTTAACCCCATCAAAAAGTGGACAAATGATATAAACAGACACTTCTCAAAAGAAGACATACAGGCAGCCACACTAGCGTAAGGAAAAAAGCTCAACATCACTGATTATTAGAGAAATGCAAATCAAAACTGTAACGAGATACCTTCTCACACCAGTCAGAGAGTGGCTATTATTAAAAAGTCAAAAAATAACAGATGCTGGTGAGGTTATAGAGAAAAGGGAACCTCTTATACATTGATGATGTAAGTGTAAATTAGTTCAACCATTGTGGAAAGCAGTATGGTGATTCCTCAAAGAGCTAAAAGCAGAACTACCATTCTACCCAGCAATCCCATTACTGGTTATATACCCAGAGGAATATAAAGCATTCTACCATAAAGACACACGCATACGAATGTTCATTGCAGCACTATTCACAATAGCAAAGACATGGAGTCAATTTAAATGTCCATCAATGACAGACTGGATAAAGAAAATGTGGTATATATATATATACCATGGAATATTATGCAGCCATAAAAAAGAAAGAGATCACATATTTTGCAGGAACATGGATGGAGCTGGAAGTTATCTACCTTAGCAAACTAATGCAAGAACATAAAACCAAATACTGCATGTTCTCACTTGTAAGTGGGAGCTAAATGGTAAGAACTTATCAGAACAAAGGAAAAACCAGCAGACATTGGGGTCTACTAGATGGGGGAGGGTGAGAGGAGGGAGAAGAGCAGGAAGAAATCTTTCAAAGTCCAGTGCTAGAGGTAATACCAATACTTTCATAAAACAAATAAAGATAGTAAATTTGTCTACCTCACTATATTAAGCAAATATATGCACAAATTGCTAAATAGAACACTGGGTGGGGGACACAAAAATAAATCAGAACTGGATTCTACCCTTAAATAACTCACAGTCTCATATACATAAATAACCATGAAACTAGATAAAGAGAAAGAAGTGCCACCAAGGAGGCAATGAACCTACAGGATGTTCATTATAATTTGGGAAGAGTACACATAGATAGCAGGCAGTAGCCATTTTGATAGGACTCTAGGAAATCTCTTACTAGAAATGCAAAGAAAATCATGGCAGAGCCTGAAGGGTGGCAGTTTTAGGTTTTTGCCTTCATTTTTGAAAATGATAATCTTCCTCCAGTGACACTTAAGTTCAGGAATATTTTCTATTGCGCACCTTTCATTTATGGGATTACATTTACTGCATAACTATCAAGTTCCAGATATGATACCTGATGTTAGTATCAAAGGGAAAACTTTAGACAAAGTAAATTTAACACAGTTTATTTGAACAAAAAATGATTTATGAATCAGGCAGCACTCAAAACTAGAAGAGGTTCAGAGAGCTCCTTGCCAGCAGCATGGGCAGTAGGCTTTCATTGGGTGAGCACAGAAGGAAAGTAAATAAACAACTGATTGGCTACAGCTAGATGTTTGCCTTACTTGGGTATGGTTCAATGGTAGATCCTTAGTTATGTAACCAATCAGCTAATTGACTGTCTGTGATTGGTTGAAACTTAATTCAAAATTAGTCAATTACAAAGAATACATAAAGTTTTAGTTTGCTTGCATAAAGGTTCATCAGAAACAACTCCAGGAGCCTTGCTCTGTCACCCAGGCTGGAGTGCAGTGGCACAATCTCGACTCACTACAAACTCTGCCTCCTGTGTTCAAGCGATTCTCCTATCTCAGACTCCCAAGTAGCCAGGATTATAGTCGTGCACCACCATGCCTGGTTAATTTTCGTATTTTTTTAATAGAGACAGGGTTTTGCCACGTTAGGCAGGCTGGTTTCGAACTCCTGACCTCAGATGATCTGCCCACCTGGGCCTCCCAAAGTGCTGGGATTACAGATGTGAGCCCCTGTGCCCAGCCTATTTTGCTTTAAAAGTAGAAATATGCACATGAAATAAAGAGATAAGATAAAATAAAATTTAAAAAACAATGTTTCTAAATGCAAGGTACTTACACTAACACTCTAATAAAAGAAACAGCCAAATAATCAGAAATAAAAATTCAGTTTGAGTAAGTATGTTGAAGTAGAACTGAATCATATGGCAGGCGTGTGTTTAACTTAAGAAACTTTCCAACTGTTTTATAATAAATGTGTAGTGATATCTCATTTTGATTTTAGTTTTCCCTATTGACCATGGATAGTTCCCTATTGAGCAATTTTTCATGTGCTTGTTATCCTTATATCTTCTTTTGTGGAGTGTCTGTTCAAATCTTTTTCCCATTTTTTACTGGGTGGTTTGCTTTCCTCTTATTGAGCTATGAGCATCTCTTAATTTATTCTGGATACAAGTTGTTTTTCAGATACAGGCTTTGCAATTAATTATTTTCTCATCTATGACTTGTCTTTTCATTCTCATAACTTGTACATGAATGTTCACAGCAGCTTTATTTGTAATAGCTGAAAACTGGAAACAATAAGAATGGTCAATACAAATGTCCATTAACAATACAAATATCCACTCCACTCACTCCTTCTGCTTCCTGTCCAAAACTGGGTATTCCTCCTGTGACCCTGTGGCAAGCCATGCCTTTCATTTCTAGGAACTACGAGTAACATTAAATTTTTTTCCCAATGACATTAATCTTTCCATGATGTCACTCAGTCACTTCTATACATACATAAACAAATCATACACATCCATACAATAGGATGCTACTCAGGAATAAAAAGGAATGAGTAATTGATACATGTAACAATATAGACAAATATCAAAATAATTATGCTGCATGAAAGAAGCCAAATAAAAAAATAAATAACTTCGGTTATATGAAACTCTTGAAAATTCTAACAAGTCTATAGTGACAGAAAGCAGATGAGTGGTTTGAGGAAGCCAAGGTTGGATAGGGATCAGGGAAGGACTGTCAAGAGGGATTACAAAGAGCATAAGGAAACTTTGGGGGAGATAGATACGTTCATTATCATGATTGTTAATGGTTTTACGGGTGTATTCACAAGTCAGAACATATCAGATTGTCCAATTTAAATATGTATGTCAGTTACACCTCAATACTGTTAAAATGCAATTTGAAAAATATGACAGTATAGATAATTACAGGTTGCTGTGGAAGCTCAGAGGAAGAGCATCTACTCTTGACTCACAGGTCAGGGGAGAGTTCCCAAAAGTGGCACCCAAGCTGAGCCTTGATGAAAAGAGCAGGATAGGAAGGATGTACATGTCACTCTGTCCCATCCTGAGTACCAGTAGACCTCTTCACTACTCATAGCATTCTCTCCCCTTGAACTTACAGGTCACCTTGTTGTGTGTTTTCTTAGATTTCATATTTGTTTATTTGGCATTCATTCATCACAGGGCCAATTGTATTAGCTATATTTCCTTATTTTCTGTGTTCTTGATGCTCTGACATTGGGAGCTTTACAAACCCCTGGGAGAGACCTCCACTCCTACACATGGCTAAATTCTAAAGAGCCTAAGACTACTTGCCTAAGAGCATGCCCTTTATATACAAACCCAGTTATCCTGCATTGCTACCTCCAACAACCTCCTTATCTAACTCTCATACACTAAGCCAATATTTCCCTTACCTAAATCATTCGAGCACCAGACAACCAGAGAGACTACTTCAATAGCCCAAAGGCCCTAGAATTATTCATACTAACTAATTCTAAATTGTTTACCCTGCCTTGCCTCCCGTTCCTGAAAAAAACCCAGTAAAGGCCATGGTTTAAGCACTCCTGTTTCTGCTTCCTGACCAAAACTTGGTGTTCCTCCCATGGTGAGCTGCACCTTTCATTTCTAGGAACTGTAAGTAACATTAACTTTTTTTTCAATGGCATCAACCTTTCCATGCTGTCACTCAGTCACCCTTATAAATTAAGACCCAGACGCAAAACACACCTGAGAGTCATTCTCAACACTGTGCTCTAAGTAGGAGATACTAATGAAATAGTATTAAGATGAGAGTTGAAATTTGCTTGCCATCTCTGAAATAGGAATTATTCTGTTAAAGAAATGATCCAAGGATTTTAGAATATTCTGTTTCCAATTCTGGTTCCCATGTGTTCCACTATGAAATGGAAGCTGATAACTAAAAGATTGCAATCCTCTAAACAAACAGCATCTTATCAGGATGGATTTCCTGAAAGGGCCCAAGGTGGGAATTCTCATGCAAGTGATTGATTAGGGAGAGTGCCCTCAGGATACAGGGAGCAGGGAAGCAGGGGAGGGTAGGGGAGAGCAACTGAGCAAAGATGCCATATCAGCTGGAGCCTTTGCTTAATCTGACCCCACTGGAAACTGGAAGAAAAACTGCGCAACAAAGTTCCTCTCACTTTTGCATCCAGGGTTCATCAGTCATTGGCTGTGGGCTGTGGAGTGTGGCAGGGTGAGGAAGGGCAGTAACTGTCCTAGCAAAGTGGAAGAAATGAGAAGGGGAACTGTGGGCTATTAGCAGCCAACACTCAAGGCACCTGGAGGATGAGAACCAGCCTGGAAAGGGGGATCTGGCCTGGACAGCAGGGGCTTTGACCACAGTAACTTCCCCTTTTCCTCTTTCTTCTTCTAATATTCTGATCTTAGGGTTTAGAACAATGATTCTATACTCAAATTTCTACAGGAAGAGGAATGCAAATGAATAAGATAACTGTAGGTACAGAAAATTATTTCTCTACTTTAAGGGGAAACAAATAAATGCAATAATAACACTCAAATGTGACCTTGGTATCAGACAGAGGCTGACTCACTGGGGAGCAAACTCAGCTCTGGCCTGTGTTTTCATGTAGGAATATGAATCCAGCATTGGTAGGTCTTCCAAATGTTGAAGAAAAGCCAACAATCTTAATGTGAGAGCTATTAATTTCTGACTGTAGTACCCAACTAAAAATAATCATTTTACAAACATCATTCATGAGTTGACCTATGGGTATCAATATGCAATCTCTACTTTAGGAAAGTAATAAAAAATATAGTTACTCTATACAAAAAGTTTCCCACATTTTTAGAGTCCAAAATTTATAAGTAAACAGTGACAGGCATCCTTATTATACCACTGTGTTACAGAAATCTAAAAAAGTGATATGGAATATACAATAAAGATAAAATATTAGGAAAAGAAAAGACCCAAAGCATAAAAGAAATTACGTACTCATCCAAAAGAAATTCATAGAGCCATGCAAAGTAACTTTGCCATGGAATATATGAACTCTTTGAAAATCTGATTAAAACCATAGACCCTTTTTTTCAGAAACACATGTGTATTAGTCCATTCTTGAACTGCTATAAAAATACTACCTGAGACTGGATAATTTGTAAAGAAAGGCGGTTTAATTGACTCACAGTTCTGCATGGCTGGAGAGGCCTCAAGAAACTTACAATCATGGAGGAAGGCAAAGGGGAAACAAGGCACAGCTTACATGGCAGCAGGAGAGAGAGAGAAGGGAGGAACTGACAAACACTTTTAAACCATCAGATCTCATGAGAACTCACTATCACAAGAAGAGCATGGGAGAAATGCCTCCATAATCCAATCACCTCCCACCAGGTCCCTCCCTTGACATGTGGGGATTAAAATTTGAGATAAGATTTGGGTGGGAACACAGAGCCAAACCATATCAATGTGCATAGTATATGGAAGTGCATACATACAAATTTACATGCCATTCCTGAGGATTTGTTGACCCTTGAAGCCCATGATGGACCCCAGCTTAAGAGCTCTTGCCATGGCCCAGAAGAGCAAGACAGAGCAGACAAGGTACAGTAAAGATTCATCACCCAGAGAAAAGGAACTACATTTTTTTCTCTTTCCTTCACTAAGAAGGGTATGAATAGCTAGCTTCAAAAAGTCTCCAGGAATCTAAGAACCTCTGAGAACATGTCACAAAAGGTGAAGATGCTGTGGATGATGCTTTCAGGTAAGATCACCTGGGGAAGATGACTCCAAAGAGGCCCAACCTTTTCAATCTCATGAGTAAAATACTTCATGTAATTTTAGTGGCATGGGGCATGCAGCTTCCTTATGAAGTGATTGATTTGATGTTTATTTCCAAAAGTTAAGTCATTTCAAATAAATTCTTCATTAAGATATACTGTTAGGAGTGAGGAAAAAAGAAACTAGGCCAGCCCTAGCTGTGACTGTAATATGAATTGCCTATAGCAGGGGCTAGACACTGGTGCAGCACTGAGATGTTACATGACCACCCTGCAAGAGTCACTAATCAACAGAGAACAAAAAGTGCCACTATGCCTGATTTTACAATCTAGAGCTTATGCACACCTCCCCTGAAGGTGAGCAGCCAAGTACATCCTGATACAAACCCCTCCACTCATGGGCCATGACTCTGAGCATGTTGATTTTTCTCTACCTTGATTTTCTACTCTGTAAAATGCAGCTATAGTGACCATTGAACAACAAATATTGAATGCAAGGCACAGAACCTTGGAATAAATGAGTCGCCTTCCTTCCATGGCAAGGAATGTGCCAACATTTGGTTGAATCTACTGGGAAAACAATGGTGTTACCTGGGTATTCTACAAATAGACTTCTGCAGGTGAGGCTAGATGAAGTATCCACTTGGTTCAGGTTATATCACTCCACTCCTTTATCTTAAAATGTAGAAAATAAAGCCCTCCTTTTTATAGAAAAGCAAAGAATCTTCATCACTATTTGGTGTATCCTCATTGAGACCACATATAGATTTCCTTGGGCTCTATAATTGCAGAAGTAATTCTAAACTCTGTCAACAACAGCCTTATTAACCTAGATGGTGTTAATTTGCACAGTTCTCTACTTAGTATCACTGTTTTCTTTGCATTAAACAGGAGATGCTTCCTTATTCCAAATCTTACCACTGACCCCTCCAAAGACACACGTTCTACCAGCAACAACCTGTGTGGTATTGTAGATGAGCTCATGAAGATAAATTGAAATCCCCCAGGAAGTAAAATAATGTAATTTAAAGAAGCCCACATCCCACACATCTGCCTGTATCCAGAGGGCCAAAACCATTAAGGAACAACGCAATTCACATGGTGTTTCAATATTGCTGTGCTTCTAGATTGCTTCCCAGTAAATACAACGCCTGACAGTCACCTGGAATTGATTACCCTGCTTTGTCAAGCAGCTTCTATTGTTTTTATTTGTAATGAAACTGAGAACTCAATTCTCAGCAACCTCTCCGGGTCTCTTAGAGGCTATTTCATAAAATTAAAGTTTTTCTCCTACAAAAACTTTTTCTTCCAAAGTATACTACAAGGGTTTGAATCAAACCCAGCTTAGTAACTGACTGAGAGGCATTAGGCTACATACATTCTGACTGTTCAATGAGATGGTGAAGATAAAATCACACTTCCTAAGCATTTATTATGTACAAGTCCCTGTTCAAGGGGCTTTATGCAATCTTGTCCATTTTTATTCTCACAACCAACTTCAGAAAAAGGTGCTCCTATCAAGATCTTGCACCACAACAAAAACTCAGCATTGACCTAGTTAGAAAAACAAAAGTTTAAGGCAAGTTTAAACCTTTGTTCTGCCTCTTATAAGCTATGCAACCTAAGGCTGAGAGTCAGTTTCCCCACGCTTAATATGGAAAAATGCAACATGCATGTAGTAGGATTAGTTTAGCGAATGAGTGAAGCAGCATTTAGCACAGTATCAGGCACCAAAAGGCAGTTTCTTTCTCAATGATCTCTCTCTTTAAAGCTCGTGATGTGCATGTGTGTGTTTGTAGTACATGTGAGTTTGAAACCATTGGGTAAAAAATTCTCAGGCATGATTCATCTAAACACATAAGACCTCATCAGACTCTTCTTTCGGCTATTTTTCATTCTCTACTTCCACTTAACAACACATGTGCCTCTCCCTCTTTTCAGTATTCTTTCTTTGCCCTCCCTGGCCCTACCCCCAACCCACACCCACCACCTTCTCTGCTCTTCTGCCTAGCTATTTGCCTCACAAAATGCTACCTCCTTCAAGACAGCCAATCCAATTCCCCCAGTAGGGAACTCTTTGTCCTCAAAACATCTATGTGACCTCCAAAGCACAAAAGCCTGAGGGGCCCCCTGGCATCAGGATACCCATATTGGGCCTTGTGGAAGGCTGAACCACTGTTGCATATACATTTACTGTAAAAACCCCTGGTATGGTTTTTGTTTCTCTAAAACCACTTCATTGTATGTGTATGTCCATTTAAAACGGACCCTATTGATTTGAGACGAAGGTATCCTATCTACACGGTCCCACCTAGTCTATTCAATGACTATGAAGATAAGACCAGTACCAATATCCTAAGGGCAGCTGATAATCACACATGTGACTTCTTCTGGTTCTGCTCAATTACTGCAATCACCTTGTTTCTCTAAGTATTGACATGCAATTTTCCATGCCTGTTTTCTTTCTTGGTCTTTGTCTACATATTGGCTGGAAAATCAATGTATGTACTCTACTCTTTGCATCATGAATCTGAGAAAATGAGGAAACTAACACTTCTGTGGCACAATTCCCTTAAATGCTACAAGGTGTAGTTACAATCAAAGCTCATTGTTTACTATGCCCTTGTTTTTCATTTTTGGCTGAATGCCCCCTCAGTAATGTTGGGCAGCATTAGTAGAGTGTTTTCTGTGTGTTAGGCCCTATATTAAGTCATTGTCACAACCCTGTGAGGCTGATAATGTTATCCTTATTCTACAGGTAAGAAAACTGAGATTAGCCTTGTCAAAAGCAAATATGAATTGAAAAGAAATGAAATATTTTCTAAGGCGCAAATATGTAATCTATTGTAATGGAAATGTCATGGTTTTCAGACTGGATAACCCTTAGCTCAAATCCCAGGCATTCACCAATCTGATTTCCCAAGGAAAGTTGCTTAATCTCATGAAGCCTCAGTTTTCTCACCTCTAAAATAGGAACAGTAATTCCTACTACACAGGGATAATTGTAGGAGTAAGTAAGCAAATATAGAATGTGAACCATAAAATACCTCTCCAAGTGTTTATTACCTTCCTTCCCTTATGACTGCAATGGGCACACATAGAGAAAATGGGAGGCTATATATCCAGTCAGACATTTTGGCTAAGTTATTGTACAACCCAGCCTGCTGGCCTTTCAGAGTAATGCTTATCTCCATGTGCTAACCAATTTGGAAAATAATATGTATTTATTACCCAGACACTCTTTAGGGCCTCTTACAGTTTCATGGAGATCTATCTCAGTTCACAGACCATTGGCCCAAGTAATCATTAAAAGCTATTAAGAGTGTGTTTTTTCAATTTGGTTGTCATGCATGAGCACTAAGTCTTTATGCTACAAATCTTCTTGCAACATTTTTTTTAACTCATTACATATTTTGGCAGTGAATTGTAAGCTTACTTCTATTGTCTTTTTTGTTTAAGAATGAGAGTGAGTCAACTCCAATGACCCATTTCTCCTGCAGTGGTTTTGATTGTCTGTGTCAGCCCACTCAGACAACACATGTTCTGTATGTGTGATTCTGGGGCTGAATCTGTATGTACCAGGCAAACTCACATCCTTGAAAATAATAGCTTAAAATAGGAATGCTGACACCACCTTAACTCAAATGGCACAAATGCAGGGCTGTAATTTTCTATGCTACTTAATCTCCTAGTACAAAAACCTCTGTTGCTCAAGGGAATTCTTCATCCTGTCTTGGGGAGGGGGGGAAATTCTCTCAAGGATGTAATAAGTTAACAAACCAAATTAGTAGGTAGTTCGGCTTTTATCATCCACATTAACCTCAGGGCTCTATGGGGCTAATATCTTTAGTTGTGCTGTTTTTGCTTGCTGT
This sequence comes from Mandrillus leucophaeus, assembly GCF_000951045.1. Taxonomy (NCBI): domain Eukaryota; kingdom Metazoa; phylum Chordata; class Mammalia; order Primates; family Cercopithecidae; genus Mandrillus; species Mandrillus leucophaeus. The sequence continues at coordinate 2,594,568 of NW_012104854.1, read as the reverse complement.
CTCCAGACCACTAACCTCATTTTCTCTATGGGGGAATTGAAAGCTCTGCTCTTTGCAAATCTCCCTCTGATTTTTGTTCTCTTTGGTGGAGCAAAGCCTTCAGTTTCTGAGGTCAAATGAGCTAAGCCCCTTCCAAGAAAAGCTTACTTTTAACTGACACCATCAGGGGCTACTTTTTTTAGCAGACCTTTGCATCAGCATTATTAAAACACTTCGTCATTTGAAAAGCAAGTTTCTTCTGCATGCGCACTTGAGGACCTCAGAATGAACACACGGAGCAGCAGCACCACCTACTGGTTTTCCCTTAGTAACCGAGTAATGTTTGCAGCAGTGTTGTCTTTGGGTCTCTGCTTTTGCATCAAAGAATGAAGTTGCTGGCTTTGGGATTCTGTTCCCTACATGAGGATCAACAACTGGACCATCTTTAACATACTTTCTTTATAGTACTCTGCCTAACGAGATGCTTTATCTCTAGGGCCTAAGTTTTGAGACAGTGTGAAATGGAAAAGACAAAATTGGAAATATACACTTTCTTGTTGATTCCTGATGGCATCTTCTGCAGGCCCCCATGGGTATTCCTGTTCAAGTTGATATGCATCATGTTGGCTCCCATTTGCAGAGTGAACACCATGTCATGTGTCAGCTTCTGCCTCTATCAGAGGGGGAAGACAATGGCCCAATATGTAGTTTTTGTTGTTTTTTGTTGTTGTTTGTTTGTTCTTTTTGTTTGGTTTGGTTTGGTTTCGTTTCGTTTCATTTCATTTCGTTTCGTTTCGTTTTGTTTTTTGAGACGGAGTCTCACTCTGCTGCCCAGGCTGGAGTGCAGTGGCACAGTCTCAGCTCACTGCAACCTCTGCCTCCTGGGTTCAAGCAGTTCTCCTGCCTCAGCCTCCCAAGTAGCTGAGATTACCGGTGCCCGCCACCACACCTGGCTAGTTTTTGTATTTTTAGTAGAGATGGGGTTTTACCATGTTGGCCAGGCTGGTCTCAAACTCCCGACCTCAGGTGATCTGCCCACCTTAGCCTCCCAAAGTGCTGGGATTACAGGCGTGAGCCACCGCACCCAGCCATATGTGATTTTTACCTGATATAGATGAGTTTGCTTTCCCTTAAATTGTGGGAAAGCTGCCTGATAAAGATAACATTATGACAAAAATGTCTCAGACTAGCAGTTGCATGTGATGTTATGGAAAGCTCAGTGACTTTTTCCAAAATGATATCCAATAAATGATCATCTTGGAATTCAGTTCCACATCTGTCTGAAGTCAAACCTTGTGTTCTCAATACCACAAATATACTCTTACACCTAGTTGGCACTCCTGAATGTAGGTCCCCTCGTCACAAGAAGACACACATAAGAAAGAGTGAAGGATATTCCAAAAGCCAGAACAACTCCCTGAGCCAGTTCCTAGGTAAGACTTCTTTATCAATGATGGGGGCAGGGTGCAGAAATACATTAAATATCAGGAACAACAAAGGAACTTACAATATGCCTTCCCTAGAGAAAAAATTACAATTAACTTAAAAATCTACCAGAAGCCCATTCTGCCCCCCATACCTCTCAGTGGATCGCATTATAATTTCCACATCCAGAAAAGTAAAGAGATGTTCTGCATTCTCAAGGTTTTGAAGTGACTTACCTCTTTAGAAGATTATGTCAAGTATTTCTTGAAGACAATATAAATAAACCCATTTGAAAATCAGACTTGTCCGCACCACTGCATTGCAATAGCTTTTTCAAGGTCACCAGTGACCTCCATCCTTACAAATTCAATGATCTGTTCTCTGTCCCCAACAGCTCAGAGAATAGAAATGATGTCCCACAGTCACAAGGCAAGCATGAGGCCTCCCCTCTGCTGCCTACTGGGGCAGTGAACTCTCTGTGACCCTAGGTGGGCTTTGGGATACCTCACTGCATCCTTACCATTATATTGTATGGCTTTTTATATGATTAAATAATACATATCTAGATGTTAAAATTACAGTAAAGGATGAGTACAAATGTAAATATTAGCCATAATCCCATTACTCAGATGACCATTGTTAACATTTTGGTGTATTTCCTACATGGTGTGTGTGTGTGTGTGTGTGTGTGTAAGAGAGAAATATATAATTTTAAAATTTTCTATATAGAATATCCTTTACATATGTGTATGTATTTTGTACATATATGTATATATCTATTCGGATGTATATGTGATATTTGCATTTAGCAACTCAGAAAATGTTTTAATCTTAATAGCTAACTCTATAATTAATGTCAAGGAAAGAAGAAGCCTTGGAAAAAACACTTTGTTAAGTGCTTGGGGTAGGAAATAAACCCTGGCCCCCTCTCTGCGCTCCCACCTCTCCCTACACAATCTAAGAACTGAGGGTTGGCTGGCACTGAGGCTTAGAGGGAAGGAGAAAACTGTAAAACAAAAGAAGGAGTTTGTAGCTCCTAACAGCAATTTAGGAGGCAGGCTATGGTGGGCAAAGGTGGGCCAGGTAAAGAAAACAGGAACTCAGTATAAGGGTAAAAAGCTATATAATGCATCAAAACCAACCAAAACTTTCCATCAATTCTAGTCAACTTGTCACTTGTATGAGTTTACGTGGTAAAATTGGAAGGGGGAGCAGGGTTCCCAGGTAGAACAGGACAGAAGTAGTGTACAAAGAAGCCTGAGCCATAAAGGAAAACAGCCATGAGGTCAGCAAAACAGATACCCCTTGAGATATAACAGAAATTCAAAGGAGGCCTTCAGACTTCCACAGTCTATGGTGTTGGTAGACTGAAGGCAATTTAATTCAAATCTGAAAAGTTATAGGACCCCAACTAATATCTGATTTCACATGTTTAAGATGATGCAGTTTCTGCGGGTTTTCTGTGCTCTTGTCCCCTAGTGGCCAGTGGTTGATTGCCAGTTGATACCTGCCTCTGCAAGCCTTCCCAGGAGATTCTAAAAACAGTCTCACTTTGCTCTTCCTCCTGAATGGAGATCTGAAGGCTCTGATCCAGGGTAGGGACCTCTAGGGGATTGGGAGCGACTGTGGTTGGCTTGCACAGAGCAGTAAAGTATGAAACAGAAAACTGGTGTTCACTAGAGTCCTCTGAGAGCTAAACTACCTTCAGCCTAGGTTATCAACAGGAGAGACTTTCCAAAATGTGGAAATATTTACTATGTTATGAGCAGCAAAATCGGTAATTCCTTTGTGTAAAACTTGAAATCCAGAATTTTTTTAATCTATCAAAATCTCAAGAAAATTTATTTTCCCAAGTACTAAATAATATCCAGTTTTCTCTATTGTGTGTGAGTTTGTACATCTGTGTCAGCAAGTTATTAATGTATATAAATTGATGTTAAGGGTCTTTTTAAAATATTTCAAATTCTAAGAGCTTGAGTTAGGAAGTTGAAATAGAAAAGAAGAGGTGTATATAAAAGTTGTTGGAAATGAAAATAGAACCTTGAGAGTGACCATTTGTAGAATTACGGAAGAATGAGGAATAAAATATGATTTCACCTTTCCCAGCTTGGGAGTTGAGAATGAGGAACAGAAGTAGAGAAGGAGGCTGGTTTGCCACTGGCTTGCGTAAAGGCGGATAATAAGTTTGTTTTCTTATTGTTGAAGTTCTCAACTAAGGCATGTTTGACCAGTGGAAATGGCCAATAGTCAAAGAGAAACGTGGGATGAAGTTGAGAAGATACGTCAGGGCCACTGCTATAGGTTTGGGAAGCTTCCACATGAATCAACGGAAGTCGGCAGAGTGGGTAAGACCTCCAAAGAAGAGACTGAAAAGTCAATACACTTCATAACACACCATTTGCCTTACTTAAAGAATTAATGCTTTTCAAAAAGGATTGTCAGCAGAAGGCATGAATAAGTTTTGGGGGGTTTCCTTTCACTTTATGGGCATGCAGTCTAACTTTAGTTCATGGATTCCTAGAGCACTTGATTCCAGGATGCAGACAATCTGATCAAAATAGTAGAAGGACAAAGAAAGAGATTTTTTAAAGTAGGGCCCTGGGCATGCTTTAGCACTTCTACAGAAAGGAAAAAAAAAATCCCTTTAGCAGAAGCTAAAGACATCAGTCGGTGCCCTTGCTTCTGACCCTAACCTAAAGAAAGAAAATGTTAGAATGCTAGAAGGAAGTCCCTTGTTCTTTAAACAAGTGGACTTTCCAGAACACCAGTCAGCTCTCTTTGACCAACAAAAAAAGAAGGTAAGCGAAAGCATGGGAAAGATGAAAATGCAGAAGGCCAAACGTTATTAGAAGAAGGCTTTAGAGCTGAGTGTCACAAAGGAATCTGAGAATATAAATTCAGCATTTGTGTGTGGAGTTTATGGGGCAAAAAGGAGCACATATCTAAAAACAACAGCATGGGCAATGGTGGCTGATTCCACCGTTGATTCAATAATAATGTGTATCCAGGTCCTCATAATGAAATACGGCATTTACAAAAAGTTTACAAGTACGAGTGCCCTTCTTGAACTTTTTGTCCTTAAAAAAAAAAAAAAAAAAAAAATTACCCTGCACCCTTAAACTTTTTTCCTCATCATATTTCTCAAATGTAAATATTAGCCATAATCCCATTACTCAGATGACCATTGTTAACATTTTGGTGTATTTCCTACATGGTGTGTGTGTGTGTGTGTGTGTGTGTAAGAGAGAAATATATAATTTTAAAATTTTCTATATAGAATATCCTTTACATATGTGTATGTATTTTGTACATATATGTATATATCTATTCGGATGTATATGTGATATTTGCATTTAGCAACTCAGAAAATGTTTTAATCTTAATAGCTAACTCTATAATTAATGTCAAGGAAAGAAGAAGCCTTGGAAAAAACACTTTGTTAAGTGCTTGGGGTAGGAAATAAACCCTGGCCCCCTCTCTGTGCTCCCACCTCTCCCTACACAATCTAAGAACTGAGGGTTGGCTGGCACTGAGGCTTAGAGGGAAGGAGAAAACTGTAAAACAAAAGAAGGAGTTTGTAGCTCCTAACAGCAATTTAGGAGGCAGGCTATGGTGGGCAAAGGTGGGCCAGGTAAAGAAAACAGGAACTCAGTATAAGGGTAAAAAGCTATATAATGCATCAAAACCAACCAAAACTTTCCATCAATTCTAGTCAACTTGTCACTTGTATGAGTTTACGTGGTAAAATTGGAAGGGGGAGCAGGATTCCCAGGTAGAACAGGACAGAAGTAGTGTACAAAGAAGCCAGAGCCATAAAGGAAAACAGCCATGAGGTCAGCAAAACAGATACCCCTTGAGATATAACAGAAATTCAAAGGAGGCCTTCAGACTTCCACAGTCTATGGTGTTGGTAGACTGAAGGCAATTTAATTCAAATCTGAAAAGTTATAGGACCCCAACTAATATCTGATTTCACATGTTTAAGATGATGCAGTTTCTGTGGGTTTTCTGTGCTCTTGTCCCCTAGTGGCCAGTGGTTGATTGCCAGTTGATACCTGCCTCTGCAAGCCTTCCCAGGAGATTCTAAAAACAGTCTCACTTTGCTCTTCCTCCTGAATGGAGATCTGAAGGCTCTGATCCAGGGTAGGGACCTCTAGGGGATTGGGAGCGACTGTGGTTGGCTTGCACAGAGCAGTAAAGTATGAAACAGAAAACTGGTGTTCACTAGAGTCCTCTGAGAGCTAAACTACCTTCAGCCTAGGTTATCAACAGGAGAGACTTTCCAAAATGTGGAAATATTTACTATGTTATGAGCAGCAAAATCGGTAATTCCTTTGTGTAAAACTTGAAATCCAGAATTTTTTTAATCTATCAAAATCTCAAGAAAATTTATTTTCCCAAGTACTAAATAATATCCAGTTTTCTCTATTGTGTGTGAGTTTGTACATCTGTGTCAGCAAGTTATTAATGTATATAAATTGATGTTAAGGGTCTTTTTAAAATATTTCAAATTCTAAGAGCTTGAGTTAGGAAGTTGAAATAGAAAAGAAGAGGTGTATATAAAAGTTGTTGGAAATGAAAATAGAACCTTGAGAGTGACCATTTGTAGAATTACGGAAGAATGAGGAATAAAATATGATTTCACCTTTCCCAGCTTGGGAGTTGAGAATGAGGAACAGAAGTAGAGAAGGAGGCTGGTTTGCCACTGGCTTGCGTAAAGGCGGATAATAAGTTTGTTTTCTTATTGTTGAAGTTCTCAACTAAGGCATGTTGGACCAGTGGAAATGGCCAATAGTCAAAGAGAAATGTGGGATGAAGTTGAGAAGATACGTCAGGGCCACTGCTATAGGTTTGGGAAGCTTCCACATGAATCAACGGAAGTCGGCAGAGTGGGTAAGACCTCCAAAGAAGAGACTGAAAAGTCAATACACTTCATAACACACCATTTGCCTTACTTAAAGAATTAATGCTTTTCAAAAAGGATTGTCAGCAGAAGGCATGAATAAGTTTTGGGGGGTTTCCTTTCACTTTATGGGCATGCAGTCTAACTTTAGTTCATGGATTCCTAGAGCACTTGATTCCAGGATGCAGACAATCTGATCAAAATAGTAGAAGGACAAAGAAAGAGATTTTTTAAAGTAGGGCCCTGGGCATGCTTTAGCACTTCTACAGAAAGGAAAAAAAAAAATCCCTTTAGCAGAAGCTAAAGACATCAGTCGGTGCCCTTGCTTCTGACCCTAACCTAAAGAAAGAAAATGTTAGAATGCTAGAAGGAAGTCCCTTGTTCTTTAAACAAGTGGACTTTCCAGAACACCAGTCAGCTCTCTTTGACCAACAAAAAAAGAAGGTAAGCGAAAGCATGGGAAAGATGAAAATGCAGAAGGCCAAACGTTATTAGAAGAAGGCTTTAGAGCTGAGTGTCACAAAGGAATCTGAGAATATAAATTCAGCATTTGTGTGTGGAGTTTATGGGGCAAAAAGGAGCACATATCTAAAAACAACAGCATGGGCAATGGTGGCTGGTTCCACCATTGATTCAATAATAATGTGTATCCGGGTCCTCATAATGAAATACGGCATTTACAAAAAGTTTACAAGTACGAGTGCCCTTCTTGAACTTTTTGTCCTTAAAAAAAAAAAAAAAAAAAGAAATTACCCTGCACCCTTAAACTATGTTACTCATCATATTTCTCTAAGTGTGGACTTCCTGAGTACGTATTTCCAGAAAGCTTATTTAAAAAGTAGATTATTGTGCACCAGAGAGATCTACTCATTCTACATTTTCAACAAAAACTCAGGAGATCCTTTTGCATATTCAAGGTTCAAAAATATTGTGTGAAAAAAAAGAAAAGAATGTTTGGTCTTCCAGAAACTCTGAGCCCCAGATATTTAAAGGGAAATTCTAGTTTTTCCTAGTCTCTCAAACTGGCATAATAAATACTAGCTACTGTAGTGAGCCCATAAGAGCAGAGGAAATCAATAGGTTATGTTTTCTAGGCTGAATAGTTATAATTTCAGGTCTAGAAAAATTCTATAATCCCTCAGTTTGACAGGGTGACCCTATTGTGGGATAAATCTTACCAATGAAATTGCAGAAATAGCTGATATTATAACCATTAAATGCACATACAAACAAACACACACACGCACACACACACACAGAGAGAGAGAGACAGAACAAAGACACTATATTTGGAAAGATTCTTAAATGATGACAGTAGTGGTTGTGTGTTTATTTCTGTTTTTAATAAAGTACAAGATTATCATTTTATTTTTGTACCAGCTACTAGTAAAAAGAACAAAAAGGAAAAAAAAAAAAAACACCAGATAATTTGGAGTAAAGGAAATGGAAGAAAAGGAAGGTAAACAGTTAAGCTAAAAATCCATCAGAATTATATATTTTCAGCCCTATCTAGGAAAAAACAAAAAACAAAAGAAACCAAAAAACAGTGCAATGCAATCCTCTTACCCTGGTCATACATACTCTAGGTGGGTCTGCTGAAGAACATCTGCTTCTATTCATTTCCAAACATACAAAGCTCAGCCCCCTACCCCACCCCCCCCTTTTTTTTTTTTACTTAAACCAAGACTTTTTCCAAATAAGGTAGCTTTTTACAAAATTGTTTCCCCTCCTACATCTGTGTTCCTGGTGTCAGAAGCTATAGAGGCTGCTATTTTCCAGAGCTGTCATTGTATTCTGTAACAAAGCATCCTTTCCTTTAGCTGAGCTGAACACCAGAGTGCTTTTAAACTAAAGTTTTAAAGAATCTAGGCATTTTTTACCTTTAGCTGTCGAGTCTGACTTAAGCAATTTTCCTTCCTCCTCTTGATTGAAGCTCATTTTAAGCCTAAAGAACAGTAACTGTAATCCTAGTTCTCCTTCAAGGATTCTGAAAATGATTAAAACAGCAACACTTAATTCTTTGAGTATTAAGCCATGATATCTTAGGAAATCTGTGGTAGGGAGAATTCTAAAATGGCCTTGAAGATTTCTACCTACTGGTATATATAACTTATGTGTGTAATTCTCATCTTGAGTTTGGGCAGAATCTGTGAATTTGATAGAATATCATTATCATGATTAGGTTATATTATTTGGCAAAGGTGAAGAGATTTTGCAGATGTAAATAAGTTCTCAAATCATTTGGCCATAATGAATTAATCAAAATGGAGATCATCTTAGGCAGGCCTGACTTAATCAGGTGAAAGCCTTTAAAAAGAGGGATAAATCGCTTCCTAAAGGGAGAAATTCTCCCACTGGCTTTGAAGAAGTGGCCATGTTGTGAGAGGGCCACATGGTAAGTAACTGTGAATGGCCTCTACGTGCTAAGAAAAGCTTCCACCTGACAACAAGGAGGAGAAAGACCTTAGTCCTCTAATCACAAGGAACTCGGCTAACCAGCACACGAACTTGAAAGAGGGCCCTGGGTTTCAGAAAGGAACACACATCATCCTATATCATTTTTTACATTTTATTTCATTGTTAATTAACAAATAATTGTATATATTTATGGGGTACAATGTGATGTTTTGAATAGTTAATAAAAATGTATTATATATTTCAAATACCTGAAAAGGAGGGTTTTAAATGTTCTCACCAAAAAGAAATGGTAAATATTTGAAGTGATAGATATGCTAATTTGTCTGATTTGATCATTCCATTCAACATCTTGATTACAGCCTTGGGAGACCCTGAGCAGAAGATCAAGCTAATCTGTGCAAAAATTTTTGATCCACAAAAACCAAGATAATAAATGTGTGATGTTTTCAGCCACTAAGTTTGTGGAAAGTTGTTACACAGAAATAGAAAGCAAACTGAAAGTTGCTATGAACAAGAGCAAAGATAAAGGAAGTTCAACTCAGACTTTCAGTTTGAGTCCATAAGTTGCTACGAACAAGAGCAAAGATAAAGGAAGATGTGGCTGAGGAAAGGCTGCCCATATGATGGAGAATATTCTCACTAGTTATCAAGAGACCTCAATTCTGGCCCTAGCTCTCCACTAATTCATTGAATAATATTGGACAAGTCACTTTATTTCCGAGTCCTACCCAGTTTGCTCACACATAAAATGAAGGGATTGACCTAGATACACTCCGAGGCCCCTCCAGTCTCTGATATTCTCCAAGCCTGTGAAACTATGTCCTCCATAGCATAAGCCAATCACCTTCCTTCCACACAGCACCAAATGCTAGCTCACCATCAGGTGGCATGAACCCCTAGAAAACAAAATGTCAGAAAGGATGAGATTGGAAGAGTAGAGAGAATCCTGCTTTCTTTTCTCCTAAGTGTCTCCACAGTGGCATGAAAAGCAATACAGAGATACTTCTGAATCCGCATATCCTCATAAGACTCAGGTCATAAAACTACACTAGACATCAAGACCTCAAAAGGGTCCTTGGTCTCATACAAGACTTTTCTGTGTCTCTGTGTACCTCCATATGAATCAGGAGCAACTGATTACAATCTTCTCCTTATTATCACTGTTATGTCTCAAGTCATATAACACCTACCATTAATTGAGCAGCTGATATTAATATCTATCTCAGATACTGTATACACATTATCTTTCAGAGAAGATCAATAACTTATTGAAGGTTACACAGAAAGTCAGGATGAGAATTTTTACCCAAGTCTACCTCAGGCTGAAGCATGTGTTTTTTCCTCCACATGACACTTGCATTGGTGTCGCAGTACTTACCCACATGCCCTAACCACTCAACAAACATCTCATGACCACCCATTAACATGTCACATTATAGAGTCACCAGCTATCCTAGCTTGCCCAGCACTGAGAGGTTTACCAGGATGCCAGACTTGCAGTGCTAAAACTTGGAAAATCCCAGGCCAAATGGGATGACTTGGTCATCCTAAGCCACCTGTGAAGAGATCTGGGTATGCAAACCTGGAGTGCAGGAGACATATGGAGCTATAAAGTGAGATTGTAAATGCAAAACTTTCTCTGAAAGCCACTTTATTTCACTTCTTGAGCACAATCCCATGTCCCCTATCCTAAGTGTGCCTAAACCTAAATGTGGTATGTCCATGCAAACTCTTAAAAGAACCATGTCTGATACTCTATATTACACTCCCACCTGTCAGCTGGGAATCTGCCAGAACCTGGGTAGCAGGTTTTCCCAGTCATCTGCAGGTCTGCATCATTCAATCTAATACCCTGCCTGAGATAGAGGAGGGATTGAAGTTTAACAATGCGTCCTTTAACTATTTTTGCTCTTTGATCCACCTAATACCTAAATCTCTTGAGAACAAATTAAGACTTTATGAAAAGTCTTGAGTTGTTGTTGCTTTGTTACTGGCCTCTAATTCCAAACCCAGTAAATCTCTTATCAGCCTAATGGCAATATCTCAACTCTGGTAGATGGTTCTTGATCTTCTCTTATAACTTTACAAGTCTATGTGCTGGTGACAATACAAATAGTCAGGGAAGGCTGTTGACTGAGGGAACACTTAATCTAAAATTTATATTCTGAATTATGTGAAACCTGATCCTGGTCTCTGTTTCTCACTCAAAGTTGACCATAGGGTTCAAGTGGGCTGGACAATGGGGCCTCCAGCTGTGGTAAACAACAAAACCAGCATCTCCCACTAATCTAGGCCCATGTTGGGTTCCAGCAGCAGCATCTCCAAGCATCTGCATCTCTTGGACACTTTTCATCAGGAGGAAATCTAAACGTTTACAGTGCCAAAACCAAGATACCTTCTTTGGCTGGAATACTGAGCATCCAGATGGATGCAAACCAAAAACTCTGCCTACCAGATGACCCCCTCTGGGAGTCAAGAGTCTGTTTTGGAGTGGTCTTATGCTGAGATTTAGCCTGTTCAAAGTACAATGAGATGCAGCAGCCATAAAGGGCCATTGCCATGCACTATGGGTGATGGATGCCTCCTGCATCAACTGACCTCTGCCAAGACCGTCACTTCCTTGTTTTAGCATTCCCAACAAACACCACCTTTTTTCCTCACGCAAACACTGAATAAACTGAAAAATAAAACAAAGGAATGGCAGATTATGGTTAGATTGAAAGATGTAGCTTAGTGAGGAAGAACATATATGCCTGAAAGTCAGACATCACATCAGGCAGATTTGCACACTTCTCCTAAGAGAACTGGAGACTTCCTCTTGGAGGAAGAGTGGAGAATTAATATTTTCTGCAGCCTTCCAAAGAGAAGAGGGAATAAAAGAGCAGGGCTACCTGCACCCAATTTGCTCTTCTCAAATTTACCACTCGGATATTCACTCACATCTTTATGAATTAGGAGGTGGAAGGGTAGATAAGAGTTAGACTAATGGATTTTCCCCCACTTGAAGAAAACAACATATATGCCTACTAAGTCCAGCTCCAGGCAAGAAGTACTCTCATTCCACTCAGATAAGGACACACAAACCAGGATTTTCAGGAAAAAAGTGAAGCTCAGTTGAGTGGTGAAAACTGCAAGTGCTCTAGGAAGAGAAGGAAGCAATGGGAAGGGATGATACAAACGGGGCAGACTTCCGAGACAGGGAGACACCTCTGGCAGGAGAGGAATGAGAATAATGTGGATAGCAAAAAAATGAAAGGATGATATTCCTGAAAAAGGAAAAAGCCGACCAGAATGCAGAAGTGCAGTGTGAAGGAGACAGTGCAAACTTCTGACTCACAGGGGTGAGAATCAGTGGAGTATGTAGAGTTTCAACTAATCAGAGAAGCTAATAGCCTCAAGCTGAAAGCAGTAGGGAGCCTTAGAGGTTCCTTGGCCAGATGTAATAGGCTTAAACTGGGATAAATGCATGTGGGAACCAAAATTACAACTAGTGAAAGCATTTGGTTAAATGCATAATCAAGTTTTCTTTCATGCCTAGAGTTTTCATATCTATGCAAACCAAAATTGTGACTCCACTCTGTAAAAAGCAGAAAGTTGTTATGAAAAACACTTGTTACCAGACATTTCTATTTTCCCAGGAAATTAAAATTTCTTGCAAGACAAAGCTTTTAAAACTTGCTTTGAGGGGTGGCACAAAGCCACTGTCGGTCCATGGTGGGTGCTCTGTGTCCACCAGAGGTGCCCATGAGGAAGGTGCCTCTGGCTGAGCGCTAAAAGCTGCTCCGATGAGGAGAGGCAGGAGCAGAGATGGTCATCTGCCACACCATTGAAGGTACCCTCTGGGTACTGTGCTCTCAAAAATCCCTCAGGAGATGCTTCAGGATTGCCCAAAATATCCCAGGTATGGTTGACTGGGTCAAAGGGTTTGAAGCATTATTTAAATTCAACCTTCTATCATTAGACCAATGGGACCTTTCTCAATCACCCTCTCCCTCTAGCTGAGGAAAAACTGTAAGAGAAAAATTAGTCCTCAGATGTCTTGGGGCTCTGGTCCTCTGGCAGCCCCTTCCCTCCCCCACAGTGCCTCCTTTCAATAGTGCAGAATCTTCCCACCTTTTCCCCCATTTCTCACCTCAATAAGCTACCTCAGAGAGGTTCCACTTCACTCTAGCTTAGATGACGATCAAGAGTCATTTGCATTTGACACTCTTGAGTTTCATCTTACGATGAAAGGCTTTTTCTCCATGAGAAGAATTTGAGCCCCTGGGAAGCTGGGGAGAGAAAGATTTCTGTAAAGAGCTTTCCAGAACCACAGACATTACCTCCAAGGACAATAAGATCCTGACCTCATCCCCAGTCTCCACCTCTCCCTGTCATGCACATGGCTCTGCCCAAACCTATTCCTCCCAGGCATCAGTCAGGCTGTGTCACCCAGAGGCTGCTCTCTCTTCTGCCCCAAGGAGATGAAAACCGCACCCCACCAGAGCTGCCAGACTTCCCTAGCCCTTTCACTTTGATCTTCTCCTCACAGTCAGTGTGAATGCCTGAGGATATCTGTGCCCTGAGGGCCTGCAGGGTGGTGCTGAGCAAGGGAGTCTCAGCCCCGCCTTTTGGAAGTGGGATCATGGAACATGGGAGAGGATGAGGAGAATGTGGTGTACACACATGTGGAGAACCTCAGGGTCTAGCTTGTCATTCATTTATTCAATCAACGAATCTGGTAGAGTATCTAAAATACAGATCTGCCTTCAAGTATAAATTCCTATTCACTTATTCATCAACAAATTTAGCCAGATGGGGCCTGAAATACAGTTTTCAAAAGCTTTAGATACTAGAATTTTAATATTAGGAGGGATCTTGGAAGCCATTTGCCCAAACTCTTACAACAGGAATCATCTTTCTAATATGCCTGACAGACATTGAAATAGAGGCAGCCCATTTTTTCCATAGACAACGCCAGGTCTTAGAAATTACTTTTCTATAGTAAACCAAAATCTGCCCTGTCAGTGTATTTCTGATGTCTAGACTAGAGAGAAACCCCTATGCCCCACAAAATTTCGTCAAATATGTGCATGATGGCTTCTTGATTGTCCTTATAGTCAGCAGCAACATCTGATGGTTGATTCACTCATTCCTTACGAAGAGCTGCACTTCTATGCCCTTCCCATTCCAGTTGCAAGGCTGGAGACATTCTCTGGGGTCTCGGGCTCCCCTGAGAAACATGTGAGCAGATCTGCAGACGATGTCACAGAAGTAGATGCAGGATCATCTGAGTGCACAGAGGGGCTTTTGCTGTCCCTGAGCCGTTTCTGTACTTCTCTCCTTCTGACATTCAGGTCCTTCAGAGTCATAAATGACCAAGAGAGGCAGCGACAAAAATGGCTAAAAGAGGGACAGCAATGCACTGGATCAAATAACAAGGACGCCACTGTCAGACTGACTGGAGATTCGAACAACTTTGGCAGTTATTAGCTGAGTGACCTTGAACAACTTACTGAACCTCTCTAACCTTGACTCATCAAGCATGCAATTGGGATGGTAATGCCTTTCTTATAGATTATTGTAAAAATTCTATGAGATATTACATATAAAAAGCATTGAACAAATTAAGAGAATAATTATTAAAAGCTATTGTTGTTGTTAGTGCTACACAAGTGTCCAAAGGACAGATTGGACTAAGAAGAAGAAAAAAAAAAAGCTCTGTATTACTTTTTATGGCTTGCTATTGGTCCCTTCTTTCCAGCACAGTCCTGGCCATCTGGATTTAAAGCTGTTCCCTCTGTGCCCCTGCTGGTGAGAAGGGAAGATAAACATCATTCCCTTGGTGTACTAGGTCTATATCCTGGAGAGAACCCAGTCCCTGCCAGGAATGAGTTTGTTTCTCTGCAAGTTAGAGACTTTCTCTGTGTATCCCAGCTGAGCTCTGGGGAGATAGGGGTTCAGATATAAATCAGAGAAAGGCAGGACCAGTGTTTCAGCTTTTGCTGTTCCAAATCCATATCCCCATTGTACCATCTGTCCTATATATAAACTGGATCACATCACAGCCTACCCCACCGGTACCAGTGAAATTCCCTCTACTCACCTTTAGCCATTTATCTCTAGTTTAGCCTCGCTAAACACTAAACTATCAAAGTGATTCTAGAAATTACTCTCTAGAATTGATGCCAGTCACTGAAACATTGGAAAATATCACATCCAATTGTCTCCCTCCTTCTGAGGTGACACATTCCCTGGGATTTGAGGCTTCCTTGAATTTGAGGTAAGTTGCAAAAGGGCCAAAAAATTAAAAATAAGGAAATCCTGTAGATCCCGTGCATCCATCTATCCATCTAGTCACCCCAGCAGGAAGTTGTTATTCTGCATGTCAAGAACTAAGACGAGCTGATTGCTAGAGGACAGGTCATTGTTGTCTTCAGGACTGACTACTTTTTTCCTCGGGATCTTTCTCTCTCAAATCTGGACATTGTGGAGTTGAGGTGACTGATTCTGTGTCCTTAGCAGGCAGTCATCTCTTATAAGCCAGACTCTCTGATTACATGCTACCATATGTTTATTTCCCCTTTGTTTCCCTCCAGCTTTCATGAAAACTCATCTCAGTGCTCCAGTCTTAGATCTCACCCAGGAGATTAAGGGAAGGGGCGTTAGTGAAACACCACTGACCCAAACCTCTCCTGGCAGTGGCCATAGCCCAAGGAGGGTTTTATTGCCCTCAGGTTTTGTTTAGAAATGACAGCCCTTCCTTCTGGATTCTTCTCTTCTTCCTTGTCTATTCTCCAGCTTGTCTAGAACTTTAGTTTGAAAAGAAAGATAACATTTATTTATTTAATACCTTTTGGTCTCTTATGAATCAATTATTTTGGAGAAAATGTTTATCCCAGAGGGAGCACGAAACCCAAGTTTCCCTCTCTTCATCTTGGGATAAACCCTGAGCCTCCTTTCCCCTTCACCACCTGCCTCTCCATTCTGTTTCTGCTTCAGGTTATGGCCTTTGTATTTCTTGCATGGTTTCCTGCTAATCCTCCTAACAGCATTCTCTGACTCTGGCTTTCCTATACCTCTATCCTAAGCATCTCAATCCATTGCCTGCCTCATTGAGCTAACTGATGCCAGAGTGGTCCACTCTGACTCTCAGATAAAGTCTAAGTGCTTTCTTAGGACATACAAGGGCTTTCGTGCAAAGCACCATGAACTGCTCTCATTTCCTGAATGCGCACTGCTTTCTCTCACCGACTATCAAAACTGGCTTCCCAGAGCCCACCACTACACTGTGCCAATAGCCATCTCCATCCCCTTTGCTTTAAAAAGCCTCCCCTTTGGCTTCCTTTCACTCCCCCAGGTTTTCCAGGGCTCTCATCCTTTTCAGGATTCAATGGCCTCACTCAGGATATGGAAATCCAGACACATATGGTCCATGTTTCCTGGCTCCACATTTCCCACAGAAGGTCCACTCCTCTCCCCTGCATTCACTCTGGCTTCCTGCCTACAGTTGATCTTCATCCCATCTGCGATTGTTTCTATCAGAAGAACAAATGGGGAGAGGTTAAGAATCGAAAAGAAGAAAGGAAAAAGAGGAGAGATTGATTTTCCTTAAAGGAGACCTGGTCCTATTTCCGAAATGTCTCCTACTTTGAAAACCAGTGTACATCAGCAAGCATCCTAAAGGAACCCCAGTTCCCAGGACCTCAGATCAAGAGAGGGAGTCTACAGCATCATGAACCAGACTGCCTGGGCCACAGTCTTTCTGCACCATGAGATAGGGACATTTGTTTATCACTTCCAGTTCCATTTTCCCAGTACCTGAGCTGTCAATATTTCAGTCTTTTATGCTCCCAGTAGAGGCCAATGCCTTGGCACCCTCACCCCCATTCACCACACTCCCAATTCTCTCTCACTCCTTCTTTTCCCTGGGCCATTTCCTGTCTCTTCTGCCTCTATTGTCCTTCATCCTCAAATAATACAGATCTCCACAGTCTCATTCTGTCTAAAACCCTGGCTGAATCATATTCCACTACATTACACCTCTGCCTATCTAAGTCAGAAAACATAACTAGAGATGCCAGTTCCTACTGGTGACTGTCAGGCTGGCAGCAAGGCCTGGCCAGACGCAAGCAGCCGCTGGGCCAGGAGTTAGGGACTGGTTTGTCTAAGAACCATTCTCTGTTTACAAAGCAACACTGTAAGAGCTTCTATTTCTTTTTTCATCAGAATGACTTTATTTTCTGATTTAAAAAAAAAAGACAAGAAGAAATGAAAAACAAAGAGGGTGTGGAGAGAGAGAAATTCTCATTAAAAAGTGAAGGTGTTATAACTAGATAGTCTCAAATTTCCCCTCCTCTTTTTTCCTTGATGGTCACAGTGAAGCATATAAAGGGAAAGGAATCCACTAAAATAAATGTATCCCTGTATTTCTGTTTTTAGCACTGTATAGTGCAGACTGTGGACAGGTAAGAATTTCTGACACAGGGGTCCCTGGAAGAACAGCTCAAAGACATTAGGCCCTGGGCTCTCTGTAGGTTCTGTGCTGCCTCAAGCATAATAGAAAATACAATAACTGCAACACCACCATTCCTTCCCTCCATGCTTTACCTCACCCCACACTGAGGGACCTGAGACCCATGACACCCAAATCATAGGTCAACCATGTCTATTCACATACCTGCTTAAGCAAAGGTAAGCAGTGCTGACCTGCAGCCGCCAGGGCAGCTTCTCTTACCTCCTCTCCTGCCAGTTGTTTCCACTTTTGACAGCTTCCTGGTTGGACTGGGAACCTGCCATTCTTAGAAAGGTTCATTAAAATCAAGTCCTCTTGTCCCTAAGCTGGTACATTCTTTTAGTTCAGAGACATATCTGACCATGGCCCTTGACTAACTGGGATAATTACAATTTGCAAAATCTCCAGAATTTCCACTTATGTCAAATCAGTGACACCTTCACTCTCAGTGCATTCTGAGAATATTCAAGGTCACACATACCATCATGTCATCAGTCATGACACTATCGCTAGATAAAGCTGACAGTCAGCACACCTGTTATTCTCATTGTCATCTCCAAGGAAAACAACAATTTTCCTTGCCCATTGATCTACATTTGGTGTCTTTTTGCTGTAACTGTATTGAAACAGAAATATTTTCTTGGCTTTCTAAGAGATTTTTGAATCTAAATCTCTGCAATTCACCCTAATAACTGACTCCAGCCTCCTGCAAAAGAAAAGAGCAAAAAGTTACTGAACAGAATAAACAAAATCTCATTTAAGTTGCCCCAGTCAGAAAATAAGAAACACTAAAAGCCTTTATTCACACAATCAAACCACTTCCTCCTTAGCATTGCCCAAAACAAGGGTCTGGTTGCAAAGACATTATACCCAAAAACATTAAAAAGATAAACAACATAACCACCTACATTTCCATCACTCTCAAAAAGTTTATATTTTTATTTTTCTAGTCCTTACCTATCCTATACAAGAAAATAAATGCAATACAGTTGGATGTAGCCTTGGTATAAAATGAAGAAAATGACACAAAAGATCGATGAAATGAAAAATTGTTTTTTTGAAAAGATAAACAAAATTGACAAATCTTTAGCCAGACTAATAAAAAAGAATACTCAACTAAACAAAACCAGAGATGAAAAAGGAGATACTACAATTGATACTGTGGAAATTCAAATGATAATTAATGGCTACTATATGCCAGTAAATTGGAAAATCAAAAAGAAATGGGTAAATTCCTAGACATATAACCTACCAAGATTGAACCATGAAAAAATCTCAAACCTGAACGGACTAACAACAAGTAACAAGATTGAAGCTTTAATAAAAATTTTCCAGCAATAAAAAGCCAGAGAGCCAATGGCCTCAATGCTGAATTATATCAAACATCTAAAGAACTAATACCAATCCTACTCAAACTCTTCCATAAGATAGAGGAAGAGGGAATATTTCCAAACTCATTCTGTGAGGCTAGTATTACCCTGATACTGAAACCAAAGATACATCTAAAAAAGAAAAGTATAGGCCAATAGGCCTGGTTAATATTGATATTAAAATCCTCAACAAAATACTAGCAAATTGAATTCAACAACATATTAAAGAGATAATTAATCATGCCCAAGTGGGATTTATCCCTGGGATGCCAGGATGGTTTAACATATAAGCAAATATATTTATTACATCATATCAACAGAATGAAGGACAAAAATCATATGATCATTTCAATTCATGCTGAGAAAGCATTTCACAAAATTCAACATCCCTTTATGATTTAAAAAAAAACCCTCAAAAACTGAGTACAGAAGAAATGTACCTCAACATAATAACAGCCATATACAACAGACCCATAGCTAGCATCCTACTGGATGGGGAAAAGCTGAAAGCCTTTCCTCTAAGATCGGGAACATGACAAGGATGTCCACTTTCACCACTGTTATTTGACATAGTACTGAAAGTCCTAGGTAGAGCAATCAGACAAGAGAAAGATATAAAGGGCATCCACACTGGAAAGGAAGAAGTCAAATTACCCTTGTTTGCAGATGATGCAATCTTATATTTGGAAAATCCCAAGGACTCCACCAAAAAGCTATTAGAACTGATAAGCAAATTCAGTAAAGTTGAAGCATACAAAATCAACATACGAAAATCAGAGCATTTCTGTATGCCAACAGCAAACAATCTTAAAAATAAACCAAAAAAGTAATTCCATTTACAATAGCTACAAATAAAATAAAAGACCTGGGAATTAATCAAAGAAAGTAAGATCTCTACCATAAAAAAGATAAAACTTTGATGCAAGAAAATGAAGAAGACAGAAAACAATAAAAAGATTTTAAAAAATGCTCACAACTACCATAGCAATACAGATTTTATTATATATTCTTTTTTGTGTCATGAATGTTAAAAGACATTTGCATTGAAGTACAGTAGTCTTCCATTATCCACAGAGGATATGTTCCAAGGCCCCCAAGAAATGCCTAAAACCATGGATAGTACCAAATCCTATATATACTATGTTTTTTCTATGCCTATAATAAAGTTTAATTTATAAATTAGGCACAGTAAGATATTAACAAAAATAATAATAAAATGTCACCCTTATAATAATATATGCTAATAAAAATTATGTGAATATGAAAAAAAAGTCCATGTTCAAGGATTAGAATAAATATTGTTAAAATGTCCATACTACCCAAAACAATCTACAGATTTAATGCAATTTTAATCAAAATACCAATGATGTTCTTCACAGAAATAGAAAAAAAATCCTAAAATTTATATGGAACCACAAAAGATCCAGAATAGCCAAAGCTATCGTGAGTAAAAAGAATAAACCTGGAGGAACCACATCGCCTGACTTTAAATCATACTACAGAACTATAGTAATCAAAACAGCATGGTAGCAGCATAAAAACAGACACATAATCAGTGGAACAGAATGAGAACCCAGAGATAAATCTATACATCCACAGTGAACTCATTTTTGTTAAAGGTGCCAAGAACATACATTGTGTAAAGGACATTCTCTTCAATTAATGGTGCTGGGAAAACTGGATAGCCATACGCAAAAGAATGAAACTAGTCCACTATCTCTCACCATATACAAAAATTAAATAAAAATGGATTGGACTTACATCTAAGACCTAAATCTGTGAAACTACTAAAATAAAACATTGGTAAAACTCTCCAGAACATTGGACTAGGCAAATATTTCTTGAGTAATACCCCACAAGCCCAGATAACCAAGGAAAAATGGACAAATGAGATCACATCAAGTTTAAAGGAGTCTGCACAGCAAAGGAAATAATCAATAAAATGAAGAGACAACCTCTGCAATGGGAGAAACTATTTGCAAACTACCCATCTGACAAAAGATTAATGACCAGAATATATAAGGAATTCAAACAACTCTATAAGAAAAAATCTAACAATTAGATTTAAAAACTGGCAAAATATCTGAATAGATATTTCTCAAAAGAAGACACACAAATGGCAAACAAGCATACAAAAAGGTGTTCAATGTCATTGATCATCAGAGAAATGCAAATCAAAACTACAATGAAATATCATCTCACTCCAGTTAAAATGGCTTTTATGCAAAAGTCAGACAAAAACAAATGCTGACAAGGATGTGGAAAAAAGGAAACTCTCATACACTGGTGGGAATGTAGATTAATACAGCCACTATGGAGAACAGTTTGCGGGTTCCTCAACAACAACAACAAAAACTAAAAATAGAGCTACTTTACAATCCAGCAATTCCACTCCTGAGTATATATTCAGAAGTAAGGAAATGACACTGCGTTTTTGAAAAATGAAAAGCTTTTTATTGAAAGCCGACTAATGAGGAAACAGGTGTCCAGCTCGAATCTGTCTCCCTGTGCTGGCTTTAAGGCAATAATTTTATTAGAAAGGTTTAAGGGGTGGATTCTGGCATTAGTAGGTGATTGGTTGAAAGAAAGGGGAGGTCTGGAAAGTCCCTAAGCATCTGCCATTATTTCTTCATGCCTGCTTATGAGTTCCGTGTACAGACATGGGAAGAGTTAATATGAAATACGCAGCAGAAATTTGGGCTGTGAAGGTGGCACACTTGGTCTGCACAGACTTCATTTGGTCTTATTGGTTCCAACTGATTTTAGCCAATTTTGTTATCTTATAAGCAGAGGGAGTTTCAGGGTTTCATCAAGTTCTTTCTGTTTTTTTGTAATCCACCATCTTGCAAGCTCAGGAATTTCTACTAGACATTGGTTGCTTTATCTCTTTGGAGTACGATTTCAATTTCACTTTTATTATCTCACGAAATGGGAGATGTTATTGTCACCATTAGCAAATAAGGAAACCAAAGCATAGAGAGATAAATGAGTTGTCTAAAGGCACGCAAGAGTTAGTGATGGAGCCACATTTTAATTTGGGGCCAGTGGTCCTCCCTTTCCCACAGAGCTGGGTGCATGTACAAGAAATCCATGAACTCCAAGGTAACTGCAGAAATTCTAGAACATAAACTCCAGAGACAAACATAAACATATAAGAATGGGGTCACGGCCAGACACAGTGGCTCACGCCTGTAATCCCAGCACTTTGGGAGGCCGAGGTGGGTGGATCACGAGGTCAGGAGATCGAGACCATCCTGGCTAACACGGTGAAA
>NW_012104854.1:2566233-2567177 GCF_000951045.1 Mandrillus leucophaeus | reverse complement strand
AATCCTATATATACTATGTTTTTTCTATGCCTATAATAAAGTTTAATTTATAAATTAGGCACAGTAAGATATTAACAAAAATAATAATAAAATGTCACCCTTATAATAATATATGCTAATAAAAATTATGTGAATATGAAAAAAAAGTCCATGTTCAAGGATTAGAATAAATATTGTTAAAATGTCCATACTACCCAAAACAATCTACAGATTTAATGCAATTTTAATCAAAATACCAATGATGTTCTTCACAGAAATAGAAAAAAAATCCTAAAATTTATATGGAACCACAAAAGATCCAGAATAGCCAAAGCTATCGTGAGTAAAAAGAATAAACCTGGAGGAACCACATCGCCTGACTTTAAATCATACTACAGAACTATAGTAATCAAAACAGCATGGTAGCAGCATAAAAACAGACACATAATCAGTGGAACAGAATGAGAACCCAGAGATAAATCTATACATCCACAGTGAACTCATTTTTGTTAAAGGTGCCAAGAACATACATTGTGTAAAGGACATTCTCTTCAATTAATGGTGCTGGGAAAACTGGATAGCCATACGCAAAAGAATGAAACTAGTCCACTATCTCTCACCATATACAAAAATTAAATAAAAATGGATTGGACTTACATCTAAGACCTAAATCTGTGAAACTACTAAAATAAAACATTGGTAAAACTCTCCAGAACATTGGACTAGGCAAATATTTCTTGAGTAATACCCCACAAGCACAGGCAACCAAAGCAAAAATGGACAAATGAGATCACATCAAGTTAAAAAGCTTCTGCACAGCAAAGGATACAATAAACAAAGTGAAGGGAAAACCCACAAAATGGGAGAAAATATTTGCAAACTACCCATCTGACAAAAGATTAATGACCAGAATATATAAGGAATTCAAACAACTCTATAAGAAAAAATCTAACAATTAGATTTAA